>NC_137006.1:13652645-14117645 GCF_032717465.1 Coenobita brevimanus
GTGTGTGTGTGTGTGTGTGTGTTGCACGTGCGTGTGTGAGTGCGTGCCTGTGTGAGTGCGTGCGTGCATGTATGTGTATGTGTGTGTGTGTGTGTGTGTGTGTGTGTGTGTGTGTGTGTGTGTGTGTGTGTGTGTGTGTGTGTGTGTGTGTTCCCTGCCCCTGGAGATCAAGCCAAACATTTCTCGTTGACTCTCTCTCCCTTAGCAAACACCGACCCTCTAGACTTCCATCCCAGCAACACTTTTATTCTGTACGACCAACTCCACATTCCAGAGTATTGATTTAGCTGGATTAAGTACTCGACTCCGATGACGCAGTTGTCAATAAATATTGGCACTGTATGACTCTTGTATTTGGCTGATGAGGAACTTTGCAAACTGGACGAGTTTACAGCCATAAAAAATCTCTTCCATACAGGAGATCTTACGTACGCCTAATTTAATAATTTCGAAGTAGCGAGCGTGAACTAAAAAATTTTCACCGGACTGAAGAAGTTACTCCTGGAGTTAATTTTTAGCTTCGGCAGAAAACACCCAAAGAGCTGGAAGCTAATGAAGCAAGATTTGAACCTACCTCGATCACAACTACACTTTCCCCCGCGTCGCTCAATTACACATTGGAGGGTAGGAAACTCATCGAAAGAGGTGGGTATTTAGCTATGTAGAATGGTTAATGGGTGCACAGTCTAGGTAAACAGCCCATCTAAGGGTTATTGATTTCAACATTTTGAAATGTTATACGATCATGCCTAATTACTGCTGATAAGTTTAGGGAAGGCTTTTCTTTTATAAACCAGTATTTCTGAACAAATAATTCATTATTACCGTCTACTTTCCTTTTTGCAACATTTAATGCATATTATCCAGCCAGACTTCTTGAAGTAACTTTCAAATATTTCGTATTATTATTTATTAGCGTAGCCAGACTTTTTTTTTTTTTTTTTTTTTTTTTACGCGCACTGGGTACCGAACTACTGAAGCAATTCTGAAATTTGCCTCCAGATTGTTAGCAGATATTTTACACGTTTGGAGGCTTGAACCAATGCAGCAAGGTTCTAACACTTCGGTTACTATTGATTATCTCACATTTATCACACGTATGCCTGCGATCCGAATCAGTAGGCTAAAACGAGATGTCAGAGCCCGTGATTATTGTCGATTAGTTTTGAAGAGTTTCTGACATCTCTTAGACTCCAGAAGTGGCGATATATATATATATATATATATATATATATATATATATATATATATATGTATATATATATTTTATGCGAGGAAGAAGGAACCAAAGGCCATGAGCCCACAATAACAGTTCCCTCCAAGAGAAAAACAAAATACAATAGAGAGCCAAATTCAAGATCCAGTCATTTTGAGATTCCTGGACACACTGCGTTTGAAAGACTGGAGATCATAGGAAGCAGGAAGTACAGACAGAGGGAGACAGTTCCAGAGCTGACATGTTGCATAAATGAAACTCTGGGAGTAACGGTTAACTCTTGCATTAGAGAGTTGGACAGAAAAGGGATGAGAGTTTGCTGCCAGACGGGTGCTACGCGCCCGTCGTAGAGGTGGAGGAATGCAAGCAGACAGTTCAGAGCAGTGACCACTAAAGTAGCGACAGAAAAGAGATAAAGATGCAACAGTGTGGCGAAGAGACAAAGGTTGAAGGGAGTCAGTAAGAGGAGGAGAGTTAATGAGACGAAAAGCCTTTGACTCCACCCTATTGAGAAGAGCTGTATGAGGGGAGCCTCCCCACACATGAGAGTTGTACTCCACACAGGGGCGGATAAAACCCCTGTATAGAGTCAACAATTGTGCAGGGGTAAAGAAAGAGCGGAGTCTGCTTAGCACACCCAATCTCTTGGAAGCAGATTTTACAAGAGATGTAATATGATCTTTCCAAGATAAGTCTCAAGTAAATGAAATCCCAAGCATGTTCAAGGATGATGCAGGATTAAGCTGAATATTATTAAACATTAGTGGGTATACCTGTGGAAGATTTTGTCAGGTTGATAGGTGTAAGAACTGAGTCCTAGATGCATTAAAAACAACCATATTATTTTTACCCCAGTCAGAGATATGAGCCAAGTCACCCATTGGGTGTGCCATAGTCTCATCCCTTGTTTGTTGAAGTAACTGTTGAAATGGGCGTTGCGGGAACCGAATGGAAAGGTGAAGGGTGGAGTCATCAGCGTATGAGTGGATAGGGTTTGATGTACAGCTTAGAAGATCATTGATGAATAAAAGGAAGAGAGTTGGTGATAGGACAGAGCCCTGAGGAACACCACTGTTGATAGATCTAGGAGAAGAACGATGACCGTCTACAACAGCGGCTATAGAACGACCAGAAAGGAAGCTAGCGATGAAGGCACAGATAGAAGGATAGAAACCGTAAAGAGGGCAGTTTGGAAATTAAAGATTTATGCCAGACTCGATCGAAAGCCTTTGAGATGTCAAGTGCAATGGCAAAGCTTTCGCCAAAGTCCCGAAAGGAGGATGACCAGGAGTCTGAAAGGTAGGTGAGAAGATCGCCAGTGGAGCGTCCCTGACGGAACCCATACTGACAATCGGAAAGAAGGTTGTGATAGGAAAGATGCCTTAAAATTTTTCTATTGAGAATTAACTCGAAAACTTTTGAAATACAGGACGTTAAAGCAATTGAACGATAGTTGGAGGGTTGGGAATGGTCACCCTTCTTTGGGACTGGCTGAATGAGAGCAAACTTCCAGCAAGAAGGAAAGGTACAAGTTGACAGACAAAGGCGGAAGAGTTTGCCTAGGCAGGGTGTAAGCACAGAAGCACAGTTCTTGAGAACAACAGGAGGGACCCCATCAGGCCCATATGCCTTGTTAGTACTGAGGCCAGTGATGGCAGAAAATACATCAACTGAAGAAATTTTAATGTCAGCCATGAGGAAGTCAGAGGGGGGAAGTGATGGAGGAACAGCACCGGAATCGTCTATGGTGGAATTGGAGGAGGAGGTCTGTGCGAAGAGATCTGCTTTATTAGTAGAAGAAACAGCTACAGAACCATCAGAGTAGAAAAGAGGAGGGAAGGATGATGAGGTAAAGTTGTTAGAAAGATTTTTGGCAAGGTGCCAGAAGGAGCGGGAAGAATTCGAGTTGGAGAGTTGAGAGCATTTAGTATGGATGAAATTATTTTTAGTAGAGCAAAGAACAGACTTAGCACGATTCCGGGCAGAAATATAAAGATGATGTGATTCAGGGGTGGGTTGGCTCCGGTACCTTTTGTAGGCCTTCTCCTTGTTGCGGACAGCATTAGAACCAGCATGATTAAACCAAGGCTTTCTTGCGTTAGTCAAAGGATATGAGAAAGGAATGTATGCTTCCATGCCCGAGAGAATAACCTCCGTAATGCGCAAGGCACACTCAGATGGCTCCCGGCCATGGAAGCAATAATCATTCCAGGGAAAATCAAAGAAGTACTGCCTGAGGGAGATTTCAGAGAAAGAAGAAATGGATAGAATGTGTTCCATCGTAGAAGTAAGAGTCGAAGAATTTTTGATAGTCAGTAGAATTAGGGGATAAGTAAACAGCACATATATATTTAGTCAGAGAATGACAGGAGAGCCGAAGCCAGAGTGTAGAGAATTCAGAAGAATCGAGTTCAGTAACACGAGAGCAAGACAAGTCGTTGCGTATGTATACACAACAGCCACCTTTGGCTTTGAAATGAGTATAGAGAAAGTAGGAGGATACAGAAAAGGGTTTGCTGTCAGTTGCCTCAGACAGCTGAGTCTCCGTTAGAAAAAGAAGGTGAGGTTTAGAGGAGGAGAGGTGGTGCTCAACAGAGTGAAAGTTAGAGGAAAGGCCGCGAATGTTGCAGAAATGAAGAAGAAGAGAGTCAGACAGTGGTTCCAGGCACCTCAAGTCGTCATCGGGAGAGGGGCGGATGGTAGAGGCATTTATGGTCCTCCCCCCTGGGAACTCCGAGGATTGATGAAGAGATGCCATTTTTGTTGAATTTTGTATAGGAAGTATAGTGTGTACTGTGCATGTAGTTTGGTGTAGATAGTTAGAGAAATTTGTACTGGAGAGCATGCTGGCCTACTCTCTGTGTAATTGAGACACTGAAAAAGTTCAGCAAAGGGAGATGGTCGGGACCTAGTCCCAAGGGCTGATGAAACGGGAGCTCCAGCACTCCCTGTCATCAGCTTTCCATCCATCTCGGGAGTACTGCCCTGCTCGACTAGTGCTACAGTCTACTCATATATATATATATATATATATATATATATATATATATATATATATATATATATATATATATATATATATATATATAAAGAGAGAGAGAGGGATAGATAAGTAGACTGATAGACAAGTTTGATTTTGTTCTTTACTGTCGCTTTTTTATATTCCCGACCACTATTAAGCTAATATGTACAGTACAATCAAATATACTCGGACTGAAGCAAATTTCTCTATTGATGATTAGCTGACAATGATCTTAGGTTATAACACAGGTTCTAGATCGAATAAATGAATAAAACTTGGATCTCTGTGCCAACTTATGGTCATTATTTCTTCTACATTGTCTCAAAACCTTCCCAGGACCTAATGAGATTTTGACAGAAACCAGTAATAATTGAGTGAGTAGAAATAGATGTGATTTTAGTTCGTCAGTTTGGAACCGAAACAAATCAAATGATTACTGACTACAATTGAACACAATTATTTTCGTTCGAGATGAATTTTTGCAAGACCCACCAAACCCTTCAGCCGAAGCCGGGAGGGAAAAATGAGCACGACCACCCACTAAGGGAAAAAAATCCTCGAAATTTTACAGGAACGATTGAAAAAAAAAAAAGTAAATTATCTTAATCTGTGAGGAGAGAGTAATACTAATTTCTTAACAAAAGTGTAGTGTAGGTGTGTTCTCTTTTATTTGATTAGGCAAGGCGATTATGCAGATTTTTTAAAAAATCACCTATGACCGTGTTCAGCTGGACGTTTGGAGATGGATACTAATCGAAGTATCTCTTACTTGTTAATAACACATCGCTGTCTATTACATTCTTAACTGTTCCATAAATTGATAAAACCTGCTGAAGAACAAGTGTTTTGTCGTTGGACTAGGAAAGCTTACCTACAAGCCTTTAGTGTCATATGAATTGTGCTTATCAAGTACCATTTTGTCCTACTCATTAACCGGTAGGACTGGGTCACTGCACTGACCTTTTTTTTTTCTCTCTCTCTTTTCCTCGATCAAGTTAGCTCTCATTTTCAAACAGTGCAAGAAAGAATATGTGTATGTGTGTGTGTGTGTGTGTGTGTGTGTGTGTGTGTGTGTGTGTGTGTGTGTGTGTGTGTGTGTGTGTGTGTGTGTGTGTGTGAATTAGTGGGGAGTGAGAGTGGATAAATGACTGAGTGAATGAGTGATGAGTGCGTAAAAAAATGAGTGGAGAATGAGTGAGTGAATAGGGAGTGAGGGAGAGAGTGAGGATTGTGTGAGTGAATGACTGAGGAAATGAGTGAGTTAGTGAATGAATGAATGTGAGTGAAAGGGTAGGGAGTGGGCATTTAATGGAGTGAAGAGAGAAGAAGGGGATAAATGAGTGAGCAATTAAGAACTGGGCGTATAAGCGAGGAGAGTGAGTGAGTGACTGACTGAATGTCCGAGTGAGTGCTGAGCGAGTGACTGACAGATTAAATGTGAGCGGAGAGTGAGAGAGTGGATGAGTGAGAAAAGAATGGATTAACTGGAAAATGGCTGGCAAATGAAAGAATGACAGACCCGACTGAGTGAGTGGATGAGGAACGCATGAGAGGGAAATGAGTGACATAATGGAGTGTAAGTTACTGAGTGGGTTAGTGGAGAGAGAGTGAGCGAATGGGAAGTAAATGAGAGTGGTGAGTGAGAGATCAAGTGGATGGGGAGTGGATGTACGTCTGAATGAGAGGTTAGGGAGTGAGTGGGAAGCATGTGGGTGAATGTGTGAGTGAGGGAGTTGTGAGGAATTGATAGAGTGAGCGAAAGAAGTAGGGGTAGAGGGAAGTGCTAAACAAGTGGGGTTAGCAAGAGTGGAGACGCAGTGAGTAGGAAATAGCGAAGTGGATGTGCATGGACAGAGTAGGGTGGACGGGGTAAGTGGGGGTGAAGTGATGAGGAGAGGTTAAGAAGATGAAAGGCATAATGAAGAAGGAAGAGAGGGAATGAGGAAGTGAAAGGGAAGAGAAGGTTGCGGGTGCAGTGGAATGTAAAATTGTATGGAGCTTTACTGGGTAGGGAGGGAGGTTAAGTTAATGAGAAAGTGGAGGGAGAAAGGGTGCAGTGGGAGGTATTGTGGAGCTTGATTTCGTTGAAGGCACCGAGAAAAACGTAGGGAAAAATAGGAGAGGAAAGGATAGATAAGAGGAGTAGTAGTACCGTGAGCTGTAGATAGTCAATAAGTGGGGGAGATACTGAGGGGAGAAGAGACACTGAGATGAGTATTGGAGGGGAGCGGAGGGGTGGAGAGGGAACGAAGAGTGGAGGAAGAAAATTAGGCAAAGGGTGAGATTAGGAAACAAGGAAGGGATGAGGGGAAGAAAGGAGAAAGAAGGGATGACCAAGGGAATAGGTGAAAACGAGTAAAGGGGTGCGAGGATAAGGGGAGGAAAAGAGAGGCGTGAGGGGGAGGGAAGGAAGGTGAGGAAAGGAGTAAGGGGCTGACAGGAAGAATGCACTGAGAGGAGGAGGAGGAAAGGAGTGAGGGAGAGGGTGAGGGGAGAAAAGTATGGGATGATGGATGAAATGAGGGAGATGGAGAAATGACACAAGGGATATGGGTAATAATGAGAGATGGAGAGGTGAAAGAGGAACTGGTGAGAGATGTGGTAGGCGGGGATGCAGTGAGTGGCGTATGGTTTAGTAGTGGAGGGTAACAAGAGAAAGAGTAGGAAGGAGGGCAGGGGGGAGGAGAGGGAGAGATAATGAAAATTATACGCGGGATGAGAGAGAGAGAGAGAGAGAGAGAGAGAGAGAGAATGTGTTTGTATCTGGGGATGTGCCATTTATTTTCTCTTTATCCTATTGAGGGGGATGGTAACAGAAATTAGTATATTTCGTTCTCATTCAGTCTCCCAGTTATCGCATACCATTGCCTCCATCAGAGCAAAGCAGGATCATCCACACTCAGGTCCTGCCGAAGATTTTGAGGTTTACCCCGACCTCATCAACACTCACTGGCTGGAGAGCATTCACAAGTCTATCTATCTATCTATAGCCCGACGCCCTAATCCCGCAAAGGGTGGCCGCAGACAAAACGCCTCCAAGTCACTCTGTCACCCACCATTTGACTCCCCTCCCCCCAACTCACCCCCCCCTCCCTCATATACCTCTCAACTCCATCCCTCCACCTCATCCTCGGTCTACCCCTCCCTCTCCCTCCCTCCACCTCACCTACATACACCCTCTTAGTCAGTCTTTCATTCTCCATTCTCTCCACATGTCCAAACCACCTCAGTGTATTTCTCCTAATCTTTTCAACCACATCCACATCTACCCCACAACGTTCCTTCACTTCTTCATTCGTCAACCTGTCCCTCCACGTCACTCCACATGCTCCTCTCAAGTAACTCATTTCCACTGCTCTCACTCTTGACTTGTTCCCCTCTTGCAAGGTCCACGCCTCGCTTCCATACGTCAGGGTAGGGATAACAATACCATCATGCAGTGACTTCTTAACTTCCATACTCACCTCCCTATTTCTCATCACTGCTTTCAGTGTACCAACAACCTTTCTTCCCTGCTGTACCCTTTCACGTACTTCATCCCCCAAAGTTCCATCCTTACTCATCACACTACCCAAGTACTTGAATGCACTCACATTCTCCATATCCTCACCATCCAACCTCACTGCACACTCTGTGACTTCATTCCTCTCAAACACCATAACTTTACTTTTATTTACATTAACTTTCAGCTTCCTCCTCCTACACACTGTCCCAAATTCATTCACCAAACCTTGCAACTCCCATTCATCTTCACTCAACAATACTGTATCATCAGCAAACAGCAATAATCTATTTCACTCAATTTAATCTGATCTCTGCTCGAATTGTGTCCTCCTGTATGCCCAGACTTTTAGAATTTTATCCTATACTCCTTACATCACCCTCTCACCTCCACCGTAGCTTTCCCCTCCCAATCATGTCATCTACTTCTCATTCGCGTATTCTGATCCATGTAATGGTTAAGCATTATTTTTTTTTTTTTAACAGAATCTAATGAGCTTAGCATTACTACTTTGTCATATTTCACCCGTACTGGCTGCTTTAACATTTCACTTTTTTATTCAGATATTCGGCAGATGCTTTTATTCAGCTTAAGAAGACATCGCACCATTATACCGTTACTCACGATCAGCGTTCTGTAGTGGAGTCAACCGAGCCTCACTAAACATGGGGGCAAATTAAATGTCTTTAGTGAAATGGAGAGATGACGCATCCAGACCCTAATCAAGATATTGGATGCAACCAGTAGACGATTTTATTGTTCTAAGGGACGGCCTCTGCTAAGTTGGGTCAGGCCAAGTTAGGTCTGATGAGGTGAAAGGAATAAGAAACACCCACTCTCCAGACTTGTTTGGTTCAATTAAGGGTAAGATTGGATATACCGTATTACATTAAGTTTGCTTAGTGTGGGTTAAGGTAGGTTAAGATTGCTTACGTTATGGCAACTTAGATTAGGGTAAGTAAGGTTACATTAGGTTAGGTTAGGATACGTTGGGTAAGATGACATAATCCAACCTTGTCATGTTTGGGTAGGATGGGATTCATAAATTGTGATGTTATTGTAGGTCAGGTCAGGTCAGGTTGTTGTTGTTTGAGATATTCCCATGTTCCGGAGTGGACTGAGCCTTGTATTAGTCCAGTCGAATTTTGAGGTCTGTGTACCATATAATCTTACCTGGTCTGTGTTCCAGGTCAGGTAATGTCAGCTAAGATCTTTTAAAGTTAAATCATGTTAGATACGGAAGACCATGAAACATACCCCCATAATTTTGTTCACCATAAGGGAGGCCTCTAGTAAAAGTGGTTAGGTTAGGGTGGCCTAGGCTCGGTTCAATTAGGTGGGGGGAGGAGACGCCCACGAGTCATGATAGGTTAAACAAGGTTAATAATTGGAGATGTTTCTCTAGGTATGCTTATGTTATGCAAGATTAAGGAACTTAAATTTAGATGAGAAAACCTCCCCAATCCATAACCACACCAGTTGATGCTCAGTACCCACAGCGAGGACAGGAACTTCAGGCCGTAGCGTGGATAGCTCCTAGTTCCCTTTCACTCCTCGTTACGGGAATGTGCACGGTCCCTCCCCTATGTCCCTAGTGTCATGGTGTTCCTCGTAAGTCCACCGGTTTGTTTGAACGGCCCTGGCGTTGCCAAGGAAATTTTGTTTGTCTGTCTTTCCTTTGTGAGATTATTTATGCTCGTGATGTGATAGAAAAGGGAGAAAGTGGGGATATTATGATGATAATGGGATGATAATAATTGCTTTCGCGGTTCTGGGAGTGTGGTAGTAGGAAAAAATACATCGAAGAGTGAAGTAAAGGTGCAGGGTTAATAATACCTGCCTCTAATTAGAAGGTTATTCATCAAGGGTTCTTCCCTGGTGAGTATGTTTACCTGACCTTCACCGATTGGAGTTTGTGGCGGGTTTGTTTATTTTACCAAAATAAGCATAAATACTACTTCGAAAGAAAGAGGGAATATTACGGGTATACAGAGATTATAAAATATTAGAGGATACATAATTGTTAAATAAATGATTTTTATTTTACGAAAGTAAGAATAGAGTTCCTGTAAAAAAATACGGTACATATATTACAAGAATGCCTAGATTATTTTAAAAAGAAGGAAAACTAAGACAATGAGTATTTGCAATTAACCTGCAAAAGCGAAATATGTATTTTTAACCCGTGGATTGCTAAAGACAATATCAAAAAGAAAAAGATATATTTATGTTAGAAAGTGAAATGGAGTTATTAGGAAGATTATATAGAAATGAAGAGGTACTGACAAAGAAAAGTAGGTTTGTATTGATTTGAGATTCAGTAAGCCTATGGTAGCAGCTTGGTATAACTACGAGGGTGTGCATTCGAAGTGGTTTCAGGTGATATTACTGTATGACTGCGGCATGAGGCTCATGCATGGGACTGAGATGAACGTAAAATCTATGCTTGTTAGGGTAAAGTGATGTGCAAGAAAGTAAAGTTAGGTTACTGGGAATCTATATAGGAATGGAGACGTTATGTGTGGAGGTTAGATACGGTACGTATGTGTTGAACTAAGACGAAGTTAAAATGTGATCTTGTTATATAAGTAAATGAGGGTGCTATCGAAGCCTGTGGTAGTTAGGTTGGGTTATGCATGAAGGAGAACTTAAATTATCAGAAAAGTGTGTAGGCGTGATGAGATTATGTATCGGGGAGAAGGTTATGTGCTGGGTTTAGACTGATGATGTTATAGCTAAGTGGTGTTGTTACAGACGTGTGGTATTGACAGGGTAGATTAGATTAGCTAGCCTTTGTATTCGTGGAAGTGATGTACAGTACAGTTACTAGAAAGGTAAGTAGATGTAAAGAGCTTATGAATGGGGCAGAGTGGGTACGTGTAGATTTGCGGTGACGTTATTATCGATGCTTATTATAGGTATGGGAGGTTTGTATAGAACACTATTGTAGTTTGGTTAGTTTGTGTAAGGAAGTTATATTATGTTCTCAGCAAGGTGTGTTGAATCAAAACGGTTATATATGAGGAAAAGGTATGTGTGTTCTATACTGAGGCTGAGAAGTAGGTATATAATATTCGAACAGAACTGTAGTTAGACTGGGTTATTAATCTGACTAAAGCTTGGCTCAGGAAGATGTGCAGGAATGAGAGTCAGTGTGTGCTTTGTAGAGTAAGAAGTTATAATCGAAGCCTGTTATACATAGATGAGGTTCCTGCAAAAGTGCAGTTAGATAAGGTTGGGAAAGGAAGTATATTTAGGCAACCTTTAAGCTTTATAGCAAATCATAGGTAATGCATGGGATTGAAATGATTGGGAGATAAATGAAATCGCTTGATATATGACAAAAAATAAAAAATAAAAAATCGTAATCGTACTGAAGGACGGTAATGGATGGCTCTGTCACGGAATGTTAGAGAAATGAGGTTGATAAAAGTATGTGTGAATGTGAGATGGGTTTGTCGTGGAAGGACTTAAGAAGACTTCAGTCTTTACACACAGTTTACACTCATACTGCCACGTCTCACACTGCCGAACCTCTTACGCCTCACACCGACACTTCACAAGGCAACGCCTCACGGTTTTTATTACAGAGAGACGCTTCCACCACCCTGTGTTTAAGGAGTTACAGGGGTCTATCTATCTATCTGTCTATTGCCAGACGTCTTAATCCCTTACGGGGTGGCCACAAACAAATCGCCTCCACGTCGCCCTGTCCCCCGCCATTTCGCTGTCCTGCTCCCAACTCACACCCCCCTCTCTCATATACCTCTCCACTTCATCCCTCCATCTCATCCTCGGCCTCCCCCTCCCTCTCCCCTCCTCCACCTCACTCACATACACTTTCCTCGTCAGTCTCTCACCCTCCATCCTCTCCACGTGGCCAAACCAACTCAGTGTGTTCCTCCTAACGCTTCCTATCACATCCACATGCACACCACAACGCTCCTTTATATCCTCATTTGTCAGCCTGTTTCTCAATGTAACCCCACTGGCTCCTCTTAAATAACTCATTTCCACTGCTCTAACTCTTGACTAGTGTCCTTCCAACAAGGTACAAGCTTCACTTCCATATGTTAGAGTTGGTATCACAATACTGTCATGTAGTAACTTTTTCACTTCCGTGCTCACTTCCCTGTTTCTTATCACTGCTTTCAACGAACCAGCAACCTTTCTTTCTTGTTGTACCCTTTCAAGCACTTCATCCTCCAAACTTCCATCCTTACTCATCACACTCCCCAAGTACTTAAACGTATTCACATTGTCCATTTCCTCACCATCCAACCTCACTGTATATTCACTGACTTCACCTCGCTCAAAGACCATCACTTTACTTTTCCCTACATTCACCTTTAGATTCCGTTTCTTACACACTCTCCCAAACTCATCCACCAAGCCTTGCAGTTCCCCTTCGTCTTTACTTAACAACACAGTATCATCTGCAAACAACAGTGCAGGGAGTTTCCAAACACTACCCTCTCTCACTACGGCCGGTCCAACATTCACTGCCAGGGGTATCAGACAAATATATTAGCACCATTTACGGCTAGGATCAACATATATGTGAACAAGGTTAGGTGTATGGAGGAATGAAATATACTGTATGCAGATACCATTTATATTAAATGGTTAGCTGGGATTACGAAGGACTTATGCGAGATGTGTAAGAATAACGTGATATTTATGTGACTATGTATAACTGAGATTGGTTGACCTACTAATTGAAATATGTGAGAATTAATTTGGCAGTATGAATCAATAGGTATTTATTTGAATGTGTAAGCATGGGGAAGGTGAATCTGTGATGTAAATATACTGTGTGTATGGGGATGAAGTGAGACATACGAATGTGTAATGGTGTATCAGCGAGAAAGGATGAGGCTATGAAGGAAATTATGTGATATGGAACCTTGTTATAAGGGCAAAAGTCAAGTGTAAGAGATATGGAAATAAGTTATTTGAGAGGAGCATGTGGAGTTACATGGAGAGACAGACTGACAAATAAGGAAGTGAAGGATCATTGTGGTGTGGATGTGGATGTGTTAGAAAGCGTTAGGAGAAATACACTGAAGTGGTTTGGACATGAGGAAAGGATGGAGAGCAAAAGACTAACGAGGAAAGTGTATGTGAGTGAGGTGGACGTGAGAGGGAGGGGAGACCGAGGATGAGATGAAGGGATGTAGCGGAGTGGTATCTGAGAGAGGGGGGTGTGAGCTGGGAGGAGGGCAGCGAAATGGAGGAGGATAAGACGACATGGATTTGATTTGTTTGTGGCCATCCCTTCCGGGATTAAGGCGTCTGGCTATACCAGTATATACATAGATAGACTTTGGGTGTATGTTTTTTTTTTTTTTTTTTTTTTAATGCGAGGAAGAAGGAACCAAAGGCCATGAGCCCGCAGTAACAGTTCCCTCCAAGAGAAAAACAAAATACAATATAGAGCCAAATTCAAGATCCGATCATTTTGAGATGCCTGGACACACTGCGTTTGAAAGACTGGAGATCATAGGCAGCAGGAAATACAGACAGAGGGAGACAGTTCCAGAGTTGACCTGTTGCATAAATGAAAGATTGGGAGTAACGGTTAATTCTTGCATTAGAGAGTTGGACAGAAAAAGGATGAGAGCCTGCTGCCAGACGGGTGCTACGCGCCCGTCGTAGAGGTGGAGGAATGCAAGCAGACAGTTCAGAGGAGCAGTGACCATTAAAGTAGCGATAGAAAAGAGATAAAGATGCAACAGTGCGGCGAAGAGACAGAGGTTGAAGGGAGTCAGTAAGAGGAGGAGAGTTAATGAGACGAAAAGCCTTTGACTCCACCCTATTGAGAAGAGCTGTATGAGGGGAGCCTCCCCACACATGAGAGTTGTACTCCACACAGGGGCGGATAAAACCCCTGTATAGAGTCAACAATTGCGCAGGGGAAAAGAAAGAGTGGAGTCGGCTTAGCACACCCAATCTCTTGGAAGCAGATTTTACAAGAGATGTAACATGATCTTTCCAAGATAAGTCCCGAGTAAATGAAACCCCAAGCATGTTCAAGGATGATGTAGGATTAAGCTGAATATTATTAAACATTAGTGGGTATACCTGTGGAAGATTTTGTCGGGTTGAAAGGTGTAAGAACTGAGTCTTAGATGCATTAAAGACAACCATATTATTTTTACCCCAGTCAGAGATACGAGCCAAGTCAGACATTAGGTGTGCCATAGCCTCATCCCTTGTTTGTTGAAGTAACTGTTGAGATGGGCGTTGCGGGAACCGAATGGAAAGGTGAAGGGTGGAGTCATCAGCATATGAGTGGATAGGGTTAGATGTACAGCTTAGAAGATCATTGATGAATAAAAGGAAGAGAGTTGGTGATAGGACAGAGCCCTGAGGAACACCACTGTTGATAGATCTAGGAGAAGAACGATGGCCGTCTATAACAGCGGCTATAGAACGACCAGAAATGAAGCTAGCGATGAAGGCACAGATAGAAGGATAGAAACCGTAGGAGGGCAGTTTGGAAATTAAAGATTTATGCCAGACTCGATCGAAAGCCTTTGAGATGTCAAGTACAATGGCAAAGCTTTCACCAACGTCCCGAAAGGAGGATGACCAGGAGTCTGAAAGGTAGGTGAGAAGATCGCCAGTGGAGCGTCCCTGACGGAACCCATACTGACGATCGGAAAGAAGGTTGTGATAGGAAAGATGCCTTAAAATTTTTCTATTAAGAATTGACTCAAAAACTTTTGAAATACAGGACGTTAAAGCAATTGGACGATAGTTGGAGGGTTGGGAGTGGTCACCCTTCTTTGGGACTGGCTGAGTGAGAGCAAACTTCCAGCAAGAAGGAAAGGTACAAGTTGATAGACAAAGACGAAAGAGTTTGCCTAGGCAGGGTGTAAGCACAGAAGCACAGTTCTTGAGAACAACAGGAGGGACCCCATCAGGCCTATATGCCTTGTTAGTACTGAGGCCAGTGATGGCAGAAAATACATCAACTGAAGAAATTTTAATGTCAGCCATGAGGAAGTCAGAGGGGGGAAGTGATGGAGGAACAGCACCGGAATCGTCTAAGGTAGAATTGGAGGAGAAAGTCAGTGCGAAGAGATCTGCTTTATCAGTAGAAGAAATAGCTACAGAACCATCAGAGTAGAAAAGAGGAGGGAAGGATGATGAGGTGAAGTTGTTAGAAAGATTTTTGGCAAGATGCCAGAAGGAGCGGGAAGAATTCGAGTTGGAGAGTTGAGAGCATTTAGTATGGATGAAAATATTTTTAGTAGAGCGAAGAACAGACTTAGCACGATTCCGGGCAGAAACGTAAAGATGATGTGATTCAGGGGTGGGTTGGCTCCGGTACCTTTTGTAGGCCCTCTCCTTGTTGCGGACAGCATTAGAACAAGCGTGATTAAACCAAGGCTTTCTTGCATCTGGTAGCGCTCATGACTGGAATGTCACTCAACCATATTGCAGAACTTCTGCCTATCAGAATTCTTTCATTCCCTGAACTGCATCTCTCTGGAACTCGCTTCCTCAGAGTTGTTTTCCTCCAAGTTTCAACCTGCAGCTGTTCAAGTCTAACTGTTACAGATATTTTGTGAACAGAGGACACCAGTAATCTGGTGTATGGATAATTTTTTTTTCTCCATTTGTTTTTCCTTCCTCCGTTCTGTTATTAAAAAAAAAAAAAGGAAAAAAAAAGGATATGAGAAAGGAATGTATGCTTCCATGCCCGAGAGAATAACCTCCGTAATGCGCAAGGCACACTCAGATGGCTCACGGCCATGGAAGCAATAATCATTCCAGGGAAAATAAAAAAAGTACTGCCTGAGGGCCTCCCAGTCTGCGGCTCCAAAATGCCACAGACGACGTTTCTCTGGAGGGTCCACAGGCCGTACCGGAGTGATAGGACAGGTTAAGGTAATAAGGTTGTGATCGGAGGAGCCCAACGGAGAGAAAAGATTAACAGAGTAAGCAGAAGGATTAGTTGTGAGGAAGAGGTCAAGTATGTTGGAGCTCTCTCCAAGGCGGTCAGGGATACGGGTAGGGTGCTGTACAAGCTGCTCTAGGTCATTAAGGATAGAAAAGATGTAGGCTTGTTCACCAGGTGGATCCGTGAAAGGAGAGGAGAGCCAAAGGTGGTGGTGAACATTGAAATCTCCAAGAACGGAGATTTCAGAGAAAGGAGAAATGGATAGAATGTGTTCCATCGTAGAAGTAAGATAGTCGAAGAATTTTTGATAGTCAGTAGAATTAGGGGATAAGTAAACAGCACAGATATATTTAGTCAGAGAATGACAGGAAAGCCGAAGCCAGAGTGTGGAGAATTCAGAAGAATCAAGTTCAGGAACATGAGAGCAAGATAAGTCGTTGCGTATATATACACAACAGCCACCTTTGGCTTTGAAATGAGTATAGAGAAAGTAGGAGGATACAGAAAAGAGTTTGCTGTCAGTTGCCTCAGACAGCTGAGTCTCCGTTAGAAAAAGAAGGTGAGGTTTAGAGGAGGAGAGGTGGTGCTCAACAGAGCGAAAGTTAGAGGAAAGGCCGCGAATGTTGCAGAAATGAAGAAGAAGAGAGTCAGACAGTGGTTCCAGGCATCTTGAGTCGTCACCGGGAGAGGGGCAGATGGTGGGGGCATTTATGGTCCCACCCCCCTGGGGACTCCGAGGCTTGGTAAAACGACGCCATTTTGGGTAAATTTTGAATAGGAAGTGTAATGTGTACTGTGCATGTAGTTTGGTGAAGATAGTTAGAGAAATTTGTACTGGAGAGCATGCTGGCCTACTCTCTGTGGAACTGAGACACTGAAAAAGTTCAGCAAAGGTGGATGGTCAGGAACTAGTCCTGAGGGCTGATGAAACGGGAGCTCCAGCACTCCCTGTCATCAGCTTTCCATCCACCTCGGGAGTACTGCCCTGCTCGACTGGTGCTACAGTCTACTCCTCGAAAGAAAACATGGCTATGAGAAATTAGGACAAGAAAAGATTAACAGTGTTTAGTGATGGAGGCTGGTCAGTGATAGTCGAAGTCTTTTAATCCGAAATGTAGGGAACATTGGGGGATCCGGATTATCGAAAATTCCAGACTGGTGGTCAGGCCCTCTGAAAAGCCCTCTAAGCACCCCTCAAACATTAAAAAAATTAAGAAAATTACAGTAATACGAGTGTGTGTTTTTTCTCAACTTACCCTTGAAGTGTAGTGCACGTGTGAGTGTGTTGCAGGTGTATTACAGGTAAATCCAAGGCATCAGTACCGTAGTAATCCAAGTTAATCCTAGGGTTGTGGAAGCCATCACGAGCCACAATACACGAGAATTCGTTAAAATTCCGAGAGTAAACCACACTGGGAGAGGAGCATTGGCAGATTACAAGCCAGGCTACATCCGGGACTTTGTGAGAGGTGGCGTGGGTATGGGAATGGACGGTTCGGCTCAACCGAATCGCCATTTTTCCCCCTTGTTAGCCCGGAGTAAAAATTCCAAACCATTAGGCTTTCCGAACCATCAGATTCTGAATTAAAAGAATTATACTGTATATGAGGTAAGTTGGTATGACGGTTCAAGTAAAGAGACTGTTCAGCGGAAGTTCTAAGAAAATAAAAATCTTTGCTGCCACCATTCTACGTACCATTAGAAAACAAAGGACGAAAAGAAAGACTGTCATGCCATCCCTGTTTGGCAAACTTATGCTACATCTGTAATAAATGAAAAATCGTGCGTTATCACTGTGAGTTCATATAAATAAAATACTCACTATGGTATGAAATATACTACTGTACTAGCGAAATGCAGCTTAAGAAATAATCATCATCATTCAGACCTCCTTTTACATCTGGAGGGGTGAGATAGAGCCCAAAGAGCGAGGGAAAAAAATTCTTAATAGAATGAGATACTATTGTAACCAAAGTTTACCCAACTGAACGAGCCACACTCCCTTTCACTTACCATTCATGGCCTCGGAGTCCTGGCTCTTCCTGATAGGTTAAAAAAAAAAAAAAATCCTCGTGTCGGCATACACAAGTATCTGACAGTAGTCTAGTCCATTACTGTCAAGTTAAAAAAGTATGCTACAACCAGGTCACACACTCCCCCACACAAAATTCACTCAGCCATCTCCATCGCTTGTCATTTACCTAGTCTTGTTAGTCCCTATATCTCCCTTTTTCACATTTATTTTTCATATCTATCCACCTTCTTCTAGGTCTACCATTTCTCTTTCCACCTTCAAGTTCACTCAGACATACCCTTCTTACAGCTCTACTCACACCCATTCTCTCCATACGCTCATACTGTACCATATAATTAAACTCTCTTCAACATTGACCACACACTTCCCTATTCCGCACCTTTCAAAAACCATGCTAATATCCATCCCATCCACTCTCCACACTAAACAAGCATTTCTCACCAGTCCCATCTCCACTTCTTTTACACTCGACTTTTCATTTTCATGCACACGAAAATCTCACATCCGTATGTTAGATTAGGCACTAAAACTATTCCATTCGAACCTCTAGCAGTGTCCACACTCAGACCTCTCCTTCTTATCAAGGACTGCATGGCACCAGCCACCTTCCTTCCCTCAGCCACTCTGCTTTACATTTCTTTTGCACATTAACCCGAGGCATCCCGTCGACGTATGGGTACGTTGCAACATTTTGCATTTGCCAGTCCCGATGATGTACTGGTATGTTGCACAATTGCAAGGTTCATAATTTGCACAATTTTCAATTTTTGCGTGTGATTTTTCGTACGTATACACGGGACACCTTCCTCTATTCCTCTACAAGATGCCAAGCAGGGACAATGCCTTACACCACATAACCTCCCCACTCCCCCGCACACCATTGTCTTGGCAATTCACCTGTTACCAGTGACCTGGCCAATAAAGACATTCAGGGCCAGAGTGATTCCCCAATTAATGACAATGTGGAGGACAAAGTTTACATAGCATTAGAGGAAGAAACAGTCAGAATGATGAAGAGGTAATGTGGCAAAAAAAGGTCAGGTATGGTGATGAGTTAGCAAGTGAAACAGTGCTTATAATGCCTATATTACTGTTTGAAAACCAAAATACTCTCGTACTACATATAAATTCGAACCAAGTAAATAAATATATACCATTTATGAGTGGTGTGAAATAGTTACCCTCCCATAGAACTCGTTTTCTTTGGTGCCAGCCTGCTAGAAAACCCAGTAAGGTAAGGAGGTACTACTACCTGGATCGAGTATTATAAACCTCAGGTGAGCGATTTCTCTATGAATTATCGATGTTTTTCACAAAAAGCGGAGGTTTTAGCCCCCCCCCCAAAAAAAAAAAAATTGAAAATACCACAGGACTGGGGGGTGTCAGAGGTTCGAAATAGCTCGGGACATGACGGGTTAATTGTTTTTTCTACCACAGATCCAAGGAATTGAAACTCTCTCGTCAATTCAAGTCTCTCTCCAGTCACCATAACATCAAACTGTGAATCACCCTCTCTCTCAGCAACCATCACTTTACATTTTATGCATTAACCTTCAAAGCTCGGCCTCAGAAACATCTGCAAAACCCTACACTAATCTACCAAGCTCTTTTCCAATTTGGCAAGCGGCACTGCATCATCTGCATAAATTACATTTGAGATACTCCATCCTTCACTCTCTCGTAACACCATCCATATTAATCAGCGGACAACTGTGAGCACATCACAGAACCTTGTCTCACACCTACACTGATCTTGAACCATTCACTTAGATGCCAACCTACCTTTCTGTACCCTTCGCTACCTTCGTAAAGCTTCAATGAAACATCACTCAGCAGCTTACCATGTACATCATATATATGAAACAGCTTCCTCAATCTGTCTGTGTTTACATTGTCATATGTGTTTTTCTTTTTTTTTTCTGGATCCACAAATGCCATACACACCCTACAGTCTTTCTCAAAAGCCTTCTTCACTATCTGTTTCATTGCAGACATTTGATCCACACATCCTTCATCATTCCTAAAGCCACCTGGTTTGTCACTCATCAGGAATTCTGATTAATCCCTTACTTTCTGTGCAATATTTCTTCCATATACCTTTCCAACAACACTGAATATACTTATGCCACGATAATTTAGTACTCTCTTTGATTGCCTATATTTTCAACAGTACACAGCAGAGACTATTCACTCACAATTGCTGAATTACTGATACTGGTGACCTCTGAGAATGTGTCCTTACCCCTGACAATCGATCATTAACCCACTGCGTGCCAGTGCCGTTTTAAAACGGTCTGACATAATGCCGCGGCCAGTGCCAGTGCTGTTTTAAAACAGTCTAAAATGAAAAACTTCACTGTGACCGCATTTCTCAAGATTTGCGGGTAAAAATTGGCAGGCATGTAAGGTAACTGTTCCTCTACCATCCTCCAGGCTGTCAGGGCCATACACTCTCGCTCCCCCCTTCACACTTGCTCTGCCTCACTCTGCCTGTGTGCCTCACCCAATGCTGTACATAATGAAGGCATTTTGTAAATATTTTTATGTAAGTGTGAATTGTAAATATTTTCTTGTGAGTGTAAGGACTATATAGTAAAGTCAAGTTGTAAATACCTTCTTGTAAGTGCCAGGACTGTATGTAATGAAGTCAGGTTGTACCTATTTTCAAGTAAGTGTAAGATAATGCATTCACAGTGAGAAAGACACAAATTGTGATAGATACTGAAGTAATAAGTAATCAGAAAAGTGTACTGAACATTGCTATACCTTCCCAGTATAAATACCTGAGTATACCTTACATAGAAAACGGCTTTCTCTCACGTACGTGGAGAGTGTGAGAAAGCGGCTATACCTGTACACGAGTAAGCAGGACTCAATAAAACTCATTTTCGAGCCTCGATGAGCATTTTAATGGTGAAATTCATTGTTTCCACATTAAAATCTATCATTTTTAGCCAAAAAAAAAAAGTCGAAAAATGGCCGGCACTGGGGTGACCCAGATGACTAAAAATAGCCAGCACACGGTGGGTTAATACTAATAAAAACAGTCTTGCTGGTGGTTAACTCCTGGCTAGTGCAAAGAGATTTGTGAATTAATATGAAAGAACTAGCTTAACTACCAGTCGTGATTAATGTAAGAAGTTTGTGCAAACTGGGAGTAGCAAACTAATGTTATGTCCCTGTCCCACAATGCCACAAGCTCCAACAGCAGTAGTTCAGTGGAAGGATGTTGCCCAGTGAGCTGTTCTTCCTAGAGGCAGCCTTTTGGTGTACAGTACACAAGATCACTGACTTCTTAAGTTCACTGTCTTTATTTTCCAAATAATTACACTTAATGCGTGCCGCCTTCACTTCACTGTGGCAGAATCGGTAGAGAGGCGGCCTGCAGTCCTAATGGACCCAGGTTCGAATCCCGGCTGGGGCAGGGAACAGTATAAGGATTTGAATTTCATAAAACACAGACTTTTTTGATCTACTAGATGACCTGCAGACATGTCATAAAATTACCCCTGCTAAGACCAGTACACCAGTCCTGTATGAGACAGCCCTAGCATGTATTCAATATGGACAGTGAGTGTTAGCACCAAAGTGGTGACATGTGGAGATGTAGGAGGACTACTGGGCCCCAAGGAGGACTACTATGACTTGGGAATAGGCCCTGAAGCCTTTGCCCAGAGTCGGACATGTAAGAAAAAAAAAGTACCAAAGAAATACAAACTTCATTAACTGCACTGACAATGCTTGCCAACTACACTTTACTATTTTCACAAGTACTTGAGATACACAATCTTCACTAAATGCAATTACACTTAATGCTTCCCAACTACACTTCACTGTTTTCACAAGTACTGGAGATACACAATCTTCACTAACTGCACTGACATTGTACTATGCTTAGTCTGAACTGAAACTGACTGAACCCCTCTAGTCTCTTCCCCATCCTTCTATAAGCTTGCATTACTCTCGAAGCTTTTAGTACACTCTCGACGGGCAACAGTTACCAACTTGGTGACATCCAAAACACACCAGAGTTTTCTTACACTACACGACACTATAAAATTATTTAGCATACAAACTGAGATAAGATTACATTAACAAACAATAATGAACAAAACATTATAGAAAAGAAAAGCACAAAAATTAATGTACAACTTACAAAATACCTCCATTCACAAACAGCGGGCTAACTGGCAACTCTGACTTGTAGCGGAACTATGAGAAACATCAGGAATTCTTCCCCACTACTCAACTAGCAAATCTCGCCTCTCAACACAACCCCCCCCTCCGATCCTTTTGTCATCCAGACAAAACTACACAAAATATACAAATATAATCCTGAATCCCGTTGAAAAATTTAATTATAAACAAAATAATCCTTCTGCTTATTATGTCTTCTCCTATGCCTCTTCCAACAACATCCCTGCTGTTCCACAAAGTCCACTCCTCCTGCAATGTCTCGGTTCTCTTCCTGATTCACTTCTTCCCTCAAGGAACTGCCACCATCCTCTTGTACTTCAGCTCCTTGGCCCTCCTAAACATCCTTGGCTGAGAGAGAGTATGATTCCTCACAGACATCCCAACTGTACTGTCCTGGCCCATGGTACTGCCACAGACGATTCACATGTACCACCTTTGGGCGAGATTTCCTGCCTCCCTGAATCCAGTACGTTATGTCTGATAGGCGACCCAACACGGTGTAAGGCCCATCCCATGGGCTCTGCAGCTTCGGTGACCAGCTTCTTTTGCTGAGGATTGTATAACTAAACTTGGTCACCATCCATGAAGCTCACCTCACATGCCTTGGCATCATACTTACACTTCATCACTTTGCCTGAAAACTTTAAAGCTTCTCGCACCTTATGATATACCTCAGCCAGCCTTTCATGAAGATGCTTTGCACGGCTGGAGGCGTCTGTAGGCAGCTCTTCACCATGTAGTTTTCCCTTTAACAAGTCAATGGGTAAGCATGACTCTTGGCCCAACATCAGTTTTGCAGGAGTGTAGCCGGTAGACTGATGGGATGCAGACCCATATGCCATCAGCAACACAGGTAATTTCTGGTCCCATTCCATTTGTCCCTCTACACAGGACTTGGCCAGTTCTTATCCCAGGGTCCAGTTGAATTTCTCCACCATCCCATCTGACTGTGGCCTTAGTGGGATCGTCCTGTACTTCTTAATCCCCAGTAACCTGCAGCACTCACAGCAGACTCGAAGTTTTTACCCTGGTCTCAATGTAGTTCTTGTGGCACCCCAAAACGACAGAAAAACTGGTCAACCAACACCTGAACAACAGTCACAGCCTCTTGATCGGGGATGGCACAGGCCACTTTGTGAAGTAGTCCATGGTGACACATATATACCAGTTTCCTCTTTCAGTCATTGGCATGGGACCAGCAATGTCCACCATACTCCTTCCACTGATGCACCCACTTGGTACAGCTGAAGAGGGGCGCAACCACATTTCTTGTCTCTTCTTGGCACAGTGCACATCACAGACCCAACACCACTTTTCAACATCCTGATGCAAGCCAGTCCAGTAGAACGTCTGTTGCAGCAGACTTAGTGTTTTCTTTGCTCCCAGGTGCCAACTAATGATCTGGTTATGAGACTCATCCAAGATCCCAGACCTCATCTTCTTCAGAACCATTAGTCATCAATACTTGGTGAGGCCATCGGGTGTCTCCAGCTGATGCTCCAGTAGTCCGTTGTTCAAACGAAGTAGGACCCAATAACTCCAGTAGCCCTTAGTTGCAAGGATGAATCTGGAAACATCTTCCCAAGGTGGTCGCACTGTACTCCACTGCAGCCACTCTAGCACTAGTTGTAAATCTGTCATCCCCTTCAGATCTTCTTTATATGATGCTGTCCCTGTCACTGCAGTACGGTTGCATTTCTTCCTACGATCTTTTATTTTGACTACACTGCCGGCACTCTGGGTCACAAGGTGAACAACTCACACTGTCAGCATTGCCATGTACCCCTCCACGATGGTGATGCTCCTCACAGTTGTGGTGGTCCAGCTTCTCGAGCCAGAGCGCCAGTTGTCCTTGATGATTCTTTACCATAACGTCTTCAGTCACTTGAGTGCCACATGGCTCTGTGCTGATGATGAAGTAGGACCCATACAAGTGGGGATGGAAGAAATCAATACTCTTCATCATTGTCAAGAGGTCCTTACAGGTCAAACAGTAGTTCCACTCTGGTGGGCTGAAGTTCTTGCTGTTATATGCCACCACATATTCCTTGTCGTCCTTCTTCTGTGACATGACTCCACCAATACCATGGTCACTAGCATCACAGTCCTAGATAAATGCCTTACTCTGGTCTGGGTATTGCAACACTAGAGAGCTTGCCAACACCTGCTTGAGTTCATCGAAAGGCTTCTGAGTCACTGCTGTATACAGTACACAAACTTCTGCTTCTTTCCCAATAACTTGTGCAGAGGTGCAGCTATCATTGCAAAATCCTTGACAAAATGCCGGAAGTAGCTACACAAACCCAGGAAACTCTGTAGCTTCTTCACACAAGTTGAAATTGGCCAGTTTTCCATAGTTGCCACCTTCTCTGGATCAGTAATGATGCCACCCTTGCCTACAATGTGTCCCAGGTACTTCACTTCCTTCCGAAACAAGCAGCATTTCTTGAGGTTTGGCTTGAGGTGCACTGCTTGGATCCTGTTGAACACCTCTGACAGCCTCTCCAAATCCTGTCAAAAGTCTGTCCAAACACATTTACATCGTTCAGATAGACTAGAGCCATCTGCCAGTGCAGGCCTTCCAGTACACAATCCATGAGATGCTCAAAAGTAGCTCGGACATTGCATTGGCCAAATGACATCACTTTAAACTGCAATAAACCCCGCCCATGCAAAAAGACTTCTTTCTCCTTGTCCTTCTTTGCAACCTTGACCTAATGATATCCTGCCTTCATGACTAGGGTGGAGAACCACTTGGCACCTGACAAAGCATCCAGGGTGTCTTCAGTTCTTGGCAAGGGGTTTGCATCCTTCACTGTCACTTCATTCAGGGCTCGATAATCCACACAACACCTTATCAAGCCCTCCTTCTTCCTTACCAGAACCACTGCTGATGCCCAAGGACTGCTGGACTTTTCTATCACTCCTTGCCTTTGGAGATTCTCAATCACCTTCTCCATTTCTTGCTGTTGGGCTGGCGCCATCCTTCACCCTGGCTGTTTAATTGGATGGTGATCTCCAGTGTCTATACAATGCTCCACGAGATCAGTGCACCCCAGGTCTAGGTGTCCAATGGAAAAGACATCTCCAAACTTCGTCAGCAGCTGCCTCAGCTTCACCACTTGTGAGTCATCAAGGCATTGGCAACTCCATGAAAATTGATCTCGTAAGTGGTCTGACAGATACTCATCTTCTCTGACTACACTCATTTTACAGGCCTTCCTCTGATGCTGCTCAGGGTCCACCACCTGGCACAGTCCCACTTTTTCTCCCTCATTGATCTTCTGCGGCTCACAGGAGAAATTGGCCACCACAACCTGCACTTCACTTGCACCTGTTTCCACCAAAGTTCTCCCCATCACTCCATCCTTCGTCTTGCACCGTCCATCAGGCTCCACTACCCCAAGATAGCTGTCAAAAGAGCTACTCACCTTGCACTGGAGAAATAGTTCTGATTTTGGGGGTATAACTACAGTGTGGAGTGCCCTCACCTCACCACCAGAACTAGTACATCTCACTGTTGTGACAGGAACTGACTTTCCTCGGACCTTCAATTTCATGGAGCAGAAATCCAGCTCACATCCCATGGACATCAGATAATCCAGACCAAGAAGGCAAAGATCCACCATCTCGACAACATAGACTGGAAACATGGCCTCTTGCCCTGCCACTTCAATCCGGACATCCAAGGGTCCCCTCAGCTCTGTACGGTGCTCAGTTACGCCACACAATTCTTCTGATGACTCAGGCAGACACCAATGATGTAACACATCAAGCCTCACAATAGTCTGCTCTGAGGC
The DNA here is from genome assembly GCF_032717465.1 of Coenobita brevimanus. Lineage (NCBI taxonomy): Eukaryota > Metazoa > Arthropoda > Malacostraca > Decapoda > Coenobitidae > Coenobita > Coenobita brevimanus. The sequence goes on from NC_137006.1 coordinate 13,678,330, forward strand.
TGAATCAATCACCAGAGAACACTTCTTTCCCTCTATTCACACACTGTTGATTGCACTTCTCTTGCATTTTCTCGGTGGTGGGGCTACTTGGGAAAAGTCAGCTGGTGGTTGCCCCTTAACACCAGCGTTCACTAGTTTTCCACTTCTTTCTAGTCTTCCGTGGCCTTCTTCCTAGCCTCCTTTTTCTTTTTCGGACACTCAGAACTGAAGTGTCCCATCTCACTACATGTCCAACACGCTTTTGTTACAACTGAAGATTTCCTTGCACTGCTTCGTTCTTGCTCCTTCTTCCATTTGTAACAATCCTCCTTCTTTTGTCCCGGCTTCCTACAGAACCAGCAACCTCCTTGGGCCTTCTCCTGTTCCCTCTTTCACTTGTAGTAGTCCTCTTTTCTGTGTCCTGGCTTTTCACAGAACCAGCAACTTCCTTCAAATTTTTCTGCATCATGTACCTGCCCCTTTCTTGACTTGAATCTTGTACTATGACCGGCATGGAAAGTGGACTTACTTGACCTGACAAGGGACCCCAATTCTAGAGCCTTGGCTAGTGCTTCTTGCATGCTTCTGGGTTGTGCCTGCTTCACTTGCACATCCAACTCTGCACTATCAATGGCATTGATGAACTGATCCCTCTAAAGAATAGCCAACAGGTTAGGTGCTGCTCCAGGGTATGCCTTGTATGCAATACTCTCCAGGTCATAGGCAAGCTGCTGTAGGGACATGGTCCTGTAACTGTGCTCCAGTACCTCTACTAAGGATGGATAACTGACCCTGTCCTCTACTGACATCTGTCCTAGAATTTCCATTGGAGAACCCTTGAGGCTAGTAGCAAACTGCACTGCCCTATGCCTAACATTCCAACAATTCTGATCAGCATGTAACTCAAACACTGCACAGCAAGCTTCCCAAGACACTCTACCATCAAATTCTTGAGGTTTCTATTTAACCCCTTGAGCCATGTTGACGCGAATCGCGTTCTTTGTGGTTTGACATATAAATGCTCATAGTCACAAATCACATTATTAAACAGGAATAAAACGCCGTCAAAAGGAAAGTTTTCAGCTGATTTGTGTCAAATTTTGATGTGTTCTAGTGGGTGCATCTCTCTTCCAAAGTAAACACTTGGCAACACTGTGATTTCTCTGATGAGAAAATTCGCAGCAGAAAAACTTCAGTATCTCACTACCAGCCAGGCTGAAGGGTAGCGCTGCTGTCAGTCATCCCTTTAAATCTGCCATTTTCCCCCCTCCCACCTGAGGCAGAAGCCATTATTGAAATATTGTGATTGTACAATGTTTTTGACTATAATGTGAAGTGATTGTGTCTATGGAACATAGATATATTGTTTGTAAAGCACTGGGGCCCATGGTGACATGTAGAGGTGTATGGTATGTAGGAGGACTGCTGGGCCTTGATAGCAGGCTGTGAAACCTATGCCCAGAGTCGGACACATAAAAAAAAAAAAATAAAATAAAAATTATCAACCATTAGGTCTAGAGGCAGGAGTCTGGTTTGTTACAGTGGTGTTTCCACTCTGCTTCATCCAGCCCGTAAAATTATATGAGTATTTTACCTTTATACTGAAGCCAATATTTATATTTTGTGAAACATATAGTGCCTGGATTAGTGAAATAACTGACCTACCATAGCAGGTGTTATGTGTGCCATAGAGATATGCCATAGTCGCCAAGGAAACAAGCGGTCATGTATGCCATAGAGTCAGGAAAGGAATAATAGAGGAGGTTGGGATGGAATCATGTGATAGTGTATTATATTGCATATGGTTCAGTGTGAAATATACGTATAAAATAGTGCAGTGAGTGTTCGTTGAGAAATATTGCGTGCATTGACTACCTAATTAGCTCAAACCTAGCGCAAGTATCAGAGACAACAAACACGCCACACAATCACAGACTTCAGTGAAAAGGTATTGTACCATTCAGACAGTGCTATATTGCATATGGCTTAGTGTGAAACATACGTACAAAATAGTGCAGTGAGTTTTCACCGAGAAATAATGCATGCATTGACTGACTTAGTGAAAACCTAGCGCAAGGATCAGAGACAAGAAATATGCCACAGCCACAGTCAATGGTCGTGGAGAAATCTATTGTGTACATTGCATGTGTTAGGCAAACGTAGCACAAGGAGGAGAGAACATAATATACCACACACACACACACACACACACACACACACACACACACACACTTGCATGCTCTCACACTACATAACTCCTCGTCTTCAAAACCTTCAAGGTCCTGCCAGCATCTCAACACCTCTGTAGGAAGTGAGTTATCTGTATTTTGTTGATCTGTATATTGACCTATTTCTGTATTTCTATATTTTTTACACTAATAAGTATTGTTTTTTACATATACACATATGAGATGGAAGAAAGTTCCGCTTCAGTATCAGTACCTAGCAAAAAGACAAGTGGTCATGTCGAGTTTCTGAGCACTGTCAAAAAGCTTATGATATTTTACGTGTGTACTTTGAGTTAAAAAAGAAGATAATAAAACCTAACGAGCGAAAATACGTAGGTATAGGTGAGGCATGGAAAGAGTGTTTTTATCTCGCTTGTGGGTGAGGAGTATTTTATGTTTGTATTCCATTTTTTCGAAAACCATTGGACATATCGATTTTCTGTAAGAACCATGCTCAAGATCAGTGAATTCTACGTATGTGCAGGCTATAACAATGTAATATCTCTGATAAAAAGTCGTTGTTACGTAAACGGGAGTGTACTGATTGTTCTGTATGCATGACGAAAGTGCGGCACTGCCGTGAGTACCCAATCGTTTTTTGCGATTTACTCGGAAACTATTAGGTGTATCAAAAATCTGCAGGGACCAGGGGAAAGCTCATGAAATTCTACACAATTTTATGTAATACAAACATAAGGTGTGCAAGAAAACTTTTGCGGTAGAGCTCCCTGAACAAAAATCAGTTTTTTAAAAATGGCTTTCAGTTTTGGGGTATTTTCTCGAAAACTACAAATCATATCAAAACCGGAGTTTTTCATTAGAAAGCTTATGAAATTCTCTATCAAAACTTCTAATAACATTTTTCTGTATACTGGAAAACATTCGAACTTGGATGTTGGGAAGTGAGATTGACGTTCCAAAATGTTTATTCATGTCGGCCTAATGTACTTTTATTCATATATATATATATATATATATATATATATATATATATATATATATATATTTTGCTTATCGGCTAGAACAAACATCGGCGAATAAGATGATGTAGGTTTCATGGCAATATATAGAGGTTTGCGTGGCGAAAATAAAGCGAGAATAAATGTTTTCAGCAGCGCACGGGCAGGCTGGCAGGGAGGGAGGAGGAATATAATCATGTCCCAGAAAACTTACTAAAACTTATCTATGCGCCAGAGGGTTAATTGGACCCCCATCATAGCCATGTACTTCACTGGTTTGGGGCCTAAAAACTGGGGCATCATAATTAACCTGCTGTGTCCCGTCAACATATAGGTATATCACAACTTTTTTTTAACGCTGAGACACGACGACATACCGGTACATTTTAGAATTAAGAGGTCCATCATTAGCACATTTTTCAAGTTTCTAGGGTGATTTTTGGTAGGCATATGTCGGAAACCTTCCACTACTAGCTGCCAGGCGGCAACACTGCCTAACCCCAAGTGACCCCAGCATGCCATTGTCTCAGTAACTCACCTGTTAGTAGTGACCGGGACAATAAAGACATATCGCGCTGCAGTCTATCCAACGACGAAATTCAAGCTACCCTTGATGCCTTAACAGGCGAGAGTAATTCCCCAAACGATGACGATGTGGAGGACAAAGATTACGTGGCGCCTGAGGAAGAACGAGCAGAAGTGATGAGAAGGTAACGTCGCCAAGGAAGATGCAGTATGTTGATGTGCTTGGTGAGTAAAACAACGCTTATATCTCCTATATTCTTGTGTGAAAACCAATATATGCTTGTACTACATATACCGTATATTCATACCAAATGAATAAATATCTACCTATTCTGAGTGGTTTGCAATAGTTACCCCTACCATAGAAAACGTGACAGCAGCAGCGTGCGCCCAGAGAAGATGGTACCAGGTGTTCAGAGGGACATCTGTATAGTGCACTTACAGTATAAGCTCAGGGTGAGCATTTTTTTGGTATTTTCCAAAGTTTCTCAAAACAAGCGGAGGTTTGAGCCAAAGAAAAAAAGAATTTTTCTAAAATATGCTGAGATGGGGGGGGGGGTCATTAGTGAAAAATCTGCCAGGACATGGCAGGTGAAATCCAGGACTTAAAACTTCTGCATTCTGATTATTTAACCCTGTGATGCTACCTTCATGTGCTTGAGATCCTTCAAGATTCACCATATACTGTCCAGTCTTTTCATATGTACCCTTTACACTAGCCTAAGGCTCAGCAGTGCATTATTTCTGTATACCCTCAGTTTTCTTACTAATTATCTTCACATGGTTGACTACATACTTCAACTGGCTATCTACATGCTGTCTGCACTCCATCACAGTTCCCTCACTAATTGTCTTCAACTGGTCATCTACATGCAGTTTGCACTGTCACATTATTGCTTACCTCATATTTCTGCTGCCATAGTTCAGCGTATACTTCCTCCTTCAACTGTTGTTGTTATCCTTCATTTCTCCCATGAAAGCATCTAGCTGTCCTTGCATCCCCAGTTGTAATTCACTCTGTTGTTCCTATAATGCCTCTTCAAGCTGTTCCCTCTGTGCTTGCAATTGTTCTTGATTTCTTCATTTTTTGCCTGTAATTGTCCTTTGAGTTCTTTCTGTCCTTCAATCTGTGCCTGTAATTGTTCTTGTAGCTGTACACTTTGTGCTTGCAATAGCTTCATGATTGCAGTCAGCGATGCCTCCACTTGCCTTGCTTGGTCTCATGTCTGTACACCTTCTGCCTCCATGTCGAAGGTTAGACCCACTGCAGCACTTAATGATCCATCTGACACCACTTTAGGTCCCTGTCCCACACTGCAACAGGATCCAACAGCAGTAGTTCAGTATAGGAGGGATGTTGCCCAGTGAGTTGTTCTTCCTCTTACAGGCAGCCTTTCAATGTACAGTACACAAGATCACCCCAGGCATCATAAATAAACACTGGCTTCTTAACCCTCTTGTTACCAATCAATGCAGGCTGCATCCAACCACGAGCGAGTACTTGGGACACTGTCCTGAGCACCCATGGCCATACTGAGAGACCCCCCCCTGCCACCACGGTATACACATTGGATAGTTCATAAATTTATCCTCACATCCTTATTTATTTATGCTTCGATAATCATAATTTTTTTCACCATAATCCTGAATAAACATACTTGCTTATGGTGTTGTAAAAAATATCAACTGAATGAAAATCATGCCATATTTTTTTTTACCTCATTTTTTAAATTCTTCTCATAGAAATATTATTTTTGTGGTAAATGTTAGTGAGAAAAAGTTATAGGGAATTAATTTGGCTACAGTTTGGTGTATAAAGATTTACTGTAGGTCAATTAGGGGCGATTTTACAGAACGTGAAAGGAAATTATCTTACGCTTAAGCAAAGCTCATAGCACACTGACTGGGACAGTGGTGCAATGCTAGGTGCGGATTGTGTTCAGCGTGGAGAAGGGATACACGGGGATGCAAGTAATGCTTTGTTCTCACCAGGAAGTGAATGCAAAATCATTCCATAACCAAAAAAAAAAAAAACAAAAAAAAAAAACAGGGGCCATTTTGTTCGCCGAAAACAGGCGTCAAATGGTAACGAGCATTTGAAATTCGTGCAGACACAGCCTGTGTCAACCGGTAACGAGTGCATGAAATTTGCACTGCACCCATAAACACCAAAGGGTTAAGTTTACTATCATTGTTTTCCAATTAATTTCACTTAATGCTTGCCAACTTCACTTAACTGTTTTCACAAATACTGAAGGTATTCCAAATTCACTAACTGCACTGACAATGCCTGCCAACTACAGTTCACGGTTTGCACAAGTACTGGAGATACACAATCTTCACTAAATGCAGTTACATTTAATGCTTGCCAACTACACTTCATTGTTTTCACAAATACAGATACACAATCTTCGCTAACCGCACTAACACTGAACTACACTCAATCTGAACTGAAACTTACTGACTGAACCCATCTAGACTCTTCCCCATCCTTATATAAGCTTACTTTACTCTCCAAGCTTCTAGTACACTCTCGATGGGCAACAGTTACCAACTTGGTGACATCCAAAACATGCCAGAGTTTTCTTACACTACACGGCACTCTAAATTATTTAGCATACAAACTGAGATAAGATTGCATTATTTAACAATCACATAAATAAAACATTATGGAGAAAAAGAGCACAAAAATTAATGTACAACTTACAAAATACCTCCACTCACAAATAGCAGGCTAACTGGCAACTCTGATGCATAATGGAAGTATGAGAAACATCGGGAATTCTCCAGCACTACCTAACTAGCAAATCCCACTTCTCAACAGTAAGCACAATATGGAGAAATGACACACAATTCTTACATTTAATCAAGCCCAAAGGAAAGCTGTGAATTTGTTAATTACAAACAAAATGAATTCTTACGTCACAAGAAGATAAGTGAGTAATCACTCACTCACGCAATCAGACAATAGCTGATACTCTTAAGCCTAGGACACACTGAAAGAAAATACTGGTCAGTGGAGAAAATGGAGTCATGGTTTCGAAGACACTGGGCAGCTGTGCTGCTCAGGCCAGCACGATGCCCACTGCTGAAGTCCACTGTTGCCGATCACCAATTTGGTGGGGAGATGCGGGGGTCGTAGAACTGCTAGAGACTGGGTGATAAGCTGCAAGAAGGGGTCTTCACTGCTCAGCACTGTTCTTAAGATCCTCCTCACGTGCCAGCACTACACCAACTGACTAATGTTCTCATGCCAGCCACAGAGCAATACATTATCACCGGGGGTAGGCGTGCCTTAGCTTAATGGCTAAAGAGACAGGGCGGAGAAACGATAAATACATAAAAGTATCACTCAGTGATGCACCAAGGGCGTGCACAAAAACAATATCTAGTGAAACGATAACGAACCTTGTGAGGACAGTCCTGATTGGAACACTGTTGGAATGGTTAGCCGAGCGAATATTTCTGGGTTTTTCACTAATGCATCTTGCATTCCCATAATAATACACTGTCATGAATTTGTCTAAAGACAGTTTGGTTAAATCATGACACTATGCCTCATGGAGCTACATTTATTCTCTGCACGTCACCAAGCCAGTCATATTTACAGCTTCTCTGTTTTCACCATTCCCATTCATCAGCCATTTGAAAGATTCTTTGCATTTCCTCCACACTTCACTTTCACTCGTTAGTATTCTTCCCCTGTCATCCATCACTCTTTATTCATTCCTCTTTATTTTTTACATTTTGCACCTCTTCCCAAGAACAGTTTTCTTTTTCAGGGGCATTTGCATTCATTTTTCGTCTAAGATTCTAATGTACAGTCAGGGAAAGTTCCGCATTACCTACTGTTAGGAGCATTGGTGGTTAACGAATAGTCACGAAGCAGCAGCCAGACCCCACATGTCTGGTAACTGTGAGTGGGAGGGAGGGTAGCCAGGGGTGGGAGGGTTTGGAGAGTTGCTCACGTCACAGTATCAATAGCCAATGATAATGCATCCGACACATTCTCAAAGTGCAAAAGCGGTATGTTGTTTGTATGGTATCACACTGTTCTCTCAGTCTGTCAACATTACTACATATATAATACATGTTTACTGTCAAAGGTATGCTTCTTTGCCTTCGTTTAGTATTGTTCAATAGGAATGATAGTTACTGATCTTATAATTAGGACATCCATGGCATCCTGTCTAAAGGAACACGAAAATTCTGTTAATCACTCATATAGATTGTTTATTATTATTATTGTTATTATTATTATCAGTGACATCAGCAGCAGGGCCCGACAGCAGAACTGGTTTACCCCTGCCACATCATAACAGACCCATCCCCTTACCCGCAGTTGACCCTTGTTCGGTGTGGTGCGGTGAGGATCTGTCCGTTCTCCCCTTTGGGGCTAAGATGCGAATGAATGTGTTTGAATGGATGAGTAAATGGGGAGTGTGTCGTCCTGTCTCGGCTACCTCCCTTTCCTTGGGGGAAGCAGCCTAGGTATATAGATAGATTATTATTATCTGGAACTTTGGGGGATGAAGTGCTTGAAAGGGTACAGCAAGGAAGGAAGGTTGTTGGTTCACTGAAAGCAGTGATAAACAATAGGGAGGTGAGTATGGAAGTTAAGAAGTCACTGCATGATAGTATTGTGATCCCTACCCTGACGTATGGTATGCGAGGCATGGATCTTGCAAAAGGGGAACACGTCAAGAGTGAAAGCAGTGGAAATGAGTTACTTGAAAGGAGCATGTGGAGTGACATGGAGGGACAGGCTGACGAATTAAGAAGTTAAAGTTGCGGGGTGGATGTGGATGTGGTTGAGAAGATTAGGAGAAATACACTGAGATGGTTTATACATGTGGAGAGAATGGAGAATGAAAGACTGACTAAGAGGGTGTATGTAGGTGAGGTGGAGGGAAGGAGAGGGAGGAGAAGATCGAGGATGAGATGGAGGGATGGAGTTGAGAGGTATATGAAGGAGTGAGTTAGGGGAAAGGTAGTCAAATGGTGGGTGACAGAGAGACTTGGAGGCGTTTTGTCTGCGGCCGCCCTTTGCGGGATTAGGGCGTCGGGCTATAGATAGATAGATTATTATTATTATTATTATTATTATTATTATTATTATTATTATCATTATTATTACACACTACCCACGACTAAGTTCGAGATGATTAATTACCAGAACACTGGAAATGTTTGCAGGCTGATGCTTACTGTGGGATGACAGAAGATAAATAATTAAGCAAATTTATAAGAATTTACATTACATAAATAATATAGTGGCTTGTTTTCGAGTCAACACAAAATATAGATAAATGTTATATCGTTACGAATATCTCCTGGGGAAACGTCTAAGGTTGTAGGCTAGTCGAGAGGAAATGAAAGCATTCAAACCTCTGTTCGAACCCTGCAAACTTCAAAACTTTCCAGACAACACTAACTCTACAGACATCTATGTGAAAAATATTTTGAGGTTATGGTGAACAAATCGGGGCTCCTCACTCGGGGCAACACAATGTAAGAAATTCCTAGTATTTTCTAGCAAACAACTCGTAGGTCGTTATTCGTCCCTAAAATTGTCCTTAAGTAAATTCAAACAAGTCTCACAGGGTTAGGTGAACCGTAACTTAACCTTAACTCATCTAACTACTGCTCTTCTATCCCCTAGCTGATCACCCCCTTGAGCTGGCCAATTCTTAAAGGTTACTTAGTTAGGAAGTTCGGACAGCAGAATGATGATGAGCCGCTTTTTCTGCAGTTGCCCGGGCTGTCAAGCGTCCTTGAGTGTGTATGTACAGTCTCCTGCAAAAATAGAGCGACCGGCTCGTCGAGCAGGCTGGTATATGTGGCACCGCCGCACCTCAGTTCCCCCCACCCCCTCCCTCCCTCGCTCTCATTCATTCTTCTACCCTCTACCCTCCCCACATCCAAGGGCAAGAGAGTAAAGTAAAGCCTGCTCGCATTGTCTCAACAACTCTTCCATCATCCATCTTGGGAAATAATGGTTTTGTTATGATAATGAATAAAAACACATTACACAGTGTTTTACTCCACAGTATAGTTATTTATACACAACGATCTGAACGCAGGGTGATATAAAATAGTAATATATTCATATGATGGGAAGGTATGTAATCATACAATTTATCATTTTCATGGTTGTATCCAGTCAGTGTGTAATATTAAACAGTCGGAAGCTATAAGTAGATGTTTGTAGCGGTCGGTGGTGTGTGTGTGTGTGTGGGGGGGGGTAGCTGGCCGTCACACGTTGTGGTGGGGGCATGGGGAGAAGGAGGTGGGCCCGGGGTCGACGGCTCTGCCCGATGTTGATAGTGTGTGTGTGTGTGTGTGTGTGTGTGTGTGTGTTTTCCATCAGTGCTCATAAACACGTCTTTATTATCAATATGAAATGTTCATTACAATATTGTCCACTGCGCCATATAAGTGTGATATTTATAGTTTAACGATATGGAATAAGCATTTAATGATCGGTACACAGTAAGGCTTTATTTTGTAGATGTTATTCAGTTAGATACCCAGTGCAGATTATAATACATTAGAGTCTGAACATAGGCTTCAACTCTGCAGGGTAAGTCAAGCTAGAACACCAGGTCTCTAGTAAAATATTCAAGATTATCACTATACCACATGTTATTGTAGGACAACTGGAACAGGCCAATAGCAAAGGTGGTGGATTGTCCTGCTCGGTGTTGACAGGGTTACCTTATCACTCCCCCAGTTACCCACAACATTCCATTATCATATGAATCCAATGTCTGACCCCACTGTTTCATATCATTTTAAAATGTGTTCTTAAATCTACTGATAGTTAGTTAGTCTTCCTAATTAAATTGCGTATCCAAAACAGTTTGTCCATTTTAACATCCTTCCCTCTCTGAGGCAATTGACGTTTCAGCTGACGATAGTTAATGGGAAAAACCATGGCCACACAGAGATAGAGGAAGTAGTAACAGACATACTGTAGGACACAAGTTGAAGAGCAAATAATTATAAGATTGACCTGACCGCTACATCTATTACATTGCTATAAGTAACACTGACCAGTGGGAACTGTAACTCATCAAAACTTTATTGAAAACGTTCTCGTTGAATATAAATAAACTGAATTATCTGTTGTATGGCATGATACTGTTGATTAGCGTAAGCTGCAATCGAGACAAGATTGTTTGGTTACCATACAGATCATCCATTTGGCCAATTTAGTTATTGGTTACCTTTTTCGAAATATGTCGTGTTATAAACGTGTGAATCGCAAATTACACCCTATTGCAGTTATAACTATATAAGGCAGGGATATATTCCTGATATTGCTATCAGGAGATGGCGGGTCCCTTGTTGGACTGAGTGGTGATAAGTGGCTGAGGCAATGGGTGGAGGGGGTTGGCTGTATGCAGGGCCGGATTAACCCTGCTGTTACCTGATAGGCAAGGCAAACGGTTGGCCTGCAACATATAGATCTCTTTTTACCGTTATTTCCAGTGAAATCTTGGCATGACCTATAATGGCCTTTTTTGATGGCCTGATGGGTGGTGACACTTGTTTGGATGCCCAAAGCGTATATTTATTCCGCTCTGGAAGTCTGGATGGCCTGTGACAGGCCATGGCCTGGTAGGCAGTTGCCCATTTTGCCTATACCTGGTAATCCGGCCCTGGTTGTATGGTGTGCACGGGGTCAGCACACCACGCGGCTCACTCTACTGTTGGCTTTCCTGTCTATGAAATTGACCTTGATACCTATAATACTGTCAGCACCAATGAATGGCATCAAAATATTGACTCACCTTTGGTAATGCCAGCAACCACGTCATGGCCTCGGCTCAACCACCGGACAAACTGCCATCCAGTCCCTGTTGCCCAACGTTATCCTATATCATGTATTAAGATATCAATGACCAAGGTATTACTGATCATGTCATTTACTTATCAGCAACACTGCTATTATCACACATGAGGTATTAGTAGTAACTAATGGTACTGACCTATAACAGAGTTTGAAAAGTAACAGAGATTACGAAGAGTACGGGAAGGAGCACACCACCTACCACTACAAACATCTACTTATTGCTTCCTACTGTTTCATGTTACACACTAACTGGATACAACTGTCAAAATGATAAAGTGTATGATTACAGACTTCCTTATACAGTAATCCCTCCAATATCTTACGTAACAGACCCAAAGGCAGGTCCGGATAGTGGTCCTGTCCGGATATTGGGCCCCAGCTTATGGACTTGTACTTATGGACCCTAACTCAGAGAAACACCTATACAACTCCCTCTGGACATGCATTGCACCTATTTAAGACCCAAATCACACCAATAAGGGACATAAAAGACTGAAATAAATGCAAAAGAACCATAAAATGAGGTTTTAGGTGAGTTTATACAATATTAAACATTCTGGGTACTTACAAGTCCCTGGCTCCTGGACTGGTTTGAACCGCCAGTTTGTGGTCCACAGTTAATCCTCTGCACTCTAAATTCTAATTTCTTAACACTGCACAACACTGTAAATTCCTGTGTGTTCTAGTGGCGAAGTATTGCAGTTTATTCACTGTTTATTCACAAAAAAAACAAGCACCTGTGGCTTGCACTGCTATGAGCATCTGCTCTCGATCGGAGTTAGACTGTGACTGTTGATGATGGCGGGGTAACAGAGTTGCCAGATCACAACGGCCACATTACCGATCTCCTCAACTTTCATTACCAAATTTAACTTTTCATTATCAAATTCGTAAAGGTAGCATTTATTCTTCACTAATTATGTATACAAGTGGAAATACATGTAATCACTCTCCTTATAATTAACACTATGTTGATTATTTTCACGCTATGTATGGTAGCAGATTAATCAGAGAGAGCAAACAATCCACCATCTCAATCCTGTGTATCTTCATACATGTAAAAAATCCATTTGGTAATGCATTATTCTGATTCATTACCAAACGAATTTTTCATTACCAAATTGGCCCACACTTGGTAATGAAAAATACCAAATGGCAACTTGACAGGGGAGGGGGGAGGGGGAGGAAGGAAGGGGTGAAGGGACCATGGTGTAACAGTTGTTCAGTGCCAGGCGGCAATTTCAAATTATGGGTGGGAAAAAAGTCAGATTTTTTTCGAATTTTTTGCAGTTTTTGGCCCATTTTGGGAATATTGGATCCCAGGATGATTATGTCCGGTTAGTGGGGATCTTCGGATATTAGGTGTTCGGATATTAGAGGGATTACTTACGAATATATTACTATTTTAGATCACTCTGCATTCAGATTGTAGTGTATAAATAACTATACTATGAAGTGAAACACTATGTAATTTGTTTCTTTCCTTCGTTATCATAACAAAACCATGATTTCCCAGGACAACTGAATGACGGAAGAGTGGTTGAGACAATGCGAGAAGGCCTTACTTTACTCTCGTGCCCTTGGATGTGGGGAGGGTGGAGGGTAAACGAATGAATGGGAATGAGGGAGGGTGGGGAGGGGTTAAAACTGGGGGTGCGGTGGTGCCATATATACCAACCTGCTCATCAAGCCAGTCGCTCTATTTTGCTGAAGACTGCACAAGCTAACTCGATGAGGTCTAGGAGCAGTTAGCTCGACGGCTGTCTTCTTTCTCCTTCATCGGATTTGAAGGTGCCAACTGTTAATAAATTACAGTACTAAATACAGTTAGATTACATCATGATATATACAGGGCAAATCTAACAAATTAATCTGAGCTTTAATTAAACTAAAGTTAACCCAGATATTCCATTAAACTATGTGAATATCTTAAATCCACATCTGCTTTACATGAGGATCTTTTCATCCTCGCTACATCATCTGACGCACAGATGCAGTTTAGCTCAGTGGAAATTTCCATATCATTACATGTATTTACAATATACTGTAGTTGTTGACGAGGGTTATTAAATGATTAAAGAGAATATAATTTCTGGGTTATAAAAACAGCTTGAACAGGTGACAACGATCTTCTGGTTTTCTTCTGCTTCTAACCAGGGATGACTATTATAAAAAGTAGAGAGCACAACTGCTCTAGAGGAAAATATTTTCCACAGTTTTGGGGCTGGGCATAAAATGATACGCTGTATCTCTCTCCATAGATCTCAAGAACCCCGTGCTGTGGCCTTTCTAGGTCGCACATCCTGACCCATTTGATCTTCACCATCTCCTGTATCCGGAGTACCTGCTAACTCAAGGGGTACCAGTTTATCACTAGTTTTTATACTGGTATGTCCCCTACATTTTGTTTTTACAAGCCTCAGCACCCCATATGAATCTGGGTGTGTGGAGATCACCTTAGCTAATGGCAGATCACCTTAGCTAATGGCCACTGGGATCTTGGTTGTTCGGTTTTCACTAAGACAACATCACCTATGTTTATAACAGATTTTCGCTGGCAGCGTGAGCCTCATAAAATCTTTTTCGTAGGCTCAAAATATATTCCTCACTCCAATGTCTATTCCAAGTGTCCAACACCCGTTTCAAACGTTGATATCCCTCCTGCAGATGTCGTCCTAGATCATTATTCTATATGGTAGGATCATTTCCTTCTTTTCTGCATATCCACACAAGGCACTGAATGGAGCTTCCTGCCATATAACATATGAGCCGGTATCCATTCAATGCTTTGCGTGGATATCCAGGAAGAAGTAGATGATCCTACCATAGAAAATAATGATTTAGGACAACATCTGCGGGAAGGATATCAACGTTTGAAAAGGGTGTTGGATACCTGGAATAGACATTGGAACGAGGAATATCTTTTGAGCCTACAAGAAAAATTTTATGGGGCTCATGCTGCCAGCAACAAATCTGTTATTAACATAGGGGATGTTGTCTTAGTGAAAACCGAACAACCAAGATCCCAGTGGCCTTTAGCAAAGGTGATCTCCACACACCCAGATTCCGAGGGGGTGCTGAGACTTGTAAAAATAAAATCTAGGTGACATACCGGTATAAAAACTATTGATAAACTGGTACCCCTTGAGTTAGTGGCTACTCCGGATACAGGGGATGGTGAAGATCAAATGGGTCAGGATGCGCGACCTAGAAGGGCCGCAGCACAGGGTTCTCGAGATCTATGTACAGAGCTCTTGGCTAAGGGTCACGTTACATGATACAGTGTATCATTTTATGCCTGGCCCCAAAACTGTGGGAAATATTTTCCCCAAGAGCAGTTGCGCTCTCTACTTTTTATAATAGTCATCCCTGGTTAGAAGCAGAGGAAAACCAGAAGATCGTTGTCACCTGTTCAAGCAGTTTTTATAACCCAGAAATTCATCCATCCATCATCCTATCCCACGTTGCCCCATGAGGAGCGTAGGAGCCCGGGGCTAGGCAGTTGGTCCTGACATTTAAGATGAAAGTGACCAGCCTCACTCATCCCTGAGTGGCATTACGTAAGTAATAAACCCCAACCACTCCTTGGATATAAACCTTCACCGGCTCAATCCGATTGGAGTGCAATAACTACCCACTAAACCAGCAGGTGCCAAAATTAGGATATATGGTTGCCACCCAGCATAGTAAATGGTATTTGGCTTCTCACCCAATGTAGAGTCACCATAGGCTGAAGGAAGAGGAAAGAATGAAGGAAAGAAAGACAGAAGAGGATGGAAGGAAAGAAGTATGGAGAAAGGAAAGGGCAGACACCCGAGAGCAGCATTTCATTGAGTGAGTGGATGGTGAGCGCCCCCACATACCACAAATAACCCAGAAATTATGTTCTCTTTAATAATTCTTATTATTGATATATTAAATGCTACTGCATTTAATCCTCGTGGACAACAATATTGTAAATACATGTAATTATATGGAAATTTCCACTGAGCTAAACTGCGTCAGTGCGTTAGATGATGTGGCGAGGATGAAAAGGTCCTCAAGTAAAGCAGATGTGGACTTAAATGATATTCAAATAGTTAAAGGGAATATTTGGGTTAACTTTAGTTTAATTAAAACTAAGATTAATTGTTAGATTCGCCCTGTATATATCATGGTGTAATCTAACTGTATTTAGTACTGTAATTTATTAACAGTTGGCACCTTTGAATCCGATGAGGGATAAAGAAGCCAGCCGTCGAGCTTACTGTGCTCCTAGACCTCATCGAGTTAACTTTTATGTACACACACGAGCCGCTTTTTCTGTAGTTGCCTGGGCTGTCAAGCGTCCTTGAGTGTGTATGTACAAGTTAACTCAGTGAGGTCTAGGAATAAAGTAAGCTCGATGGCTGGCTTCTTTCTCCATCATCAGATTCGAAAGTGCCAACTGTTAATAAATTACAGTACTAAATACAGTTACATTACATCATGATATATACAAGGCGAATCTAACAAATTAATCTTAGTTTTAATTAAACTAAAGTTAACCCAAATATTCCTTTTAACTATGTGAATATCTTCAGTCCACATCCGCTTTACATGAGGACCTTTTCATCCTCGCCACGTCATCTAACGCACAGAAGCAGTTTAGCTCTGTGGAAATTTCCATATTATTACATGTATTTACAATATAGTTGTCCACGAGGGTTAAACACAGTAGCATTTAATTTATCAATAATAAGAATTATTAAAGAGAACGTAATTTCTGGGTCATAAAAACTGCTTGAACAGGTGACAAAGATCTTCTGGTTTTCCTCTGCTTCTAACCAGGGACGACTATCATAAAAAGCAGAGAGCGCAACTGCTCTGGTGGAAAATATTTCCCACAGTTTTCGGGCCAGGCATAAAATGATATGCTGTGTCATGTAATGTGACCCTTTCTCTACATAGATCTCGAGAACCCTGTGCTGCGGCCTTTCTAGGTCGTGCATCCTGACCCAGTTGATCTTCACCATCCCTTGTATCTGGAGTACCTGCTAACTCAAAGGGTACCAGTGTATCAATAGTTTTTATACTGGTATGTCCCCTACATTATATTTTTACAAGTCTTAGCACCCCCTCTGAATCTGAGTGCGTGGAGATCACCCTTAGCTAATGGCCACTGGAATCTTGGTTGTTCGGTTTTCACTAAGACCACATCTCCTATGTTTATAACAGATTTGTTGCCGGCAGCGTGAGAACCATAGAATCTTTCTAATCTGTTCCCATTGTTCAACATATGGCTCACCCAATTCAGTGTCCCAGTCTAACTTTTCTCACCAAGCCTCCTGTACTAAACATTTGCCCCTAATAACAATAGGACTGACCAATCCTAATGGGTCAAATAACATGGAGACCTGACTTAACAAGGACCTTTTGGTGAGAGTGATATCAGAGAACTTAATTGGTTTCAAACTTATTACATCAGCTGTTTTATCCCAGTTAAGACCTAACACATTTTGAATTTTGGGATTGTCAGAATCTGGATAGTCCATTTGTGTTTTATTCCTCAAAAGCAGTGAATTTGTATTACAGCGGCTAATTTGCCTTCCCACATTCGGAATTGGCTATTTCATAAGCCTTCAATGCTTCTGACTCTGTATCAGCAACACCTTGCAAATTATCCATATAAAAAGCCTGCCCTATTTCTTGGCAATTGGCATTTTCAAAATGATATTTTAACACGCCATGTGCCGGCTATTTTTAGCCATCTGGGTCACCCCAGTCCAGGCCATTTAAAACCTTTTTTTTTTTTTGGCTAAAATGATTGATTTTGATGTGGAAACAACGAATTTCGCCATTAAAATGCTCACCGAGGCTCGGAAATTAGTTTTATTTAGTCCTGCATTCTCATGTACAGGTATAGCCGCTCTCTCACGCTCACCACTTATGTGAGAGAAAGCCGTTTTCTATGTAAGGTATACTCGCTTATTTATGCTGGGAAGGTATAGCAATGTTCAGTACACTTTTCTGATCACTTATTACTTCAGCATCTATCAAAATTTGCATGTCTTTCTCACTGTGAATGCATTATCTTACACTTACTTGAGGATGGGTACAACCTGACTTCATTATGTACAGTACTGGCACTTACAAGAAGGTATTTACAACTTGACTTCATTATATAGTCCTTACACTTACAAGAAAATATTTACAATTTACACTTACATGAAAATATTTGCAAAAGGCCTTCACTATGTACAGCACTTGGTGAGGCACACAGGCAGAGTGAGGCAGAGCGAGCGTTAGAGGGGGACAGAGTGAGTGTATGGCCTTGACAGCCTGAGGGATGGTAGAGGAACAGTTACCTTAAATGTCTGTCAGTTTTTACCCGCGAATCTTGAAAAATGAAGTCACAGTGAATTTTTTTATTATAGACCATTTTAAAACGGCACTGGCACTGGCTGCGGCATTATGTCAGACCGTTTTAAAACGGCACTGACATGCGGCGGGTTAAAGTGTTGCAAAGTAAGAAAGGACTAGGACAAGAGCGAAAGAGCACCAATCGGAAAAATTAAGTTTTCAATGGACTATCCTCATTTTGAAGATCATGAGGCCAAAGGAATTTTGTAAATTTCCTATCCTTCTCTCTCAGTAATATTCTAAGAAAAGCCTTACTAATGTCTGCTGTGTAAGCATAAGCTTTCTCTCTAAATCTTAGTAACACATTCCCTAGCTTCTCTGTTAGAGTAGGTCCAGAATATAGGCAATCGTTCAAGCTAGCTGATCCCTTGGACGCTTTACAACTATAATTGAATACTATCCTTATGAGAGTAGTTACTGAATCCTTGCCTACAGCATGATGTGGTAAGTAATTTCCTTCTTTATGGTTAACAGGGAATTCTACCTCTTCTATAAATTTATTCTTCAATTGATCCTTTATAATATTATCATAATTATATGGTTAGATGTTCTGGTTTATCTCTCAACTTCTATAGAAGAGAATATAAATGAGCCTTAGCTGCTTGGTAACTTGTTGGTAATTCTGAATGGTTTAGTTTCCATGGTAATCCTACCCAACACTGTCCATCCTTAAATTCCACAGACTGATTATACAAATCCAAAGTTATTTTATCTTCAGGGGTTGGTTTCTCAGAGTGTATTCCTACACTGTCCAGGTCCCACAATTTGTGTACAGGTAAAGTTATGGTGTTTGAGAGGAATGAAGTCGCAGAATGCACAGTGAGGTTGGATGGTGTGGGTATGGAGAATGTGAGTGCATTCAAGTACTTAGGTAGTCTGATGAGTAAGGATGGAACTTTGGGGGATGAAGTGCTTGAAAGGGTACAGCAGGGAAAGAATGTTGTTGGTTCACTGAAAGCAGTGATGAGAAATAGGGAGGTGTGTATGGAAGTTAAGACGTCATTGCATGATAGTAATGTGATCCCTACCCTAACGTGTAGAAGCGAGGCATGGACCTTGCTAGAGGGGAACAAGTCAATAGGGAGAGCAGTGGAAATTAGTTACTTGAGAGGAGCATGTGGAGTGACAGGTTGACGAATGAAGAAGTGAAGGAACGTTGTGGAGTGGATGTGGATGTGGTTGAGAAAATTAAGAGAAATACACTGAGGTAGTTTGGACATGTGGAGAGAATGGAAAATGACTGACTGACTAAGAGGGTGTATGTAGGTGACGTGGAGAAGACCGAGGATGAGGTGGAGGGATGGAGTTGAGAGGTATGTGAGGGAAGGGGGAGTGAGTTGCAGGGAGGGCAGACAAATGTGAGTGACAGACCGACTTGGAAACGTTTTGTCTGCGGCCACCATTTGCGGGATTAGGGCATCGAGCAATAGATGGATAGATAGATAGATAATCCGAGAGACCCAGCAGTTCTCTGACATGGCAAACACTTCGCATGTCACCACTCAGAACTACCAGACATACCCAACTTTTGGAGAAACTGGCATTAAAGTCCGACTACTTAAATATTAAATCGCAAAGTGAAATGGAACCCCTAAGCATGTGCTGTCATTTTTGGAATGCCTGTGGTGTACCTAGTATCTGTAAATAATACTTGTCAGATCAATACGTTGAGCCATAAGTTTTGACCGAAGTAATGTAGAACTGTGGCCAGTAATAAAGACCCACTTTAAAGTCGAATAATTAAGAAGACACACAACAATATTCTGGGAAGTTTGTTGATTTCCGAAGACCGCAATGCTGGGATTCAAAAGATATTTCTCAGTATCCAATTATATATTAAGTCCATATATATGTCCGCAATTGTACGTCTGCCGAGGTAGCAGGCGAACGAACGTGCTGAGTCAAATGCCCACTGTAATTGCTAATGTGTCAAAAACAAACAAACAAACACTTACCATCAAACTTCTGCCGTATCTGTAAACAGTGATATTTTACAGGCAGGTGGAACAAAGCAAAGAGTTGGCAGAGTATGGTGCCAATCTTCCCAGACACAATTGGCATCAGTTTCTTTTCACAAACAAGACTATGCCGGTAACGAGATTCATCAACAAACTTACTATAAATTCTGTGTCTTAACTAAAGAGGCTGTAGAAATAAAAGAACTGGGAGGAATATGTGGAAAAGGTAACAAGATTAAGCTCCTATTCGATTCTTCTCGTGAGAAAAAATATGGTTTTAAAGGTGAGTGTGGGCTAAAGGTAACATCCGGGACTTACATCCTCAGTGTTACGATCAGTTTCTTGATGTAGCTAAGACTGAGCACAGAGGTGATAAGGTAAGAAGTAACAATATTATACAAACTAATTAACTATCCATATCCATCCCAACACCCTGAATCGGAAGATCATTGTTTGGGCCATGCTAGGTTGAAGAAAGAAAAATACAGTACAATAAACCAAAACAGGATCTATAATTAATTGTAAATACGATCAATTCGGTGAACAATCTGAAGAGTCCGTTCCCGCAGGTCCAGCAGTCCATTTTACATGTCACAATTTCGGAGTAAGGAAGATCATAGTCCATAGCCTAAGAATGACCAAGAAAAAATTGAATTCAGAATGTAGGTATGAGATCAATGCGTTCCCAGCAATAAGAAAAATGTAGGAGTTAGTACACGCCTAACAAAATATAACTATTCAAATTATGACTGCACTTTGGTATTGTTTCCATTATATTAAATTACTGTTGACATGTCACTATATCCGTGAAAACATAATCGAATGAAAAACGTATACTGGGTCGCACGGAAATACACTGTGAGGGAGTTGAAGGATGAGTAGCGTGAGTGTGGAATGAGGTACTAAATAAATAAGGGGGTCGTCTTAATTCTATTCCCATGATCAGTTAGCCATAAAATATTGGTGTGAAAAAGTTCAGTTCGTCCGCTGAGATTTTTTTTTTTATATAACATACCAGAGGAAGGAAAAACTAATGCATAAAAAAAATAATAAATCCATACACCAGAGTAATGGTGTCCTCTGTTCATAAAATATCTGTAACAGTTGGACTTGAACAGCTGTAGGTTGAAGTTTTGGAGGGAAACAACTCTGGGGAGGCGAGTTCCAGAGAGATGCAGTTTGGGGAATGAAAGAATTCTGATAGAGAGAAGTTCTGCAGTATGGCTGAGTGACATTCCAGTCATGAGAGCTACCAGATGCCTGTGTAGCACGAGGGAAGGCATGGAGAGGTGGCACAATGGATACAACTTCGTCTGAGCATTTGCCATAAAAACATCTATAACATAATGCAAGGGAGGCAACATTCTTTCTTACTTGTAGGGGAGGTAGTTTATATATAATAGCAGGGTTATTAAAATTCCAACAACTTTTTCAATTTTGTCGTTTTATTGCAACCTCTCCACATTCATTTCACAAGGGTGAGCAATATTCAAGCTGAGAGTGCACATGACTCTTTTAAATTATAGCTATCTGCTCGCCAGTGAAGAAGTTACAGACTCGGTACAATAATCCAAGTTTCTTTGAGGCGATTTAGTAAGTGATCTGACATGAGAGGTCCAGTTGAGGGCATTGTTAAGTGAGACACTGAGAATTTCAATACTTTTGGAGATGGGAATATTAGTAGCACTGAAGGTAATAAACGAATGTGGCAATATTTGTCTGTTAGTTAATAGTATATATTTGGTTTTATTAGCATTAAATAAGACAAGGTTGTTTTGTCCCCATTCATTGATTGTAGATAAGTCTTGATTTATCGAGATGGCTGTCGAGAGTTAGAGATATTAGACTTTATAAATGGGTGTCTGAGTGTGAATGAACTATGTAGTGTTAAGTCATGTGCATATGAAAGGATGGGATTGTGGGTGACAGATAAAAGGTCATTAATGTGAACCAGGAATAGGGTTGGTGCCAGAACTGATCCCTGTGGGATGCAAGCGTTAACTGAGTGGAAATGGGAATATACATCATCTTCTTTTACTCTTATTTTTTCTGTCACTGAGATATGTTGATATCAAACGAACAAAAGACGTTAGTCCATAGCAAGGAAGTTTGGACTGCAGGGAACAGTGCCACACTCTGTCGAAAGCTTTAGAAATATCAAGGGCTACTGCATGAGTTTCTCCATGTAGGTCGATTGATTGATGGATGGTATGAGTCAGGAGATTGAGTATGTCAATCGTGGAAATTTCGTGGCGAAAACCACATTTTCTCTCACTAATTAAGTTGTTGGATTCAAGATGTTTAACTATGTGCTTATTAATTAAAATTTCAAATTCTTTACCAAGAGAAGATGCGACAGCTATTGGTCTGTAATCAGAGGGGTCAGAGGAACTTCCTTTCTTTGGAATTGGGTAGATATTGACTTCTTTCTCTGAGTTAGGGAATGAAGAAGTAAGTATGCATAGTCCGAATAATTTAGCTAGAACAGAGGCAAGTTCTGGGGAACACTTTTTCCAAACAACAGGTGCAATTTCGTCTGGGCCTGGAGCTTTGTTGGTAGGTACATTGTCTAGAATGGATATTACGTATCTTGTTTTTATCTTAAGGGGAACAATTTCGGAGAGTGAAGTTCTAGTACTGGGACGTTCTGGCTGACTTCCTCTATGGTAGAATTTCTAGCAAATGTACTGGCAAAGATATCTGCTTTCCCATGCGAATCATTTGTAATGTAATGTAAAGTACGAGATTAATATGAATCATATGTACAGTTCCGTTCATAAATTAATGAGATAAAGACATTAAGCCCATCTCACCAATACATAACAGTAAGATAATGCAATAGATCACCTCGCCAACACACACACACACACACACACACACACACACACACACACACACACACACACACACACTGACTCTGAGAATGGAGCCGTGTGATCCGAGTAAAGTTCGTCAAAAAGAAAGGGAAAGACATTAAAACTATTGTTGATCGCTGTTATGCAGATTGATAATGGTCATGTAATAATAGTTATTAATGACAGGAAAAAGAGAAAAACTGTTTGGGGTACTGATGGTGGTATCTAATTACACTGGAGATGGTGGATGTAAATCATTGGTAATGAAACAAGTGATTAGTCGGTGAACACTTCGTCTCGTAAATTTAGATAAAGTAGTTTTCTGCCCTAAATGACAAACGGTCAATGTAAAGGTATATTTCGTAACTAAACTGTAAAGGAGTATCGGTGGATATTGTGACCATTTGTAGAGAGAGAGAGAGAGAGAGAGAGACCTATGTTGCCAGAGTTGATGCATGGTAGCAGGTAATATACAGTAAAATGCCTGGAAGCTCTTGTGTCACGATTCATGGCCATCCCCTACTTTCGTTCCAAGCCGCCGCCCTTCATATTCACCTCTGCCTTTCCTTCCACCTCACTGTAGGTCTTGGTGAGAGGGAGTCGCATACCCCCTCTCTGTCTGCACTGATGTATCCCCCTCCTTGCTATGAGCTTGGAGTATTCATAGATTTTTTTTTTTCCAGAAGAAAAAAACAATGTGAGAACACGCAAAATTTTCTTCATGATAAATGAACACAGTGACAGAACCGAGATCTATTCATTTCAGGATTCCTACATTCATTTAATAGACTGGGCATCAAAAGCAATCGGAAAGGGAGAACGAAGATATTTTGTCTCTCAGTCTTTCTCGCATTTTGTGCACGAGAAAGACCAACAATACGGTGACAATTTCGTCCTGCAAACCAGAGTTGGAGAAAGAAGGGGGTAGAGTATATAGCTACACGGGTGCTACGTGCGCGCCGTGATGGTGGAGGAATTTCAGCCATCACAGTAGCAGGGATGTGGACAAACATCCTTGCCTTTGGTGATGGATGTAAATCTAGAACACAATATTAGTATTGTATATAATCATCACTGTGAAAGCTTCTTTTTTTTTTTATGCGAGGAAGAAGGAACCAAAGGATAGGAGACGGCAAAACAGTTCCTTTCAAGAAAAAATCAAAAACAGTACAAAAGAGAGACAAATTCAAGATCCGTTCATTTCGAGATGCTTGGACACACTGCATTTAAATGACTGGAGATAATAGGAAGTAAAAAATACAGACAGAGGGAGACAGTTCCAGAGTTGACCCTTTGCATAACTGAAGGACTGGGAGTAACGGTTAACTCTTGCATTAGAGGGCTGGACAGAAAAGGGATGAGAGTTTGTTGCTAGACAGGTTCTACGGACCCGTCATAGAGGTGGAGGGATGCAAGCAGACAGTTCAGAGGAACGGTGTCCATGGAAGTAATGACAGAAAAAAGATAAAGAGGCAACAGTACGGCGAAGAGACAGAGGTTGAAAGGAGCCAGTAAGAGGAGAAGAGTTAATGAGACAAAAAGCCTTTGACTCTACCCTATTAAGAAGAGCTGTATGTGGGTAACCACCCCACACATGAGAGTTGTACTCTTCACAGGGGCGAATAAAACCTGTGTATAAAGTCAACAACTGTGCAAGGGTAAAGAACGAACGGAGTCGGCTTAGCACACCTAATCTCTTGGAAGTAGATTTTACAAGAGATGTAATATGATCATTCCAAGATAAATCCCGAGTGAATGAAACCCCAAGCATGTTCAACGATGGTGCAGGATTGAGCTGGATATTATTAAACATTAGTGGGTACTCCTGTGGAAGATATTGTTGTGTTGATAGGTGTAAAAACTGAGTCTTTGATCCATTAAAAACAACAAGATTATTTTTACCCCAGTCAGAGATACGAGCCAAGTCAGACATTAGGTGTGCCATAGCCTCATCCCTTGTTTGTTGAAGTAACTGCTGAGATGGACGTTGCAGAAACCAAATGGAAAGGTGAAGGGTGGAATCGTCAGCATGCGAATGGATAGGGTTGGATGTGCATCTTAGAAGATCATTGACGAATAAAAGTAAGAGAGTTGGTGATAGGACAGAGCCCTGAGGAACACCACTGTTGGTAGATCTAGGAAAACGATGGCTGTCTACAGCAGTGGCTAGAAAACTACCAGAAAGGAAGCTGTAGATGAAGGCACAGATAGAAGGATAGAAACCATAAAAGGGCAGTTTGGAAATTAAAGATTTATGCCAGACTTGATCGAAACCCTTTGAGAGGTCAAGTGCAATGGAAAAGCTTTCACCAAAGTCCCGAAAGGAGGATGACCAGGAGCCTGAAAGGTAGGTGAGACGATCGCCAGTGGAGCGTCCCTGACGGAACCCATACTAGAGATCGGAAAGAAGGTTGTGATAGGAAAGATGTTTTAATTAAAATTTTTCTATTAAGAATAGACTCGAAAACTTTTGAGACACAGGATGTTAAAGGAATTGGCCGATAGTTAGAGGGTTGGGAATGGTTACCCTTCTTTGGGACTGGCTGAATGAGAGCAAACTTCCAGCAAGAAGGAAAGGTACAAGTTGAAAAACAGAGGCGAAAGAGTTTGCCTAGGCAGGGTGTAAGCACAGAAGCACAGTTCTTAAGTACAACAGGAGGGACTCCATCAGGCTCATATGCCTTGTCACGATTGAGGCCAGTGATGGTAGAAAATACATCAGCTGAAGAAACTTTAACCTGTCACGTCCCGAGGTTTTCCGCACCTCCGACATCCCCCAGTCCCGAGCCTTTTTGGAAAAACTTTTTTTGGGCTAAAACTTCCGCTTTGGTTGAGAAACGAAAGAAAATCACCAAGAAAGGGCTTACTGTGGTCTATAAGTGGTCGGAACAGGTGAGGTCCCCTGCGCCAGGTATCGTATTCTATCATTGACGTGTCAGGCGCTCACGTTTTCTATGGTAGGGAATACTGAGAGAAGCAACACACAACACCTCTATTTTTATTGAATTTGAACTAATAAACAAGAACAGTAGCAATATAATGGATTTCAGACACATATATATGAAAAATAAGCATTGTACCATCGCGCGAGCATAGCGAGTTAGGTCCGAGTCGTAACATGCTATATGCTAATCAGTCAACATATCATTTTTTCTACTTGTATACTTCTGTTTCAATGACATTTTACCAATTTCTACTGTTTGTAAGTGTTTTCAGATGTTTTCATTCATTATGATGACAGCAGCATAAGTTTAGCACACATCAGCTTAGTAAGCGCACTCGCTATGACTCGTATTTCAACATACCCAATTGTTTTATCACTCTCCTATTATTTTTCCCTTTACATAGAACATTTCCTCCACCACTGTAAATGTTTTCAATTATTTACATTCATTACGAGGGCATTTAGCGATATGCTAGCGGATATTCATGTAGCAAGCACAATCTCAAACACTCGTGTTTCATCTTCTACTTTTTTTATTCACTCCAATTATACTTTCCCACTTACATTACACACGTTTACACCCCTATACTGCACTGTACATATCTACTGGCATTATTTATTCAAGTGAGTTTCAGAATATCGCAGGAAAATACCCTCGCAATGAATGTTTCGACCAACATAATACTCAAACACTTATATAATAATTCTTCACATATATTACACACTTTCCCACTTGTTGACTTCTATTTTCATTATTACGGGCCTTATTCATTCAACTGAGCGTCAGGATATCGCATCTCTATACACTATCTATCTATTCTATCTATAGCCCGACGCCCTAATCCCGCAAAGGGTGGCCACAGACAAAACGCCTCCAAGTTACTCTGTCACCCACCATTTGACTCCCCTCCCCCCAACTCACCCCCCCCTCCCTCATATACCTCTCAACTCCATCCCTCTACCTCATCCTCGGTCTACCCCTCCCTCTCCCTCCCTCCACCTCACCTACATACACCCTTTTAGTCAGTCTTTCATTCTCCATCCTCTCCACATGTCCAAACCACCTCAGTGTATTTCTCCTAATCTTTTCAACCACATCCACATCTACCCCACAACGTTCCTTCACTTCTTCATTTGTCAACCTGTCCCTCCACGTCACTCCACATACTCCTCTCAAGTAACTCATTTCCACTGCTCTCACTCTTGACTTGTTCCCCTCATGCAAGGTCCACGCCTCGCTTCCATACGTCAGGGTAGGGATCACAATACCATCATGCAGTGACTTCTTAACTTCCATACCCACCTCCCTATTTCTCATCACTGTTTTCAGTGTGCCAACAACCTTCCTTCCCTGCTGTACCCTTTCATGTACTTCATCCCCCAAAGTTCCATCCTTACTCATCACACTACCCAAGTACTTGAATGCACTCACATTCTCCATATACTCACCATCCAACCTCACTGCACACGCTGTGACTTCATTCCTCTCAAACACCATAACTTTACTTTTGTTTACATTAACTACTGTCCCAAATTCATTCACCAAACCTTGCAACTCCCATTCATCTTCACTCAACAATATTGTATCATCAAAAAACAGCAACACCGGAAGCTTCCAAATCTCACCCTCATTCATTAGGGCCACCCCCACATCCACTGCCCTACCTTGTACCTCCTTTACAACCCCATCCATATATATATTAAACAGCCATGGAGACATTACACACCCCTGTTTCAGTCCCACATTGAGGTCAAAGAACTCACTCAGCTCACCATCCACTCGCACCGTAGCCCTAGCTCCCTCGTACATACTCTTCACAGCACTCAACAATTTCCCCTCCACTCCATATATTCTTAATACCTTCCACATACCTTTCCTATCTATTCTGTCATAAGCTTTCTCCAAGTCCATGAAGGCAGCATACACTTTCCTTCCCTTCTCTAGATACTTCTCCACTAAACATCTTAGAACAAATTTCTGATCTACACACCCTTTTCCCTTCCTAAATCCCCCTTGTTCTTCTCCAACTAGCTCCTCTGTCATATGCTTAACCCTATCAATGAGTATTCTACCCTATATTTTACCAGTCACACTAAGAAGGCAAATACCCCTATGGTTACCACATACTTCTCTCTCCCCTTTTCCTTTGTACAGAGGAACAATTATACCTGATTTCCAGTCCTCTGGAACCCTTCCCTCTTCCCAAGCCAATCTACACAACTTCCATATCCACTCCACAACAATCTCACCCCCATACCTAAGCATTTCACCACACACTCCATCAATTCCTGGGGCCTTTCCCAGCTTAATCTTCTTCATCGCTTCCACTACTTCCGACCTACTGATCTCTTCCTCCCTCCTCTCATCTCTTCTTCTCCCAGCCATTCCCCAACCACTTATACTCACACTGCTCTCACTCTCTACATTCAACAAATCCTCAAAGTGCTCCTTCCATCTCCTCAATTTCTCTCTCTTCTCCACCAACAATCTATTATTCCTATCTTTCACTCTCCTACTATATCCCCTTTCACACTGCCTTACTTTCTTTACCTCCTTCCAAAACAATTTCTTACTCTCCCTCCATTTCACACTCAGATTCCTCCC
This sequence comes from Coenobita brevimanus, assembly GCF_032717465.1. Lineage (NCBI taxonomy): Eukaryota > Metazoa > Arthropoda > Malacostraca > Decapoda > Coenobitidae > Coenobita > Coenobita brevimanus. The sequence continues at coordinate 13,706,622 of NC_137006.1, forward strand.
AAACTCTTCATCCACTTTCTTCTTACTCTCCTTCACCAGTCTCTTAACCTCCCTTCTCCTGCTCACATATACCTCTCTCTTCTCTCTCTCATCTTCTCCCCTACCTCTACTCGCCAACCATTCACCATATGCCTTCTTCTTTTGTTCCACAGCTCGTTCACCTCATCATTCCACCATGCTGTCCCTTGCACACCCTTGCATCTCCTCCTCACTCCACAAACCGCCTCACACGCTGCACTTATCTCTTCTGTGAATATCTTACATACGTCTTCCACCCCTTCCATCTGCTCTAGCTCATACCTTCCCAATCTTTCTTCCACTATGCTCTTATACTCTGTCCTCTTCTCACTATCTTGCAATTTCTCCACTCTTCTCACAGGAGCTGCTTCCTCCTGTCTTCCCCTTCGCCTCCTCAACCACTTTCTTTGCAGCTCTACCTTGGCCATCACTAAGTGATGGTCTGAGACTCCATTCCCCCACCCTCTCCACACCCTTGCATCCAACACTTGTCTTCTCATTCGCTCATCCACACACGTAGTCTATCATTGCCTTTCGTTCAACAAGTTCACCATCCATCCTCCTCATTACTCTCCATGTATACCAGTGGATCATCTTATGACGAAAGTAGGTGTTGGCTATTGCCAACCCCTTACAAGCACAGATGTCCACCAAAGCACTACCATTCCCATCTACTTCAGCTGGCACACCCCACTGACCAACCACTCCATCCACTCGTACATTCCCAACTTTGCCATTCATGTCTCCAATCAACAGCACTCTCTCGCTCCTCTCAAACTTGTCCATACATGCTTCTACTCTCGGCCAAAACTCATCATTCACTCTTGCCACTCGATCCTCTGTTGGAGCATACACACATACAATCGCCCATGCTTGTATACCTACTTTCATCCTCACCCATACAATCCTTGCACCCACTGTTCCATACTCTCTTAAATTCTCCTTCCACTTCTTGCTTATCGTCAGACATACTCCATCTCTTGCCCTCTCATTCTCACTGACTCCCGCACATATGCCTACACCGTATTCCCATTCTCTCATCCTTTCACCTTCCCATTTAGTTTCAGTCAATCCACATATATCCACTTTTGCATCCTCAAGCACCTGGACTATCTCTCTCTCTTTCACTTCATCATTCACTCCTCTCATATTCCACGTTCCTACCCTCAGAATGTCCTTTGTCCGTTCCTTAGTCGTCAACGTATCGTCCGTCCGGGTCCGAAGCGCTTTATTTGCTTTATAAGTTAGTTCTTTTTACGGGGTGGGGCACTAACCCACCACCAACCCTTTTAGTCGCCTCGTACGACAAGCAGGGATACTGGGGGAGTATTCTTGAAACCCGTTCCAATAATAATAATTACATATTTACGGGCCGTATTTATTGCACTGAGTGACAGAATATCGCATCATAAAACCCTCGCTATGTATGTTTCCATTTACAGCATATTTATACACTTACATACAATTTTTGCACTTATGTTATACCCGTATGCACTTTATACTAATATTTGGAGATCAACATGACTGATAATTTCACTGAGCGTCTGTTTGTCGCATTTACTTCATAGTTTCAGCGTCCTATCGCATTCACACCATATCAGAATTGCATCAACGTGTGATATTCGCTGAAACATGGGTGAATACAGAGACCCACGTCACACTCCACGCACTCATAGCAGGTGTCCTTCCTCTGTGTCGTGAGTCTCACCCGGGAATTGCTACACACGTGACACCTGCATTGGGGCCTAGGTCTGTTTGGCTGGGGAGGGATAGGTGTGGGGAAATGGCGGCCGGATATTCTCAGGGGAGTTTGGGCAATAGGGGCAGTGCGGGTGCGATGTTGGGGCCTTTCAACAGCATAACGTGCAAACATCTCTCTTGTGAGCTCCCTCACAAACCCTTCAAAGGTTTCCTGAACTTCTGTTGTTGTCATGGCGTGAAGGTGGTGGCAATTCAGAGCAGTGATGTCTAGCAAGTGAAAGAACAGTTTCTTATACCACTTCATCGTGGTCCTGGCACACTCTACCGTCGATATCATGGAGTCTGACTGGTCCACCAGGCGCATGTTTATGTTATAGTCCATGACACACTCAGGTTTCCAAATGTGACACCTGTTCTCGCTACGGTAATCTACGGAATCAGTACGGTGCATCAAAGGGCGGTGAACCGTTGACAAGAGGCTTACTTCTCTATTATGGTTCCACACAGTTGCAAGGATATTGTTGGCTTTGAAGAAGACAACCTCATTCCTGGCAAGTTTCCGTCCTACCTTGGCCATGTGACGCCGGTTTACCTTCACGATTCCAAAGACTCCCATTTCATGCATGTGAAGATAAAGAGCGAGAAGAGGGCTAGTGTACCAGTTGTCCAGGTAGAGGACGTGACCACGATGAAGGTAGTCTTCTATCATTGTCTTTACCACTGCTCCCGACAGTCCAATACTTCAATCTTCTATTATGTCTGTCTGTGCACCGGTGTGCAAGACTATGTCTTGCACATATCCAGTCCTACAGTCGCACATAACAAAGATCATGAACCCAAAACGGTGCCTTTTGCTGGGTATATACTGCCTAAATGAAATATTACCTCTCTACAACACGAGACTCTCGTCTATGACGAGGTCTCTATAGGGATAAAATGACGAACGAAACGTTTGCCTCAGGTGATCAAAGACCAACCTAATTCGCCTCATTTTATCTGTGTCGTTCGCATTTGCAGGATCATGAGCATCATAGATATGAAGGCAACTTAGAATTTGTTGAAACCGATTACGGCTCATCACTTGCCCAAATATTGGGGTAAACATAACGGTCCCTTGTCCAGTAAGCAGGAATTCTGTTCTTTCGTATAATACCCATCAAAAGGACCAGGGCAAAAAACAGGAACATTTCTGAAAGGGAGACAGGGTAATCATATATGATAGAATGCCTACTCCTTGTTCCCAATCTTTCACTCTCAAGGCGCTGGGTGCTTGCAAAAAGGTTGGTTTGGTAAACAATCTGCTCCACGAATGCCTCACTAAAAAACAGGTGGAAAAAATCCAACCTGGTGGAATTACGGTGAATTCCGGGAGCAGTGTAGTCAGAGCGCCCCTGCTCAGTGAAGGGGTGAATGAGGGGAGAGAAATCACTCCCACCCTCCCAATTCCATCCCACAAATCCCTCATCCCCATCATCCCCATCACCGCCTTCATCTGGGTGGGGAGGAGATCCTGGTGGGGGAGGTGGGGGAGAAGGAGTGTGAAGGGCTTCCCCACTGTCACTCCTCTTCCCTCTGCCTTTACCCTTTCCCTTTCCCTTACCCTTACGGCCTTGAGGAACATTAGGGGGCTGTGGGGATGAAGTAGGGAAATATTGGGGAGCATAAGACGTGCTGGGGAGTGGTTCCTCCCCACCTTCCCGCTCCATGACAACACCACGTGATTTTTCATGCACCCTAGCTCGACCACGTGTTAGGGGATATTGGGGAGCATAAGACGTGCTTGGGAGTGGTTCCTCCCCACCTTCCCCCTCCATCACAACCCCACGTGATACTGAACGCACCCGCACTCGCCCAAGTGATACACTCCGCCGCCTCACACTACGTAGGGAGAGCAATGACTCACTCACATCACTCTCACTTTCCATACTCCTCCCTGCACTTTTCCTTTCACTCCCCACTCCCTCCACGGCACTTCCTAACTCCCCAAACAAATTACTAGGCCCATACCTGCTCGTCCGACGTGGTGTGCGCTCTGGGTCACGATGAGTTATTACCTCACGTCCATATCACGTGGCAGCACGTCCCACGACTCCGTCCTCGTCCTCATCCTCGTCATCGAAATCTGGTTCCACATCACGTTGGGGCTGGGCATAGGATGTTGCACGTGGTTTCTTGGCCGGCTGCCCCTCTCTAGCAGCACGGTAAGTCACGTACTGCCGCTTCCTGGGAGATGGGACTTCTTCATCACTGCTGGTGGTTTCTTCCTCCTCTGGCTGCACATAATCTTTATCCACAACCTCGTCCTCCAGTGGGGAATCACTGTCGCCTGTAAAGGCGTCCAGGGCGGCTTGAATTTCGCCCTCTGAGAGACCTCTCTTAGCCATGTCTGAGCAGGACCATTGCTACCAGGTGAGTGGAGGAGTGGCAGGTTAGCGCGGGTCGCGTGGGGTCGCCGAGTGTCCCCGCCTGGTGGCAGGTAGGGGAAGGTCATGCGAGGATACGTACCGCAAATCAAGCGCGAAATTTGAAAATTGTCGAAATTATGCACTTTGCAATTGCACAATGTACCGGTACGTCACCGGGACTGGCAAATGCAAATTGTTGCAACGTACCCATACATCGACGGGACGGGGTGGGTTAATGTCAACCATAAAGAAGACAGAGGAGGGAAATGATGGAGAAACAGCACCGGAATTATCTCAGGTGTAATTAGAGGAGGAAGCCTGAGCAAAGAGATCTGCTTAATCAGTAGAAATAGCTACAGAGCCATCAGAGCAGAAAAGAGGAGGGAAGGATGATGAGGTAAAGTTGTTAGAAAGAGTTTTGGCAATGTGCCAGAAAAAGCGGGAAGAATTCGAGTTGGAGAATTGATAGCATTTAGTACGGATGAAATTATTTTTAGCAGAGCGAAGAACAGACTTAGCACAATTCCGGGCAGATACATAAGAAAGATGTGATTCAGGGGTGGGTTGGCTCCGGTACCTTTTATAGGCCCTCTCCTTGTTGCAGACAGCATTAAAACAAGCGTGATTAAACCAAGACTTTCTTGCATTAGTCAAAGCATATGAGAAAGGAATGCATATCTTCCATGCCCGAGAGAATAACCTTCGTAATGTGCAAGGCACACTCAGATGGCTCCCCACCATGGAAACAATAATCATTCCAGGGAAAATCAGAGAAGTACTGCTTGAGGGCCTCACAATCTGCAGCTCCAAAAGTGCCACAATCGATATTTCTTTGGAGGGTCCACAGGCCGTACTGGAGCGATAGGACAGGTTAAGGTAATAAGGTTGTGATCGGAAGAGCCCAATGAAGAGAAAAGATTAACAATGTAAGCAGAAGGATTAGTTGTAAGGAAGAGGTCAAGTATGTTGGACCTCTCCCCGAGGCGGTCAGGGATACGGGTAGGGTGCTGTACAACTGCTCTAGGTAATTAAGGATAGAAAAGATGTAGGCTTGTTCACCAGGTGGATCAGTGGAGGGAGAGGAGAGTCAAAGGTAGTGGTCTATCTATCTATCTATATACCTAGGCTGCTTCCCCCAAGGAAAGGGAGGTAGCCGAGACAGGACGACTCACTCTCCATTTACTCATCCATTCAAACACATTCATTCGCATCTTAGCCCCAAAGGGGAGAACAGACAGATCCTCACCGCATCACACCGCACAAGGGTCAACTGCGCAATGCAAGCAGTGACATCCACAGCAGGGCCCGACAGCAGAACTGGTTTACCCCTGCCACATCATAACAGACCCATCCCCTTCAGTGGTGAACACTGAAATCTCCTAGATTGGAAATTTCGAGAAAGGAGACATAGATAGAACGTGTTCCATCGTAGAAGATAGTCGAAGAATTTTTGATAGTCAGTAGAATTAGGGGATAAGTAAATAGCCCAGATATATGTAGTCAGAGAATGACAAGAGAGCTGAAGCCAGAGAGTAAAGAATTCACAAGAATCAAGTTCAGGAACATGAGAACAAGATAAGTCATCGTGTCCATATACACAACAGCCACCTTTGGCTTTGAAATGAGCATAGAGAAAGAAAGAGGATACAGATAAGGGTTTGCTGTCGGTTGCCTCAGACAGCTGAGTCTCGGTTAAAAAGAGAAGGTGAGGTTTGGAGGAGGAGAGGTGGTGTTCAACAGAAAGTTAGAGGAAAGGTCACGAATGTTGCAGAAATGAAGAAGTCAGACAGTGGTTCCAGGCAACTCGTTGAGTCCTCCCCTCGGGGGACTCCGGGGCATGGTTAATGTGCGCCATTATCCTTTTTTAATTTTGAAAAGGAAGTGTAGTGTGTACTGTGCTTGTAGACTGGTGTTGACAGTTAGAGAAACCTGTATTGCAGAGCATGCTGACCTACTATATGTGTTACTGAAACACTGAAAAAGTTCAGCAAAGGGGGATGGTCAGGAACTAGTCCCGAGGGCTGATGAAACGGGTGCTCCAGCTCTCCTTGTCATAAGCTTTCCATCCACCTTGGGAATACTGCCCTGCTCGACTGGTGCTGTAGTCTACTCTTGCCAAAGATAAGCACCCAGTAAAGCTGACCCTAAAAGTACTGGGGCTGGATTCACTAACATGGTCGTAATTTCAGGTGCCTGAGCAAGATCTGGCACCTCAGATTACGCACTCCTGTGGCGCCGTATCTCTCACCAGTTTGGTATTCACTAAAAATTTTTACGGCGCCGTACCCCGGTCGTAAGTTGTACGTGCCTTAAATAGGCCGTCATCAGCTAATTTCTCCTCAGCCAATGACAGAGAATCTTACAAGTGAGGCTTTGTCATGATCAACCAATCACGGAGCGAACCCTCATATCAGCTGTTTGTCTCCCTAATGTAAACGGAAGTGCAGAGGGGAGAGTATGCACAACACACAAAACACAGTCCTCAACCCAACAGAAGGAAGTGACATCAGAAACTAACTCGACATAAGTTCTTTTAGCGAAATATATAGTGGAAATAAAAACTCCAAGTCCAACAGAACAAAGCGAGAAACTTCCTAACCTTTCAAGTGACGAACTGTCAGTGGTATTTATTTCCTTTACCAGCCGTTTCTTTAGCGCGCAATCTTACCATACCCAGTGGATTTGTGCTATCATATAGTGTATGCCTATATGTGTTTTATTGTGTGCAAATGAATATTACCGAATCTTGCTCAACATACTGAAAGGAGGATTTTGTTTCCCAACTTCCCAACTGGGTGCTGGGTTAAGTTAGGTTAGGCTGGGTTGGGTTGGGTTGGGTTAGGTTAGGTTAGGTTTGGGTAGATTAAATTATTAGGTACAGTTAAGCTAGGTTGGATTAGGTTTAGTTAAACACAGAGTAGGTTGTTTCTTTCCACAATTACTAATATTTCCGATCATATTGTCATAGTCATATTATGGTCATTATTCATTTCCACATCAAATGAGGCCCCAAAACAGATGAATTAAAAAAATATATATATATCAAATGGAAAACAAACAAACACCAAAAAGACAATAAAGGAAATATTTACTCTCTTAATTTTGATTAATGAAGTCTCGATAAACATTTTTTTTCCTCACTAGACACAAACATTACAAAGAAAGCAAAGATGCTAGCATGGGAAACTATTACCTATAAGGTGAATGGTGTTAGCAGAGTGAAAAGGGAGAACAATGATGTGAGGAAGAAAGTTCGTGATTTCAAATCACAAGTAAAGGGGAAGGCAGCCAAGGTAATGAGACAGGCAAAGAAAACTTTAGGCATTAAAAAAAAAAAAAAAAATGCATATTTCTGTTGTTAGTTACATAGTGCCTGTGAGGATGTAAGCTGTTTGTTCTAACTCACCATATCAAACAAACCTAACCCATTCATGAGGCGTTAGTGGCTGAGGTAGGGTTTGACAATGACACTTTTTGGTTAGCTTGATCATAAAAGTCTAAAACTAAGAAGTCATTTCAATTTCTGGGGGGGAGGGAGGTGGGTTATGTTTTTGGCATCATTGACTAAGAATCATTTGGTATTGTAAGCAATTACCTTCGAAAAATTTCCTATATCCCAAAGGGTAAAATTGATCCCATAAATCAGTAATAATTTTGCTTTGGTCTAATGTTGAGCATTTATATTGTTAGTCATTCCTTTTTATTTTCCTTGTTACCTTATCCAGTATATTGATGCATGAAATGGTTTGTATCGCATAGGCTTTGTTTAGGTATTGTTTGTTAGGTTTATTTAACACCTTAATTCCACTGCCATGTCTGAAATAAAGTTATTGTCTTCATATAAGTTTAATCACCTTAGTATATCAAACCGTCATTGTTTAGCACATCCATTATCAACCCATGAACTGCCAAAAGTCTGATTTCATGTCGTGGAAACCTTTAATACCGTTGCAAATGCTCATCAGGCACATGGAGAGGGTCTAATGGGTCTCTGAACCTTCTCTCTCGACGTAAATGTCGGTGAGCTAAATACATAGCACAAGCTGCATCGCTGATCAGTAAACATCAGCAGCTGACTGCCCAAGCGGCCCAAGTGGAGGCTTTCCCGATGGCATGTTTATTTTTGATACATCCGTATTATCTTACAAAGAAATAAGTATTGCCAGAGTTCTTAGCAGCACTAAAAATGATGGGAGATCTGAATGCCAGAGTGGGAAATGTAGCAGTTGAAGGTGTAGTTGGTATGCATGGTGTGCCTGGAAGAAATGAAAATGGGGAAGTTGGATAAAAGAGAGAAAATTATAGAGTATCAGGAGAAATTGAAAGATGAGTGGAACGCAGTGAAAGATCAGGAAAATGGCAGTGTGGAGGAGGAATGGCAGTTGTTTAAGAGTGCTGTGGTGGGACATGCAGAAGAGGTGTGTGGTGTGAGTCGTGTGGGTGGTGGTGTAAGAAAGGGAAGTGAATGGTGGTGCGAGAAAGTAAGTATGGCTGTGGCTGAGAAGAGACATGCATATGAAGTGTGGCTGCAGAGGAAGGATGAGGTGTCATATGAGAGGTATAAGGAAGAGAGGAATAGGGCGAGAAGGGCTGTGCGTGGTGCTAAAGTGGCAGCAGATGAAGGGTGGGGAAGGCGACTGACTGAGATTTTTCGACAGAACAAGAAAATGTTATGGAAGGTGAAAAGGGTGCAAAAGGGAGAGTCTGGGAAGGAAGAGAGAGTAAAAGCAGAGAATGGAAGTATGTTAATTGAGATCGATGCAGTAAGGAAGAGATGAGCAGAGTATTTTGAAAGATTGTTAAATGTAGAGGAGGAAAGGGTGGCTGAGATTGTGGCGGATGGAAGGGTGCAAGGAATAAATGTGTTGGGAGAGTTGAATGATTCTTTAATCACGAAGGAGGAAGTGGAGAAGGCAGTAAAGGAGATGAAAACAGGGAAAGCTGCAGGTATGGATGGGTGTGCTGTGGAATGCCTGAAGGGTGGTGGAGTGACTATTGTTGACTGGTTAGTAAGATTGTTGAATGTGTGATTTGTGAAAGGTATGGTGCCAGTTGACTGGGCAGGTGCTTGTGTGGTCCCATTGTATAAAGGCAAGGGTGATAAGTATGAATGTACTAGCTTTAGGGGTATAAGTCTGTTGAGTGTTGTAGGTAAGGTGTATGGTAGAGTGTTAATTATGAGAGTTAGAGAGGGTACAGAGGGAGTGATTGGTGATGAGCAGTGTGTCTTTAGGAGAGGGAGGGGATGTGTGGATCAGGTGTTCTCTGTGAGACAAGTGTGTGAAAAGTATTTAACGAAAGGCAAGGATGTGTTTTGGGCATTCATGGATTTAGAGAAAGTGTACGATAGAAGTGAGAGGGAGGCTTTGTGGACTGTTTTAAGATTGTATGGACTTGATGGTAGGTTACTAAAAGGGATGAAAAGTTTTTATGTAAATAGTAGAGTGTGTGTAAGAGTGGGTAATGCTGTGAGTGATTGGTTTCCCTTGAGATTGGGGCTGCGACAGGGATGTGTGATGTCGCCTTGGTTGTTTAATATTTATATGGATGGTGTTGTAAGCGAGGTGAATGCAAGAGTTTTAGGTGGAGGTCTGAGTCTGGTGAATGTTGATGGTGGAGAGTGGAATCTGAAGCAGCTGCTGTTTGCAGATGATACTGCACTGGAGGCTGAATCAGAGGAGAAATTGAGACAGTTAGCAGGGGAGTTTGGAAGGGTGTGTGAAAGGAGGAAATTGAAAGTAAACGAGAATACGAGTAAAGTGATGAAGTGTACGAGGATGGTAGATGGTACGGGGATGAATATAGTTTTGAATGGTGAGTTGCTTGAGGAGGTAGAGTGTTTTAAGTATTTAGGGTCACATGTTGCTGTGGATGGAAGAATAGATGCAGAAGTGAAGTTTCGAATGAATGAAGTAGGTAAGGTGCTGGTAGGAATGAGGAAAGTGTTTAGATGTCGTTCACTTAGAATGGATGTAAAGAGAAGGCTGTATGAGGGTGTTGTGGTACCGACTGCGTTATACGGGGCTGAAACATGGAATATGGGTGTAGCAGAGAGGAAAAGTTTGAATGTATTGGAGATGAGGTGTCTGAGGAGTATGTGTGGAGTGACGCGTATGGATCGAGTGTGGAAGAATGAAGTGCGAAGGAGAACTGGAGTTGTTCGGGAGATGGCTGGTAGAGTTGAGCAGAGGGTGTTGCGATGGTTTGGACATATGGAGAGAATGGATAATGAGCGATTGGTGAAAAAGATAACTAGATCTGATGTGAGAGGTGTAAGGCTGAGAGGGAGACCACGAATAGGATGGATGGACAGTGTGAAGAGAGCGCTGGATGCGAGAGGGATGTCTGTTGAGCAAGGAAGAGTGGCTGTGCGTGACAGAAATAAATGGAGAGAAATTGTGAATGAATAAGTGATGACGCAGCCCTGAGGGGATATTCTCCCGCATTTGGTCTGATCAGCTAGTCAGGTCAGGTGCGGGTAAGGGGATGGGTCTGTTATGATGTGGCAGGGGTAAACCAGTTCTGCTGTCGGGCCCTGCTGCGGATGTCACTGATTGCATTGCCCAGTTGACCCTTGTGCGGTGTGGTGCGGTGAGGATCTGTCCGTTCTCCCCTTTGGGGCTAAGAGGCAAATGAATGTGTTTGAATGGATGAGTAAATGGAGAGTGAGTCGTCCTGTCTCGGCTACCTCCCTTTCCTTGGGGGAAGCAGCCTAGGTATATAGATAGATAGATAGATGTATCCCATCCACTTCGGAAAGTATTCTAAGTTCAATATATTTGTCAGAAGTGAGCAAGAATATAACAAAAAAATAAAACCGAGGCTGAAGGGTTCGCAGTAAGGGATACAAGGTAGTATTCTAAGTGACTTTTTAGGGATTTCGCTACACCTCACCCGCAGCAATTTGTTCGGTTCATTACGCTTCAGTAATCTCTGAATGCTATTGACTCAAGCTCTGTCGATATTAAAACGATATTCTGAAATACCAGATAGTATGTGACTCTAGTCAGCGGATCGAAACCCAAAACAAGGCGGGCATTTATGTAGTTGCTGGTATTATTTCCATTTATACGCACCCTATCCCTTCTACCGATGACATACACAAACTCTGACATACGCAAACATAGTCGCAACAACAATTGGGCTTTGACATGCATCACTCTCCCTACACACCTCCATTGTCCATTTTTATTTTATCATGGACAGGGGTTGTCAATATGTCTGACTACAAGTCTCTGTCCGAGGTGAAACTTGGGTCCTGCACTGGTTCTCAAATAAACTGCAGTGAACCTCCAATGGACAGTTTCAGTGAAAGTTATTGTATCTGATTTCCAGCAGAATAATTTATTTAACGCATCGTAGTAAAGGGGGTTCACAGCACTGTATATAGCCCTCTGTGTCAGCCTGGTTGCAATAGTTTTCCGATTATACGCTGAGTTACAGTAAGTCTGCCCACACCATAAAATATCCGTCGTTCCATTTATCACCGGCCAACGATCAGCTGCGTCCAATTTCCACAAGTTACCGCTCAATTTGCTTGTGAACTGATAGTGTGCTTTCCATTACTCAAACGTAGCGTGGCGAGCGAACGGCGTGAAAATGATGTTTATGGACGTGATCAGTTTTACACGTCTGTGGTGAGAGAAGGGTTCCAGTGTTTGGATGCTATGCGGTTTAACGCTCGGGCTTCGTCTGACTCAGTTAAATAAAATAGCTGGGCTTTAGCTGCAACGTAACCGACTTGCCCCTACTGTGAGACAAAGATATTTAACTCTGGTGCTTTTAAGTCTTCCTAATTATAGATATAGGAATCGGCTGCTGCTGCTGCTGATGATGATGATGATGATGATGATGCAGTTTCCGCTCAGTCTGCTTGCAAACAGTCGCATGTGTTCATCTGCGCTTAGGGTCGTGCTGGTGTTTGCTATTTGAAAGACCAGTATTGGTTTCACAGCTTCTGTTGATAGCACTAATTTGTTTTTAAAGCTCTGTGACGGTTCTTGTTGTTTTGTTGCTGTTGTTTAACCCCTGTCTATATTTCCGAGCAAACCCGTCGACCATAGGATAAACAACTGCTTCTGTCAATAGGGAGGTTGATCGTAGTTGTAGATCGTCGAAGCACCAACTGTTTAAAGTCGTGAGGCGTATTATGGCGCGAAGTTGTAGCTGGTCTCTCTTTGCCTCACTTCCCTCTGCCCTTCTTGTATCGTAAGTGCAGGTGAGGTAGAGATACGCTGGGATTACAGAGTTTATTGTTACACAGTTGTAATACTTGTGATGAACAGAGTAACGTGATCAGTGATTGTGATGTTGACAACTATCCCCAAATCTCCTAATGCTCTCCTGCTTTCACTGACTCTTTCCAGCCTCCTTCTCTCTCTTTTCTGTGGCTTTCTGTGGATCTCTCTGTCTCACATTTGATTTCTAGCTATATATCCGGCGTAGCGGACGTGTGTGTGTGTGTGTGTGTGTGTGTGTGTGTGTGGAGCTTCCGTCACATGAGTGAACTTTTCCATGACGTGGCTTGTGACTTCATCCGGTGTTTGGCATATTTGGTGGTTTGGGTGTAAAGAGGTGTTCTACTCTTCCCTTTCTCTATCGGACATCATGTACCTAGTGTTACATAGTTACACAGTGTACCTATATCCATTACATTTTGTACCATGACATATTAGTGCCTGTACTTCTGTGGGGCCATTCTACAGGTCGAATATATTACATACACCATTTAATGAGCTGGCATCCCCTTGTGGTAGACAGCGTCTCACCAGTGTCAGGTCAGAGCCCATAGGAAGGCGAGGTACAGGGGAAATACCAGGAGGTTTGGCTCCCTGGTGGACGCAGCAGTTGCGCCACACAGTGTGCACAGCGTCACCATTATGTTGGCTCCTCGTCAGTGTCACCTACGATTTGTGTGTGTGTGTGTGTGTGTGTGTGTGTGTGTGTGTGTGTGTGTGTATGTGTGTATAATTCACCGGGTCGGTCAGGATGACGTGACGATTGTGATCATCGGCATTTTACCCTCCCAGAAGAGAGCTGAGAGCTGATATAGTCCGATCGAAGGGCAAAACCTTGACCTTCACACTCGCACACACCCATCCTCTTGCTCAATGAGGACAGTGACCACCCGCTTTGTCAATGAAATTTTTTGCATCCCGAGCAAGGTGCGAACCCCCGTCTTAGCAGATGCTAAGCGAGAGCGTTACCACTGAGCCAGTGAGCGAGTGCGTGCGTGTGCGTGTGCGTGTGTGTTTACGTGCGCAAACGTGTGTGTGTGTGTGTGTGTGTGTGTGTGTGTGTGTGTGTGTGTGTGTGTGTTTTAACGTCAGTGCTTCCAGGACATGTGAGGCGCGTAGTACTGAAGGGCGAGGACAGCAAAAAAGAATTTTGAGAAAACAGGGTCTGAAGTTTCTCTGTGTTTGTATGTATGTAACCATGATAATACTCAACCTGTCTATCTATAGCCAGACGCCATAATCCCACAAGGGGTGGCCGTTTGTTTTTGAGTCAGTGGTTTTACAGGTAGGGACACTAACCCTCCACCAACCCACTTGCTGACACGTGGTGAACACGCATGGGCTGGTTATGTGATTACCACCCACCGTTGTAAATGGTTTCCGGGTTTCCAGAAAACCATTAGGCTTGTCATTCTATGTAAAGCCACCCGAAAGGAATGAAGAGTAATAAAAACTGGCAATAAAGATGGGAGACACAGAAAATGAGGAAGGCACACACAAGAAAAGAATGATAAAGGGGAAAGAAGTAGGCAGCACTGCATCAAGTGAGTGGGTTAATAATTGTTCTTTTATAACATATAAGATGTGAAAAAAATTCTCTCGAAGTTCCAAGCACACTGAAAGAAAAAAGAAATAAAGGATTCCATAAAATTTGGCAAGAGCATTTCTTCCAAACAGCATGCCGCTTCATATTGCTGAGAAGCAGGATTTGTTAGGTAGTTTGGTAGTTAGGTAGTTTCTCAGTGTTTCTGGTATTTTACCATTGCGTGTCAGAGTTGCCTGTTAGCCTGCTATTGTGAGTGTAGTTATTTCGTAGGTTGTACATTTATTTTTATGCTCTTTTTCTCAATAATGTTTTATTTATGCGATTGATTGTTAAATCATGTAATTTAAGTTTGTATGTTAAATAATTTAGAGTGTTATGCAGTGTAAAAAAACTCTGGCACGTTTTGGATGTCTCCGAGGTGGTAACTGTGGTAACCGTTGCTCTCTCCGGAATACAGTAGAAATGTGGAAGACTGTAGAACTCTCTGGAATATAGGACGCATATATAAGGATGAAGAGTCTAGAGCAGTTTCAGTTGGGTTTCAGTTCAGTTTGAGTGTAGTTCAGTATCAATGCAGTGCAGTTTGTATATTTTCGGTACTTGTGAAAACAGTGAATTATTACTGGTAAACAGTGAAGTGTTGTTGTCAAGCATTATGTCTAGCTGCAGCTAGTAAACTCTGTATAGTTCCAGTGCTTGTGAAAACAGTTGGAAAGAATAAAGTGTAATTATTTGGAAAATAAAGACAGTGAACTTAAGAAGCCAGGGTTTATTTACAACCCCTGAGCTGATCTTGTGTGCTGTACACCGAGAGGCTGACCGCAGGAAGAACAACTCACTGAGCAACTTCCATCTTATACAGTACTACTGCTGTTCGAGCGTGTGGCAGTGTGGGACGGGGACGTAAGAAAATAAAAGTAAATTATATATATATATATATATATATATATATATATATATATATATATATATAAGAGAGAGAGAGAGAGAGAGAGAGAGAGAGAGAGTATATATTACACATTAGTTAATTTGATTTAGTGGATCGTAGTTTTTGACTTTAATGCTTATGTAGGACTACATATTATATTTACAAATCATGATAGATAGATAGATAAATAGATAGATAGACAGCCCTCTGCGAGCCTGGGAAAAGGAAATGAGGTTTGCAAGTTACACTGAGGAAAGCTGACGACAGCAGCCAGGAAGGAGATGATGCAGTTAGCTGTCAGCAGTCCTCTCGTGAACAAAGACCTAGTCTATCCACGAGGAACACACGTGATACGTCTCCTGTTTCACCAGAATTTAGGAAAGAGAGCTCAGAAGGGGACAAGCGATACTAGAGGCAGGTCGAAGGGGAGAAGGGCTTGGCAATTTGAGAGACAGAGAGAGAGAGGGACGAGACTCTATACTTACGCTCTGTGTGAGAGACTTGTTAATATTTCCAAGACAAATAAAAATAGTCCCATACTATTCTTTACCTCTCCTGTCACTACATGACAAATGGGAAGCTACTACAAGATATAAAAACTGCTCGACCACAAGTCTAAAATATATATATAACTCAACTACAACTCAAGCACAAAAGAACCACAAAGTATTTTATGACACAAAGTCATTTATGACATTTGGTGGCAGCGAACGTATACGAACCTCGTCTATGAATCGACATTAAATTCCTACAAAATATCAAGATTGAAAACACAAAGAATAATTCTCTCAACCAACAACACAACCAGCTCCTGACACTTCTCTCCAACCAGCCCCCTCCGTCTCCCAGATCATCATGCTGATGCAGAGGTCAAGAGATCACACGACGCCTTGCAAGTAGTTTAACAAAATATTGATGCGATCTTACAATTTCTACGCCGAACCAGCGAATCTACGGACATCGTCTCCGAATTAAAAGCAAATTTCTACAAAAGCAACCGAGACTCTACAAGATTAGCTTCAGTCTACAGTGAATCCCTACAAAATACAGCCTACAATGCAAATAGTCTACAAGTCTACGAAACAACTCTATAATTTTCACGTAACTTCAAGCAGCAACAAGAAGAATATAAAACAAAGCGAGTAAAGAAGAGGAAACACCGAAGCAACAAGCACACAAGCCACCACCACTCCCTCCCGCCTGCTGACCCAGAGGTCAAGACACACAGCAAAACACCAAGTCCATATTCACAACTCGTCTTTCTCACCCGTCTTCACTCAAGTTACTCATCGCTACTCATTCTCTCACCACAGCTACCAGTGTGGGAAGCCGACATCACCATGTGCTGAGATGACATCACAACGCGAGTCTGCCATGCCAAGCAACGTGTGACTGACACCAGGCACTTCTCACCCACTACTCATTACTCATTATTCACATAGCTCCTACTCATACTCATTTATTTTCACAGTTAAGTTGGAAATTCGACATTCTATGCTGAGGTTTGCCTGGGACAGCCGTTAACTGCCATGGAATTTCCTGAGTAATATCGTCCATCAACACACCACTAGAATTATCAAGAGATCTTCAATCAAACCTGTATTTTTCTTCCGAGATCGACTTTTGTATCGACACACCTCTACGATCTGTATCAAGTGGGTAAAATTATACTTGCTCATTTCTTCTCAGTGCTAAAATTAGCTATATTCAACTTATTTACTCATCTAGTTTGCTAGGACATAAATAAACAAGAGGCGTATTTCATAACACCATATCTTAATGACAGGAATATTTTCGCCACCACCCACGTTAATACCAGATGACACACAAATTGCCACAACATCAGACTCACAATTAAGAGACAGCCCACCCCTTGTACAAACCTCACCACACGCTAAAGATAAAGAAACAAATACGGGAGTTTCAGATGATGAGTGGGAAACCCCTTCAGACATAGAGAGTGTGGACTTTGCAGCTGCCTTGCATACGTATGCCAATATACTTAACAGGGTTCACCGGTCCTGTCATACATATTCCACCATTCCCTCACACAACGATAAACACGTACAAGTTGAATTAACAGGGCAATCATTAAAAATGGATCAAGAAACAAATACCGCTGATCTAAAAACCACACCTCACGTGTTTGTGTATCACGAGGATAAGACTGCCCCAAAATTCTCTGGCACAGACAAAGATCGCATTGATGTCATTTCATTAGTCAGTCAGTGCGAACAAATGTTCATCAAGCGCCACATACTAGATGAACAAGAGAAAATTGCTATTTTTTCATCTTGCATAAGCCAGGAAAGATGTCCAGCAAGCAATTTATTGCGCTCTAATAAGCTCAATCGTGCTAGGACATATGATGAATTTAAAACTGAATTTCTGAAGAAATTTTCTGGAGGTATGAACTTCTTGCCAGGTATAATTCCAGAATTACATAAAATTGTAGATCTTGTAAGGGAGCACACTACAAACCATGTGCTCAGTGAAATAACTGCTGATGTCTCCACAATCAAGAGAACTTTGTTAGCCACTCTGGAGAATTCTAATTGGATAACAGATGATGGAAAGATGTCCCCAGACCTCGTCGTGGACATCATTGGTTATGTAGCTGCCTTGTGTAAATTACCTGATAGGACCCTTAAGATCGCCAAGACGATCGCGTACACCCCAGGAATGTGCTTGCTAGACTTAATGAACGAGGTAGAGATGCAGTGCAGTAAAGCAGGTGTGGTTGACACACATGCACATTCTGGTAGAATCAGGGTACCTGAGACAGTATCAGCTGTGAAAACATCTACACCGACCCCAAACAGAGAACAAAATCGATCGCGACCAGAAATGAGGCAGCCAAAACAAATAAAGACGCCTAGAAATCGTTCCCACACGCCTTCCTACAGGCAGTTTCATAAGTTTTCGCGCAGCCCGAGCAGGTCTCGCGCCATAAACAACACTTCTTATGGGAAATCACCTCATAGGTCACAGTCAAGGGATAGGTCCATTCTATGTCATTATTGTGCAAAACCAGGACACACAAGGTATGAATGCTTTATCAAGGCAAAAGAGGACAAACAAAAGACACAAGGATTTGGTCCTTACTGTAGGCATCATAGATACCAAGGGCACTGGACTAGTGATTGCAAAACAGTAGAAAAAATTGTGTCTGTGTTCAAATCGGGGAAGACCAAGTCATGACAAAAAACGAACAAATGTAAAGAAGAACAAGGCTAAACTTCACATAGGAGGCATGTTGGGAAATGAGTGTATCTTGATACCAGCTGTATGTGAGGATCAAAACGTTTCCTTATTTTTAGATACAGGCTCTCCAGTGAACTTAATAACACATGAAGAACTAAATAGAATTCTTAAAAATAAAAAGAAAGTAACTTTTCTGGATGAAGCTGATTTAGATTTATACACAGTAGATGGACAAGAGATTACAGTGAAAGGTATGATAAGATTAAATCTCAGTTTCACAGAAACTACAAGACCATTCTCTGCATTTTTCTACATCGTTGAAAACTTAGCAATTAATGCTCATATGTTACTGGGCTTAAGATCCATGAGAACTGAGAACATAACTATACTCCCACAAATGAATGGAATAGACTTTGATAATGAAATCATAGAGGAAATACTTTCAGAGCCCTCACCGATTGGTAGAAGAGAGCCAAAAAGAATTGGTAATATTAAAGGCTTAAACAAACATACACAAACAGATGAGTGTATAGATCCACTTGCACCACCAACCCCATCCTCCAGAATTAGTGACCCAGATAACAGTACTGATTTACCAATTTTTCCAGCCCATCTCACTAATGATTTAGTTATACCACCTAATTCATACATGAAGGTTACCATAAAGAGCAAATTACGGAATAGTACTGTTCTTGTCTTAGAAGAATTATGTAAAGTAAAGGGATTGTCAGTAGAAAACGCATTATGTCATACGAACGAGGAAGGGCAAACTCAGATATTCATTATTAATCACATGAATGGGGAAGTTCAGTTGAAAAAGGGAACTTGCATAGTTAATATTGAAAAATGTTTCGCCCCTGTGAAGGAAATAAATATTGGTGGAGTAACAAGTGAGATAAAATCTACAGATAGAGAAAGAATAAAAGAGAATTTAATTCACTCAGGTGAATTTGACGAAGAAAATGATTTGTTAACCCTGCTGGAAACACACAGGGACACCGTAGCATTGCCCGGAGAACAATTAGGGTGTACTAACTTGATTAATCACATGATTAATGTGCACCCAGAAACACCACCAATTTTCGTACCAGCTTACCGCATACCACACTCCCAACGTACACTTGCAAATCAGTATGTCGATGAAATGTTAAAGCTTGGAATTATTGAGCCTTCAGTTTCCCCGTGGAACGCCCCCCTATTCTTTGTGCCCAAACGAAATGGAGAAATGCGTGCGGTAGTAGATTACCATAAACTAAATAATCACACAATACCAGACAGATTTCCCATGCCATTGCTAAGCGATGTTCTACAGAATATTGGTCCTGAGAATAATATATTCTCGACCATCAATCTCCTAAACGGCTACTATCAGATTCCGGTATCTCAGGAGTCACGTAAATACACTGCCTTTTCAACAAACAGAGGCCATTATCAATATACAAGAATGCCAATGGGACTGAGGACAGCCCCAGGCACATTCCAGCGTCTTATGAATTACGTATTGTCCGGAATTTTAGGACAAGGAATATTTGTTTATCTTGACGATATTATTATCGCAACAAAGAATATTAAGGATCATCTCAGGAAATTAGACTTACTCTTACAAAAGCTTAATGATGCTGGATTAAAAATTAAACTTTCTAAATGCAAATTTTGCTTTAAGGAAATAAATTTCTTAGGCCACAAATTAAGTTCTGATGGTATTCACACCACTGATGACAAAATACAGGCAGTGAGAGATTTTCCTGAACCCACTACGACTGACGAAGTTAGACAATTTTTAGGTCTGGCTGGGTACTATAGGTCATTCGTACCACAGTTCTCTCATATAGCCTTCCCTCTATTCCAACTACTCAAAAAAGATGCTGTATTCCAATGGGAAGAACAAAAAAGGGCATTTAACAATCTAAAAATTAAACTAATAAATGCACCTTGTTTAGCATATCCGGATTACACAAAATCATTTCTTATTTGTACAGACGCATCAGTTAAAGGATTAGGGGCTGTACTGATGCAGGAGGATAAAAGAGGAAAGAATCAACCGATTGCATTTGCCAGCAGACAAACAAGAGGTGCGGAGAAAAATTATTGCACTACAGACTTAGAGGCACTTGCAGTGGTTTTTGCATTACAAAAGTTTCGAGATTTGGTATATGGTTACGAAATCCACTTATTCACCGACCATAAACCACTGGTGGGTATGTTTAAAGAAAAACTCCTTTCTGGGAGGAGAGCAAGATGGAAATGTACAGTTGAAAACTACAATGTACAAATTCATTATATACAAGATAAAATGAACATAGTAGCTGACGCATTATCTAGGAACCCGAACACAATTCAGGTCGCGGCGTTAGATCTCAAAGGAAATATCCCAAACCACGAGGATATCGCAAAGGCACAAAGACTTGACCCAATATGGTCAAAAGTAATATACAAGTTAGAAAGTGGAGATGACATACAATTGCACAAACTTCATGTCCCACTTGAACAATTCACAATGGTCAATAATACATTATACAAAATTAACTCTAAACAACCAAAACGCCAAAGAAATACTAACCAGTTGGTAGTACCTAATGACATGATACCCCAAGTATTACGATTGATACACGACAGCCCACATGCAGGACATCCTGGAAAGGATAAGACATTCAACCAAGCCCAGCTCTTATATTACTGGCCTTCATTACGAAAAGATATAAACAATCATATAGACAGATGCGAATCATGTGCGAAACACAAAGGATACCCAATCACACCTGCACCGATGGGTAATTACCCAGTACCACATCAACCATGGGACGTTGTTGCTGTTGATTTACTCAAGATGTCATTATCATACAATAATAACCTATACTTATTCGTAGCAACGGATCATTTTTCCCGTTATGTCATTTTAGCTCCAATTAAAGATAAGAAAGCAGAGACAGTAGCAAAGGCAATAACAGATAATGTAATATGTCGCTTTACTACCCCAAAGGTATTAATAAGTGATAATGGAGGAGAATTTAATTCTGAGATCTTACAAGAAATATGTAAACAATACAACATCAAAAAGGTTAACGTTTTGGCCTATCACCCAGCATCGAATGGGTTGGTAGAGAGACAAAATAAAAAGGTATTAGATGTGCTACGACACATTCTCAGTGAAAATTATGCAAGCTGGGATGATTGGATTCCCAGAGTAGAGGCCTCAATTAATGGGTCTATAAATAAATCCATTGGTGACACACCACATTTCATTATATATGGCACAGATAAAAAATTACCATATGAGCTCCTAGAAGGTGACAGCATGCCTATATACAATTACGATGATTACTCTGAACTCCGTTTACGTGAATTCCAGGACATTCACAAAAGAGTCAAAAAACAATTAACGATGTCCAAGGAAGAAATGACGGAGGCATTTAACAAGAAGGCAAAAGATTCACCTATCAGCTTAGGAGACATTGTTTACGGAGTCATTCATACGAGAGACAATAAATTATCCCCAAAATTTGAGGGCCCATACAGAGTAATTAACATAAAAGCAAACAAAGTTTTAATTAGGTCACTTTCAAGTGGCGAGGAGAAATAAGTTCATATTGACCATTTAAAACGAGTTTCAAGGGAATTATCACATAATTATTCAGCCTCGGATACAACCGAACAGGTGAACGTACCTCAAGAAACCAAGCAAGAACACAACAATGATTACAAAAAGAAATTAAGGTCATATACCAAACAATCGAACATAGGTGCAACTATTCCAGTAAAATCTACAGTACATCATTTACGAGAATTAAATATCGATTTAAACTCCTTCTATAAATGAAATAACAGTCAACCGTAACGCACATCATCACTATCATCGACCACAGCTTTATAGGAAATTAATATATTTTTTTTTTTCGGTAGGTTACGATGAAGGGACTTATGCTATGGATTCTCCTCTACATAGTTAGAGGATATGCGCACCTAGACCCCAAGCATATAGTACGACAAGGATGCCTCATAGCTCCAACGGCCACGACTACAATCGTTAAGGACGTCATGAGTACTGAAATAAGTCTAGATTACTTGTATGACTTTCCTACTTATCTAGAAAGACTTGCGACGCCGATGCGAACTCTGGACTTCAAGATAGGAAATTATGTTTCACAAGCAGATAACACCAAGGAAGTGAATGAAATGGTGAAGTTAGCGAAATGGAAATTAAAACAGGCGAAGTCAACTATGCTCGTCATGATCCAAGATCTCCCATCTTATTGAACGGAGGTACTGAGCGACAGGAACAACATCACACGTACTCGCCAAAAGCGCGGTTTGTTCGATCTGGGTGGCGCAGTTCTTGGGAACATCTTTGGATTGGCTACAGAGGATGACCTTAAAGAAATAAACAACAAATTTAATAAGATAGCTCAGGTACTAACATACCAAGATAAATTCATCACAGGACAGAACTCAGCAATGAAGACAATTGTGAAAAATCTGAAACAAGCAGAAAACGTAGCTCTCGAGAGTGTAGATAAAATAAATGAATTAGAGGGAAACGTTACTCTTTTCCAGCACTTCTCCATCATCACAGAACATATTGACACGATTCTACTACAATTAGAGAACACTAGAGATCGTTTCAGGGCACTTATGCAAGGAATTTCGAATGCTGGTGATGGCAAGATCACAAATGACTTACTCCCAGTTCATGAGCTACGTCAGATAGTTAGTCAAGGCATACATAAACATAAATTGAAGCCATTGTTCCGCAGTAGGGAATTTATGCAATATTATCCGTATTTAGAAGCAACACTAACACCAACATCAGTGGTAGTTCATGTACCATTCATCACTGAAGACCTGTTCACAGTATACCAAATACACCTTTTCCCCTATAAAAATAACAACACTTTGGTCATCATCAACATCAACACAGACACCGAACTCATCATGGTCTCCAAGAGACGGGACACTGTCACTTTCGCAAGTGAGTCAACGATTGAACGAAAGTGCCGCACATCCTTACATGCTGTTCATCTTTGTCCTGCGTACATTTTCACGTTTCAGCCTACTGATACGGTCCCTTGTGAAATGGCTATCATCAGCAATAACAATATTCATCATCATTGCAACTTCACTTTTGCTCCAGATAAACTTGTACACCATCAACGCATTGGACACTCACAGTTTTTTTATTTCCCTCATAACACATCAGTTTACATAGTCTGTCCAGATATACCACCATCTCATACATCAGCATCAGGATTATACATAGCACCAGACTACTGTGCGGTATTTACACCAGCCATGTCTACTTTATCCACCATCAATCACTACGCCATTCTCAACCATACACACTAACATTTCCACCCACTCCCTAATATGAACTTAAACATGAGCACAAGTATTAAGCTGACTTCCCTAAGTTTGAAACTATGCAGCTGATCAATGAAACAATGAAGCCCTGGGAAGATTTGAGTTTGAGTATGTTCAACCCATATTATGTGTATAGCCCAGCACCTACTGTCTTTATAATCGTCTGCATTGTAGTTGCAGTACTGCTGTTCGCAATGCACAGAATGCATGCAAGAATTGCTAATTTGGAGTCATTATTTAGTGGGGGAGGGTTAACCTCACAGGTAACCACCCTGAATGTAGTGTTTATATTTTGTATATATTATTAATTATATATATATATATATATATATATATATATATATATATATATATATATAAATACAAAGAAAAAAATGACCCATATATGGCAGACCAGTACCATTATCTTTAAATGAAATATTAATAACTCTTACAATAATCTTAATTTTAAACTATTTTTTATTCTTGCATGTATGCATTTCACTATAATAACCCAAGTACATACTGTATTACAGTTAAATAATTTACTTTAATGCATTTATTCAAATATGTATACAACTTGTTTAAAATGTAATATTACTGAATAATCACTATTTACTATGAATAATATATGTATACAATATTCATACAATTATGTTACTTTACAATATTATGTATTTCACTTAATTAGCTTATAAATTCATTATAATGTGTATATAGTATGTATTAATATATTAGGACTATTAACTGCCGATGGTACGCCATTTTCGCGCGGCCGAGCAGATGTAGGACTACATATTATATTTACAAATCATGATAGATAGATAGATAAATAGATAGATAGACAGCCCTCTTCGAGCCTGGGAAAAGGAAATGAGGTTTGCAAGTTACACTGAGGAAAGCTGACGACAGCGGCCAGGAAGGAGATGATGCAGTTAGCTGTCAGCAGTCCTCTCGTGAACAAAGACCTAGTCCATCCACGAGGAACACACGTGATACGTCTCCTGTTTCACCAGAATTTAGGAAAGAGAGCTCAGAAGGGGACAAGCGATACTAGAGGCAGGTCGAAGGGGAGAAGGGCTTGGCAATTTGAGAGACAGAGAGAGAGAGGGACGAGACTCTATACTTACGCTCTGTGTGAGAGACTTGTTAATATTTCCAAGACAAATAAAAATAGTCCCATACTATTCTTTACCTCTCCTGTCACTACATGACAAATGGGAAGCTACTACAAGATATAAAAACTGCTCGACCACAAGTCTAAAATATATATATAACTCAACTACAACTCAAGCACAAAAGAACCACAAAGTATTTTATGACACAAAGTCATTTATGACATTTGGTGGCAGCGAACGTATACGAACCTCGTCTATGAATCGACATTAAATTCCTACAAAATATCAAGATTGAAAACACAAAGAATAATTCTCTCAACCAACAACACAACCAGCTCCTGACACTTCTCTCCAACCAGCCCCCTCCGTCTCCCAGATCATCATGCTGATGCAGAGGTCAAGAGATCACACGACGCCTTGCAAGTAGTTTAACAAAATATTGATGCGATCTTACAATTTCTACGCCGAACCAGCGAATCTACGGACATCGTCTCCGAATTAAAAGCAAATTTCTACAAAAGCAACCGAGACTCTACAAGATTAGGTTCAGTCTACAGTGAATCCCTACAAAATACAGCCTACAATGCAAATAGTCTACAAGTCTACGAAACAACTCTATAATTTTCACGTAACTTCAAGCAGCAACAAGAAGAATATAAAACAAAGCGAGTAAAGAAGAGGAAACACCGAAGCAACAAGCACACAAGCCACCACCACTCCCTCCCGCCTGCTGACCCAGAGGTCAAGACACACAGCAAAACACCAAGTCCATATTCACAACTCGTCTTTCTCACCCGTCTTCACTCAAGTTACTCATCGCTACTCATTCTCTCACCACAGCTACCAGTGTGGGAAGCCGACGTCACCATGTGCTGAGATGACATCACAACGCGAGTCTGCCATGCCAAGCAACGTGTGACTGACACCAGGCACTTCTCACCCACTACTCATTACTCATTATTCACATAGCTCCTACTCATACTCATTTATTTTCACAGTTAAGTTGGAAATTCGACATTCTATGCTGAGGTTTGCCTGGGACAGCCGTTAACTGCCATGGAATTTCCTGAGTAATATCGTCCATCAACACACCACTAGAATTATCAAGAGATCTTCAATCAAACCTGTATTTTTCTTCCGAGATCGACTTTTGTATCGACACACCTCTACGATCTGTATCAAGTGGGTAAAATTATACTTGCTCATTTCTTCTCAGTGCTAAAATTAGCTATATTCAACTTATTTACTCATCTAGTTTGCTAGGACATAAATAAACAAGAGGCGTATTTCATAACACCATATCTTAATGACAGGAATATTTTCGCCACCACCCACGTTAATACCAGATGACACACAAATTGCCACAACATCAGACTCACAATTAAGAGACAGCCCACCCCTTGTACAAACCTCACCACACGCTAAAGATAAAGAAACAAATACGGGAGTTTCAGATGATGAGTGGGAAACCCCTTCAGACATAGAGAGTGTGGACTTTGCAGCTGCCTTGCATACGTATGCCAATATACTTAACAGGGTTCACCGGTCCTGTCATACATATTCCACCATTCCCTCACACAACGATAAACACGTACAAGTTGAATTAACAGGGCAATCATTAAAAATGGATCAAGAAACAAATACCGCTGATCTAAAAACCACACCTCACGTGTTTGTGTATCACGAGGATAAGACTGCCCCAAAATTCTCTGGCACAGACAAAGATCGCATTGATGTCATTTCATTAGTCAGTCAGTGCGAACAAATGTTCATCAAGCGCCACATACTAGATGAACAAGAGAAAATTGCTATTTTTTCATCTTGCATAAGCCAGGAAAGATGTCCAGCAAGCAATTTATTGCGCTCTAATAAGCTCAATCGTGCTAGGACATATGATGAATTTAAAACTGAATTTCTGAAGAAATTTTCTGGAGGTATGAACTTCTTGCCAGGTATAATTCCAGAATTACATAAAATTGTAGATCTTGTAAGGGAGCACACTACAAACCATGTGCTCAGTGAAATAACTGCTGATGTCTCCACAATCAAGAGAACTTTGTTAGCCACTCTGGAGAATTCTAATTGGATAACAGATGATGGAAAGATGTCCCCAGACCTCGTCGTGGACATCATTGGTTATGTAGCTGCCTTGTGTAAATTACCTGATAGGACCCTTAAGATCGCCAAGACGATCGCGTACACCCCAGGAATGTGCTTGCTAGACTTAATGAACGAGGTAGAGATGCAGTGCAGTAAAGCAGGTGTGGTTGACACACATGCACATTCTGGTAGAATCAGGGTACCTGAGACAGTATCAGCTGTGAAAACATCTACACCGACCCCAAACAGAGAACAAAATCGATCGCGACCAGAAATGAGGCAGCCAAAACAAATAAAGACGCCTAGAAATCGTTCCCACACGCCTTCCTACAGGCAGTTTCATAAGTTTTCGCGCAGCCCGAGCAGGTCTCGCGCCATAAACAACACTTCTTATGGGAAATCACCTCATAGGTCACAGTCAAGGGATAGGTCCATTCTATGTCATTATTGTGCAAAACCAGGACACACAAGGTATGAATGCTTTATCAAGGCAAAAGAGGACAAACAAAAGACACAAGGATTTGGTCCTTACTGTAGGCATCATAGATACCAAGGGCACTGGACTAGTGATTGCAAAACAGTAGAAAAAATTGTGTCTGTGTTCAAATCGGGGAAGACCAAGTCATGACAAAAAACGAACAAATGTAAAGAAGAACAAGGCTAAACTTCACATAGGAGGCATGTTGGGAAATGAGTGTATCTTGATACCAGCTGTATGTGAGGATCAAAACGTTTCCTTATTTTTAGATACAGGCTCTCCAGTGAACTTAATAACACATGAAGAACTAAATAGAATTCTTAAAAATAAAAAGAAAGTAACTTTTCTGGATGAAGCTGATTTAGATTTATACACAGTAGATGGACAAGAGATTACAGTGAAAGGTATGATAAGATTAAATCTCAGTTTCACAGAAACTACAAGACCATTCTCTGCATTTTTCTACATCGTTGAAAACTTAGCAATTAATGCTCATATGTTACTGGGCTTAAGATCCATGAGAACTGAGAACATAACTATACTCCCACAAATGAATGGAATAGACTTTGATAATGAAATCATAGAGGAAATACTTTCAGAGCCCTCACCGATTGGTAGAAGAGAGCCAAAAAGAATTGGTAATATTAAAGGCTTAAACAAACATACACAAACAGATGAGTGTATAGATCCACTTGCACCACCAACCCCATCCTCCAGAATTAGTGACCCAGATAACAGTACTGATTTACCAATTTTTCCAGCCCATCTCACTAATGATTTAGTTATACCACCTAATTCATACATGAAGGTTACCATAAAGAGCAAATTACGGAATAGTACTGTTCTTGTCTTAGAAGAATTATGTAAAGTAAAGGGATTGTCAGTAGAAAACGCATTATGTCATACGAACGAGGAAGGGCAAACTCAGATATTCATTATTAATCACATGAATGGGGAAGTTCAGTTGAAAAAGGGAACTTGCATAGTTAATATTGAAAAATGTTTCGCCCCTGTGAAGGAAATAAATATTGGTGGAGTAACAAGTGAGATAAAATCTACAGATAGAGAAAGAATAAAAGAGAATTTAATTCACTCAGGTGAATTTGACGAAGAAAATGATTTGTTAACCCTGCTGGAAACACACAGGGACACCGTAGCATTGCTCCGGAGAACAATTAGGGTGTACTAACTTGATTAATCACATGATTAATGTGCACCCAGAAACACCACCAATTTTCGTACCAGCTTACCGCATACCACACTCCCAACGTACACTTGCAAATCAGTATGTCGATGAAATGTTAAAGCTTGGAATTATTGAGCCTTCAGTTTCCCCGTGGAACGCCCCCCTATTCTTTGTGCCCAAACGAAATGGAGAAATGCGTGCGGTAGTAGATTACCATAAACTAAATAATCACACAATACCAGACAGATTTCCCATGCCATTGCTAAGCGATGTTCTACAGAATATTGGTCCTGAGAATAATATATTCTCGACCATCAATCTCCTAAACGGCTACTATCAGATTCCGGTATCTCAGGAGTCACGTAAATACACTGCCTTTTCAACAAACAGAGGCCATTATCAATATACAAGAATGCCAATGGGACTGAGGACAGCCCCAGGCACATTCCAGCGTCTTATGAATTACGTATTGTCCGGAATTTTAGGACAAGGAATATTTGTTTATCTTGACGATATTATTATCGCAACAAAGAATATTAAGGATCATCTCAGGAAATTAGACTTACTCTTACAAAAGCTTAATGATGCTGGATTAAAAATTAAACTTTCTAAATGCAAATTTTGCTTTAAGGAAATAAATTTCTTAGGCCACAAATTAAGTTCTGATGGTATTCACACCACTGATGACAAAATACAGGCAGTGAGAGATTTTCCTGAACCCACTACGACTGACGAAGTTAGACAATTTTTAGGTCTGGCTGGGTACTATAGGTCATTCGTACCACAGTTCTCTCATATAGCCTTCCCTCTATTCCAACTACTCAAAAAAGATGCTGTATTCCAATGGGAAGAACAAAAAGGGCATTTAACAATCTAAAAATTAAACTAATAAATGCACCTTGTTTAGCATATCCGGATTACACAAAATCATTTCTTATTTGTACAGACGCATCAGTTAAAGGATTAGGGGCTGTACTGATGCAGGAAGATAAAAGAGGAAAGAATCAACCGATTGCATTTGCCAGCAGACAAACAAGAGGTGCGGAGAAAAATTATTGCACTACAGACTTAGAGGCACTTGCAGTGGTTTTTGCATTACAAAAGTTTCGAGATTTGGTATATGGTTACGAAATCCACTTATTCACCGACCATAAACCACTGGTGGGTATGTTTAAAGAAAAACTCCTTTCTGGGAGGAGAGCAAGATGGAAATGTACAGTTGAAAACTACAATGTACAAATTCATTATATACAAGATAAAATGAACATAGTAGCTGACGCATTATCTAGGAACCCGAACACAATTCAGGTCGCGGCGTTAGATCTCAAAGGAAATATCCCAAACCACGAGGATATCGCAAAGGCACAAAGACTTGACCCAATATGGTCAAAAGTAATATACAAGTTAGAAAGTGGAGATGACATACAATTGCACAAACTTCATGTCCCACTTGAACAATTCACAATGGTCAATAATACATTATACAAAATTAACTCTAAACAACCAAAACGCCAAAGAAATACTAACCAGTTGGTAGTACCTAATGACATGATACCCCAAGTATTACGATTGATACACGACAGCCCACATGCAGGACATCCTGGAAAGGATAAGACATTCAACCAAGCCCAGCTCTTATATTACTGGCCTTCATTACGAAAAGATATAAACAATCATATAGACAGATGCGAATCATGTGCGAAACACAAAGGATACCCAATCACACCTGCACCGATGGGTAATTACCCAGTACCACATCAACCATGGGACGTTGTTGCTGTTGATTTACTCAAGATGTCATTATCATACAATAATAACCTATACTTATTCGTAGCAACGGATCATTTTTCCCGTTATGTCATTTTAGCTCCAATTAAAGATAAGAAAGCAGAGACAGTAGCAAAGGCAATAACAGATAATGTAATATGTCGCTTTACTACCCCAAAGGTATTAATAAGTGATAATGGAGGAGAATTTAATTCTGAGATCTTACAAGAAATATGTAAACAATACAACATCAAAAAGGTTAACGTTTTGGCCTATCACCCAGCATCGAATGGGTTGGTAGAGAGACAAAATAAAAGGTATTAGATGTGCTACGACACATTCTCAGTGAAAATTATGCAAGCTGGGATGATTGGATTCCCAGAGTAGAGGCCTCAATTAATGGGTCTATAAATAAATCCATTGGTGACACACCACATTTCATTATATATGGCACAGATAAAAAATTACCATATGAGCTCCTAGAAGGTGACAGCATGCCTATATACAATTACGATGATTACTCTGAACTCCGTTTACGTGAATTCCAGGACATTCACAAAAGAGTCAAAAAACAATTAACGATGTCCAAGGAAGAAATGACGGAGGCATTTAACAAGAAGGCAAAAGATTCACCTATCAGCTTAGGAGACATTGTTTACGGAGTCATTCATACGAGAGACAATAAATTATCCCCAAAATTTGAGGGCCCATACAGAGTAATTAACATAAAAGCAAACAAAGTTTTAATTAGGTCACTTTCAAGTGGCGAGGAGAAATAAGTTCATATTGACCATTTAAAACGAGTTTCAAGGGAATTATCACATAATTATTCAGCCTCGGATACAACCGAACAGGTGAACGTACCTCAAGAAACCAAGCAAGAACACAACAATGATTACAAAAGAAATTAAGGTCATATACCAAACAATCGAACATAGGTGCAACTATTCCAGTAAAATCTACAGTACATCATTTACGAGAATTAAATATCGATTTAAACTCCTTCTATAAATGAAATAACAGTCAACCGTAACGCACATCATCACTATCATCGACCACAGCTTTATAGGAAATTAATATATTTTTTTTTCGGTAGGTTACGATGAAGGGACTTATGCTATGGATTCTCCTCTACATAGTTAGAGGATATGCGCACCTAGACCCCAAGCATATAGTACGACAAGGATGCCTCATAGCTCCAACGGCCACGACTACAATCGTTAAGGACGTCATGAGTACTGAAATAAGTCTAGATTACTTGTATGACTTTCCTACTTATCTAGAAAGACTTGCGACGCCGATGCGAACTCTGGACTTCAAGATAGGAAATTATGTTTCACAAGCAGATAACACCAAGGAAGTGAATGAAATGGTGAAGTTAGCGAAATGGAAATTAAAACAGGCGAAGTCAACTATGCTCGTCATGATCCAAGATCTCCCATCTTATTGAACGGAGGTACTGAGCGACAGGAACAACATCACACGTACTCCGCCAAAAAGCGCGGTTTGTTCGATCTGGGTGGCGCAGTTCTTGGGAACATCTTTGGATTGGCTACAGAGGATGACCTTAAAGAAATAAACAACAAATTTAATAAGATAGCTCAGGTACTAACATACCAAGATAAATTCATCACAGGACAGAACTCAGCAATGAAGACAATTGTGAAAAATCTGAAACAAGCAGAAAACGTAGCTCTCGAGAGTGTAGATAAAATAAATGAATTAGAGGGAAACGTTACTCTTTTCCAGCACTTCTCCATCATCACAGAACATATTGACACGATTCTACTACAATTAGAGAACACTAGAGATCGTTTCAGGGCACTTATGCAAGGAATTTCGAATGCTGGTGATGGCAAGATCACAAATGACTTACTCCCAGTTCATGAGCTACGTCAGATAGTTAGTCAAGGCATACATAAACATAAATTGAAGCCATTGTTCCGCAGTAGGGAATTTATGCAATATTACCCGTATTTAGAAGCAACACTAACACCAACATCAGTGGTAGTTCATGTACCATTCATCACTGAAGACCTGTTCACAGTATACCAAATACACCTTTTCCCCTATAAAAATAACAACACTTTGGTCATCATCAACATCAACACAGACACCGAACTCATCATGGTCTCCAAGAGACGGGACACTGTCACTTTCGCAAGTGAGTCAACGATTGAACGAAAGTGCCGCACATCCTTACATGCTGTTCATCTTTGTCCTGCGTACATTTTCACGTTTCAGCCTACTGATACGGTCCCTTGTGAAATGGCTATCATCAGCAATAACAATATTCATCATCATTGCAACTTCACTTTTGCTCCAGATAAACTTGTACACCATCAACGCATTGGACACTCACAGTTTTTTTATTTCCCTCATAACACATCAGTTTACATAGTCTGTCCAGATATACCACCATCTCATACATCAGCATCAGGATTATACATAGCACCAGACTACTGTGCGGTATTTACACCAGCCATGTCTACTTTATCCACCATCAATCACTACGCCATTCTCAACCATACACACTAACATTTCCACCCACTCCCTAATATGAACTTAAACATGAGCACAAGTATTAAGCTGACTTCCCCTAAGTTTGAAACTATGCAGCTGATCAATGAAACAATGAAGCCCTGGGAAGATTTGAGTTTGAGTATGTTCAACCCATATTATGTGTATAGCCCAGCACCTACTGTCTTTATAATCGTCTGCATTGTAGTTGCAGTACTGCTGTTCGCAATGCACAGAATGCATGCAAGAATTGCTAATTTGGAGTCATTATTTAGTGGGGGAGAGTTATCATCACAGTTAACCACCCTGAATGAAGTGTATATATTTTGTATATAGTATTAATTATATATATATATATATATATATATATATATATATATATATATATATATATATATATAAATACAAAGAAAAAATGACCCATATATGGCAGACCAGCACCATTATCTTTAAATGAAATATTAATAACTCTTACAATAATCTTAATTTTAAACTATTTTTTATTCTTGCATGTATGCATTTCACTATAATAACCCAAGTACATACTGTATTACAGTTAAATAATTTACTTTAATGCATTTATTCAAATATGTATACAACTTGTTTAAAATGTAATATTACTGAATAATCACTATTTACTATGAATAATATATGTATACAATATTCATACAATTATGTTACTTTACAATATTATGTATTTCACTTAATTAGCTTATAAATTCATTATAATGTGTATATAGTATGTATTAATATATTAGGACTATTAACTGCCGATGGTACGCCATTTTCATGGCGGGCTGAGCAGATGTAGGACTACATATTATATTTACAAATCATGATAGATAGATAGATAAATAGATAGATAGACAGCCCTCTTCGAGCCTGGGAAAAGGAAATGAGGTTTGCAAGTTACACTGAGGAAAGCTGACGACAGCGGCCAGGAAGGAGATGATGCAGTTAGCTGTCAGCAGTCCTCTCGTGAACAAAGACCTAGTCCATCCACGAGGAACACACGTGATACGTCTCCTGTTTCACCAGAATTTAGGAAAGAGAGCTCAGAAGGGGACAAGCGATACTAGAGGCAGGTCGAAGGGGAGAAGGGCTTGGCAATTTGAGAGACAGAGAGAGAGAGGGACGAGACTCTATACTTACGCTCTGTGTGAGAGACTTGTTAATATTTCCAAGACAAATAAAAATAGTCCCATACTATTCTTTACCTCTCCTGTCACTACATGACAAATGGGAAGCTACTACAAGATATAAAAACTGCTCGACCACAAGTCTAAAATATATATATAACTCAACTACAACTCAAGCACAAAAGAACCACAAAGTATTTTATGACACAAAGTCATTTATGACATTTGGTGGCAGCGAACGTATACGAACCTCGTCTATGAATCGACATTAAATTCCTACAAAATATCAAGATTGAAAACACAAAGAATAATTCTCTCAACCAACAACACAACCAGCTCCTGACACTTCTCTCCAACCAGCCCCTCCGTCTCCCAGATCATCATGCTGATGCAGAGGTCAAGAGACTCACACGACGCCTTGCAAGTAGTTTAACAAAATATTGATGCGATCTTACAATTTCTACGCCGAACCAGCGAATCTACGGACATCGTCTCCGAATTAAAAGCAAATTTCTACAAAAGCAACCGAGACTCTACAAGATTAGGTTCAGTCTACAGTGAATCCCTACAAAATACAGCCTACAATGCAAATAGTCTACAAGTCTACGAAACAACTCTATAATTTTCACGTAACTTCAAGCAGCAACAAGAAGAATATAAAACAAAGCGAGTAAAGAAGAGGAAACACCGAAGCAACAAGCACACAAGCCACCACCACTCCCTCCCGCCTGCTGACCCAGAGGTCAAGACACACAGCAAAACACCAAGTCCATATTCACAACTCGTCTTTCTCACCCGTCTTCACTCAAGTTACTCATCGCTACTCATTCTCTCACCACAGCTACCAGTGTGGGAAGCCGACGTCACCATGTGCTGAGATGACATCACAACGCGAGTCTGCCATGCCAAGCAACGTGTGACTGACACCAGGCACTTCTCACCCACTACTCATTACTCATTATTCACATAGCTCCTACTCATACTCATTTATTTTCACAGTTAAGTTGGAAATTCGACATTCTATGCTGAGGTTTGCCTGGGACAGCCGTTAACTGCCATGGAATTTCCTGAGTAATATCGTCCATCAACACACCACTAGAATTATCAAGAGATCTTCAATCAAACCTGTATTTTTCTTCCGAGATCGACTTTTGTATCGACACACCTCTACGATCTGTATCAAGTGGGTAAAATTATACTTGCTCATTTCTTCTCAGTGCTAAAATTAGCTATATTCAACTTATTTACTCATCTAGTTTGCTAGGACATAAATAAACAAGAGGCGTATTTCATAACACCATATCTTAATGACAGGAATATTTTCGCCACCACCCACGTTAATACCAGATGACACACAAATTGCCACAACATCAGACTCACAATTAAGAGACAGCCCACCCTTGTACAAACCTCACCACACGCTAAAGATAAAGAAACAAATACGGGAGTTTCAGATGATGAGTGGGAAACCCCTTCAGACATAGAGAGTGTGGACTTTGCAGCTGCCTTGCATACGTATGCCAATATACTTAACAGGGTTCACCGGTCCTGTCATACATATTCCACCATTCCCTCACACAACGATAAACACGTACAAGTTGAATTAACAGGGCAATCATTAAAAATGGATCAAGAAACAAATACCGCTGATCTAAAAACCACACCTCACGTGTTTGTGTATCACGAGGATAAGACTGCCCCAAAATTCTCTGGCACAGACAAAGATCGCATTGATGTCATTTCATTAGTCAGTCAGTGCGAACAAATGTTCATCAAGCGCCACATACTAGATGAACAAGAGAAAATTGCTATTTTTTCATCTTGCATAAGCCAGGAAAGATGTCCAGCAAGCAATTTATTGCGCTCTGATAAGCTCAATCGTGCTAGGACATATGATGAATTTAAAACTGAATTTCTGAAGAAATTTTCTGGAGGTATGAACTTCTTGCCAGGTATAATTCCAGAATTACATAAAATTGTAGATCTTGTAAGGGAGCACACTACAAACCATGTGCTCAGTGAAATAACTGCTGATGTCTCCACAATCAAGAGAACTTTGTTAGCCACTCTGGAGAATTCTAATTGGATAACAGATGATGGAAAGATGTCCCCAGACCTCGTCGTGGACATCATTGGTTATGTAGCTGCCTTGTGTAAATTACCTGATAGGACCCTTAAGATCGCCAAGACGATCGCGTACACCCCAGGAATGTGCTTGCTAGACTTAATGAACGAGGTAGAGATGCAGTGCAGTAAAGCAGGTGTGGTTGACACACATGCACATTCTGGTAGAATCAGGGTACCTGAGACAGTATCAGCTGTGAAAACATCTACACCGACCCCAAACAGAGAACAAAATCGATCGCGACCAGAAATGAGGCAGCCAAAACAAATAAAGACGCCTAGAAATCGTTCCCACACGCCTTCCTACAGGCAGTTTCATAAGTTTTCGCGCAGCCCGAGCAGGTCTCGCGCCATAAACAACACTTCTTATGGGAAATCACCTCATAGGTCACAGTCAAGGGATAGGTCCATTCTATGTCATTATTGTGCAAAACCAGGACACACAAGGTATGAATGCTTTATCAAGGCAAAAGAGGACAAACAAAAGACACAAGGATTTGGTCCTTACTGTAGGCATCATAGATACCAAGGGCACTGGACTAGTGATTGCAAAACAGTAGAAAAAATTGTGTCTGTGTTCAAATCGGGGGAAGACCAAGTCATGACAAAAAACGAACAAATGTAAAGAAGAACAAGGCTAAACTTCACATAGGAGGCATGTTGGGAAATGAGTGTATCTTGATACCAGCTGTATGTGAGGATCAAAACGTTTCCTTATTTTTAGATACAGGCTCTCCAGTGAACTTAATAACACATGAAGAACTAAATAGAATTCTTAAAAATAAAAAGAAAGTAACTTTTCTGGATGAAGCTGATTTAGATTTATACACAGTAGATGGACAAGAGATTACAGTGAAAGGTATGATAAGATTAAATCTCAGTTTCACAGAAACTACAAGACCATTCTCTGCATTTTTCTACATCGTTGAAAACTTAGCAATTAATGCTCATATGTTACTGGGCTTAAGATCCATGAGAACTGAGAACATAACTATACTCCCACAAATGAATGGAATAGACTTTGATAATGAAATCATAGAGGAAATACTTTCAGAGCCCTCACCGATTGGTAGAAGAGAGCCAAAAGAATTGGTAATATTAAAGGCTTAAACAAACATACACAAACAGATGAGTGTATAGATCCACTTGCACCACCAACCCCATCCTCCAGAATTAGTGACCCAGATAACAGTACTGATTTACCAATTTTTCCAGCCCATCTCACTAATGATTTAGTTATACCACCTAATTCATACATGAAGGTTACCATAAAGAGCAAATTACGGAATAGTACTGTTCTTGTCTTAGAAGAATTATGTAAAGTAAAGGGATTGTCAGTAGAAAACGCATTATGTCATACGAACGAGGAAGGGCAAACTCAGATATTCATTATTAATCACATGAATGGGGAAGTTCAGTTGAAAAAGGGAACTTGCATAGTTAATATTGAAAAATGTTTTCGCCCCTGTGAAGGAAATAAATATTGGTGGAGTAACAAGTGAGATAAAATCTACAGATAGAGAAAGAATAAAAGAGAATTTAATTCACTCAGGTGAATTTGACGAAGAAAATGATTTGTTAACCCTGCTGGAAACACACAGGGACACCGTAGCATTGCCCGGAGAACAATTAGGGTGTACTAACTTGATTAATCACATGATTAATGTGCACCCAGAAACACCACCAATTTTCGTACCAGCTTACCGCATACCACACTCCCAACGTACACTTGCAAATCAGTATGTCGATGAAATGTTAAAGCTTGGAATTATTGAGCCTTCAGTTTCCCCGTGGAACGCCCCCCTATTCTTTGTGCCCAAACGAAATGGAGAAATGCGTGCGGTAGTAGATTACCATAAACTAAATAATCACACAATACCAGACAGATTTCCCATGCCATTGCTAAGCGATGTTCTACAGAATATTGGTCCTGAGAATAATATATTCTCGACCATCAATCTCCTAAACGGCTACTATCAGATTCCGGTATCTCAGGAGTCACGTAAATACACTGCCTTTTCAACAAACAGAGGCCATTATCAATATACAAGAATGCCAATGGGACTGAGGACAGCCCCAGGCACATTCCAGCGTCTTATGAATTACGTATTGTCCGGAATTTTAGGACAAGGAATATTTGTTTATCTTGACGATATTATTATCGCAACAAAGAATATTAAGGATCATCTCAGGAAATTAGACTTACTCTTACAAAAGCTTAATGATGCTGGATTAAAAATTAAACTTTCTAAATGCAAATTTTGCTTTAAGGAAATAAATTTCTTAGGCCACAAATTAAGTTCTGATGGTATTCACACCACTGATGACAAAATACAGGCAGTGAGAGATTTTCCTGAACCCACTACGACTGACGAAGTTAGACAATTTTTAGGTCTGGCTGGGTACTATAGGTCATTCGTACCACAGTTCTCTCATATAGCCTTCCCTCTATTCCAACTACTCAAAAAAGATGCTGTATTCCAATGGGAAGAACAAAAAAGGGCATTTAACAATCTAAAAATTAAACTAATAAATGCACCTTGTTTAGCATATCCGGATTACACAAAATCATTTCTTATTTGTACAGACGCATCAGTTAAAGGATTAGGGGCTGTACTGATGCAGGAAGATAAAAGAGGAAAGAATCAACCGATTGCATTTGCCAGCAGACAAACAAGAGGTGCGGAGAAAAATTATTGCACTACAGACTTAGAGGCACTTGCAGTGGTTTTTGCATTACAAAAGTTTCGAGATTTGGTATATGGTTACGAAATCCACTTATTCACCGACCATAAACCACTGGTGGGTATGTTTAAAGAAAAAC
The DNA here is from genome assembly GCF_032717465.1 of Coenobita brevimanus. Lineage (NCBI taxonomy): Eukaryota > Metazoa > Arthropoda > Malacostraca > Decapoda > Coenobitidae > Coenobita > Coenobita brevimanus. The sequence continues at coordinate 13,745,251 of NC_137006.1, forward strand.
TCCTTTCTGGGAGGAGAGCAAGATGGAAATGTACAGTTGAAAACTACAATGTACAAATTCATTATATACAAGATAAAATGAACATAGTAGCTGACGCATTATCTAGGAACCCGAACACAATTCAGGTCGCGGCGTTAGATCTCAAAGGAAATATCCCAAACCACGAGGATATCGCAAAGGCACAAAGACTTGACCCAATATGGTCAAAAGTAATATACAAGTTAGAAAGTGGAGATGACATACAATTGCACAAACTTCATGTCCCACTTGAACAATTCACAATGGTCAATAATACATTATACAAAATTAACTCTAAACAACCAAAACGCCAAAGAAATACTAACCAGTTGGTAGTACCTAATGACATGATACCCCAAGTATTACGATTGATACACGACAGCCCACATGCAGGACATCCTGGAAAGGATAAGACATTCAACCAAGCCCAGCTCTTATATTACTGGCCTTCATTACGAAAAAGATATAAACAATCATATAGACAGATGCGAATCATGTGCGAAACACAAAGGATACCCAATCACACCTGCACCGATGGGTAATTACCCAGTACCACATCAACCATGGGACGTTGTTGCTGTTGATTTACTCAAGATGTCATTATCATACAATAATAACCTATACTTATTCGTAGCAACGGATCATTTTTCCCGTTATGTCATTTTAGCTCCAATTAAAGATAAGAAAGCAGAGACAGTAGCAAAGGCAATAACAGATAATGTAATATGTCGCTTTACTACCCCAAAGGTATTAATAAGTGATAATGGAGGAGAATTTAATTCTGAGATCTTACAAGAAATATGTAAACAATACAACATCAAAAAGGTTAACGTTTTGGCCTATCACCCAGCATCGAATGGGTTGGTAGAGAGACAAAATAAAAAGGTATTAGATGTGCTACGACACATTCTCAGTGAAAATTATGCAAGCTGGGATGATTGGATTCCCAGAGTAGAGGCCTCAATTAATGGGTCTATAAATAAATCCATTGGTGACACACTACATTTCATTATATATGGCACAGATAAAAAATTACCATATGAGCTCCTAGAAGGTGACAGCATGCCTATATACAATTACGATGATTACTCTGAACTCCGTTTACGTGAATTCCAGGACATTCACAAAAGAGTCAAAAAACAATTAACGATGTCCAAGGAAGAAATGACGGAGGCATTTAACAAGAAGGCAAAAGATTCACCTATCAGCTTAGGAGACATTGTTTACGGAGTCATTCATACGAGAGACAATAAATTATCCCCAAAATTTGAGGGCCCATACAGAGTAATTAACATAAAAGCAAACAAAGTTTTAATTAGGTCACTTTCAAGTGGCGAGGAGAAATAAGTTCATATTGACCATTTAAAACGAGTTTCAAGGGAATTATCACATAATTATTCAGCCTCGGATACAACCGAACAGGTGAACGTACCTCAAGAAACCAAGCAAGAACACAACAATGATTACAAAAAGAAATTAAGGTCATATACCAAACAATCGAACATAGGTGCAACTATTCCAGTAAAATCTACAGTACATCATTTACGAGAATTAAATATCGATTTAAACTCCTTCTATAAATGAAATAACAGTCAACCGTAACGCACATCATCACTATCATCGACCACAGCTTTATAGGAAATTAATATATATTTTTTTTTCGGTAGGTTACGATGAAGGGACTTATGCTATGGATTCTCCTCTACATAGTTAGAGGATATGCGCACCTAGACCCCAAGCATATAGTACGACAAGGATGCCTCATAGCTCCAACGGCCACGACTACAATCGTTAAGGACGTCATGAGTACTGAAATAAGTCTAGATTACTTGTATGACTTTCCTACTTATCTAGAAAGACTTGCGACGCCGATGCGAACTCTGGACTTCAAGATAGGAAATTATGTTTCACAAGCAGATAACACCAAGGAAGTGAATGAAATGGTGAAGTTAGCGAAATGGAAATTAAAACAGGCGAAGTCAACTATGCTCGTCATGATCCAAGATCTCCCATCTTATTGAACGGAGGTACTGAGCGACAGGAACAACATCACACGTACTCGCCAAAAGCGCGGTTTGTTCGATCTGGGTGGCGCAGTTCTTGGGAACATCTTTGGATTGGCTACAGAGGATGACCTTAAAGAAATAAACAACAAATTTAATAAGATAGCTCAGGTACTAACATACCAAGATAAATTCATCACAGGACAGAACTCAGCAATGAAGACAATTGTGAAAAATCTGAAACAAGCAGAAAACGTAGCTCTCGAGAGTGTAGATAAAATAAATGAATTAGAGGGAAACGTTACTCTTTTCCAGCACTTCTCCATCATCACAGAACATATTGACACGATTCTACTACAATTAGAGAACACTAGAGATCGTTTCAGGGCACTTATGCAAGGAATTTCGAATGCTGGTGATGGCAAGATCACAAATGACTTACTCCCAGTTCATGAGCTACGTCAGATAGTTAGTCAAGGCATACATAAACATAAATTGAAGCCATTGTTCCGCAGTAGGGAATTTATGCAATATTACCCGTATTTAGAAGCAACACTAACACCAACATCAGTGGTAGTTCATGTACCATTCATCACTGAAGACCTGTTCACAGTATACCAAATACACCCTTTTCCCTATAAAAATAACAACACTTTGGTCATCATCAACATCAACACAGACACCGAACTCATCATGGTCTCCAAGAGACGGGACACTGTCACTTTCGCAAGTGAGTCAACGATTGAACGAAAGTGCCGCACATCCTTACATGCTGTTCATCTTTGTCCTGCGTACATTTTCACGTTTCAGCCTACTGATACGGTCCCTTGTGAAATGGCTATCATCAGCAATAACAATATTCATCATCATTGCAACTTCACTTTTGCTCCAGATAAACTTGTACACCATCAACGCATTGGACACTCACAGTTTTTTTATTTCCCTCATAACACATCAGTTTACATAGTCTGTCCAGATATACCACCATCTCATACATCAGCATCAGGATTATACATAGCACCAGACTACTGTGCGGTATTTACACCAGCCATGTCTACTTTATCCACCATCAATCACTACGCCATTCTCAACCATACACACTAACATTTCCACCCACTCCCTAATATGAACTTAAACATGAGCACAAGTATTAAGCTGACTTCCCCTAAGTTTGAAACTATGCAGCTGATCAATGAAACAATGAAGCCCTGGGAAGATTTGAGTTTGAGTATGTTCAACCCATATTATGTGTATAGCCCAGCACCTACTGTCTTTATAATCGTCTGCATTGTAGTTGCAGTACTGCTGTTCGCAATGCACAGAATGCATGCAAGAATTGCTAATTTGGAGTCATTATTTAGTGGGGGGAGAGTTATCATCACAGTTAACCACCCTGAATGAAGTGTATATATTTTGTATATAGTATTAATTATATATATATATATATATATATATATATATATATATATATATATATATATATGTATATATATATATATATATATATATATATATATAAATACAAAGAAAAAAATGACCCATATATGGCAGACCAGTACCATTATCTTTAAATGAAATATTAATAACTCTTACAATAATCTTAATTTTAAACTATTTTTTATTCTTGCATGTATGCATTTCACTATAATAACCCAAGTACATACTGTATTACAGTTAAATAATTTACTTTAATGCATTTATTCAAATATGTATACAACTTGTTTAAAATGTAATATTACTGAATAATCACTATTTACTATGAATAATATATGTATACAATATTCATACAATTATGTTACTTTACAATATTATGTATTTCACTTAATTAGCTTATAAATTCATTATAATGTGTATATAGTATGTATTAATATATTAGGACTATTAACTGCCGATGGTACGCCATTTTCGCGCGGCCGAGCAGATGTAGGACTACATATTATATTTACAAATCATGATAGATAGATAGATAAATAGATAGATAGACAGCCCTCTTCGAGCCTGGGAAAAGGAAATGAGGTTTGCAAGTTACACTGAGGAAAGCTGACGACAGCGGCCAGGAAGGAGATGATGCAGTTAGCTGTCAGCAGTCCTCTCGTGAACAAAGACCTAGTCCATCCACGAGGAACACACGTGATACGTCTCCTGTTTCACCAGAATTTAGGAAAGAGAGCTCAGAAGGGGACAAGCGATACTAGAGGCAGGTCGAAGGGGAGAAGGGCTTGGCAATTTGAGAGACAGAGAGAGAGAGGGACGAGACTCTATACTTACGCTCTGTGTGAGAGACTTGTTAATATTTCCAAGACAAATAAAAATAGTCCCATACTATTCTTTACCTCTCCTGTCACTACATGACAAATGGGAAGCTACTACAAGATATAAAAACCGCTCGACCACAAGTCTAAAATATATATATAACTCAACTACAACTCAACCACAAAAGAACCACAAAGTATTTTATGACACAAAGTCATTTATGACACTTATACTATACAGTATATATATATATATATATATATATATATATATATATATATATATATTTATATATATATATAGTACACAATTAGTTAATTTAATTTATTAGATTGTAGATTTTGACTTTAATGCTTATATCGTTTTGCTAGAGGAAGGTCTCACCTATTCAGCAATGACCATATTTCAGTTTCAGAACATCGTCACCCCTTCCTTACTATTGTGTGTGTGTGTGTGTGTGTGTGTGTGTGTGTGTGTGTGTGTATGTTTCTAATGTATGTACAATTGGCCAAGTTTCCACTTTAACACAGCGTTGCCAACGCCCGTGGAATCGGGTGTATCGATGGATGGATTCTATTAAACATTGGAGAAGAGTGCAAGGGATGACTGAAGTTCACGGGTGAGGGAGGTGTGATGCAGAGATCCAGGAGTGTTTGGGTCTAAAAGGATGCAGGGTTGGAGAGAGTAAATGGTATATTTTTTAGCTATAACGCAAGATGGGTGATGAAAAAAAAAAAAAAAATTGAAATAGTGTACTCAGATAGTACAGTAGGATTGCAGGCCCATAGATATATTGATGAAACATTCTGTGGATATGGTAATGAATTAGGGATAAATTTCGTCATTTTAGTTACACTGCCAACGCTCATCCCATCCACACCGATGCAACCAGCCACCTATCCTATTGATACAGACGTACTCACATTCGTTCACTCAGCTGTTTTCCTGCTGCAGTTCTTTAACCTTTAAGTTATCATCTCATAGTCCTGATAACACTTCTACCACGCTTACAGTACACACACACCACAAAGCCAGCCAGGAGACAGGGCGTGTGTGCTGGGCAGTTTCCAGGTCATGTCTTACCCCTTACTCTTTTATAATCAGCCCACACCCCACTGACCGGGCTAATGTATGGCTCGGCCTGCACTGTAGATGCAGGGAACTGTAAACGAACGAACGAACGCTTACAGTAGTTGTAAGAGAATTTCGATTCGCATCTAAAAATGACCTCCTTTAAAAACAGGGTGATATTTCTGAGTTATGAATGTATTTGATCCTAGCAAGTGAATTAATATAGAATAAATTTAATAAACAAACCCAATACGAAATTGGCCAGTTCCTGCCTTTAAGCTTAAACACCGAGCAACAGAATACGATGGATGATGCGACAGCGTGTATGTGTGTGTGTGTGTGTGTGTGTGTGTGTGTGTGTGTGTGTGTGTGTGTGTGTTTTGATGTCGGTGTTTCTTTGTCTGGCGCTGGGCATAGGCTTCTCAGCCCTTTGCCTGAGGCCCAGCAGTCCTCCTTCATACTGCACACTGTTACTTGCCACCACTTCGGTGTTAAGATCCACCTCTTGGCAAGGATGAAAAATTCTGAATTTTAAGAACAATCGGTCGAAGTTCCAGGTGACACGGAAACTCAAATGTCCTGATGTTGCACTTTTTGAGTGCTCCTTCCTGTTCTAAATTATTTAATTACTAAACGTAGGTAGGCAATATCTTACCTGCATTCTTTCTCTAGGTCATTTTAATACCGTCTAAAGATCAATTTAAAGAGCAGCAAGTATTAGTGTTTTATATTAGATACCAGAACGTAACATAAGATACATTGTCTACAAAATGTGTTGTTTCTCGTATACAATAAGACAGCATGAAGTCCTGTAACCGTGCTCCACCTTCTGACGTAAAAATCCAATATCATGTTTTCTTTCCTTCCAAGCGCGGCCTCTCTCTCTCTCTCTCTCTCTCTCTCTCTCTCTCTCTCTCTCTCACACACACACACACACACACACACACACACACACAATTACTTTTTTGCCAGACTAATAAAGCTCTTTGATAATGTTTCGAACTTAGAGAGAGAGAGAGAGAGAGAGAGAGAGAGAGAGAGAGAGAGAGAGAGAGAGAGAGACAGACAGACAGACAGACAGACAGACAGAGAGAGAGAGAAATTGTTAGTGAGATATATGATTCATGTGATGAAGGTGCAATTGATGTGATGCAGTGTTACGATAATGAAGATAGTGATGATAATGATGATGATGGCGGTGACTAACTGTACAGTATGAATAGGATTCTTTCCCTTACGTGATATCCTACCACAAAGTACAGGTCTTAACAACGAGTTGCTTATGTTATAGATAACTATTGGTTTTGCTATTCTCGCATACGAGTATTTTGTGTCAGCTTACTTCCATTATATGGATATTTATCTATCCATCAATCTCTCCAGTCATCTATCTATCTATTCTATTCCTACCTCTGCATCCAACCATCTTTCCATCCAGCCATCAGTCTATGTATGCATCTCTATCTACCTATCCATCTATTTATCTGTCTGTCTGTGTAAGTATCTGTCTAGCTATCTGTCTTAATATACCTGTAACCCTTAAAAGCAGTTCAAGTACAAAGGAAAGCCAGTATATTATATGTATGCAAGGATTACTAACGTATCTTGTTTATGCATCATAATTTAAAGGAGGCTTGTGGCTTCGGAGTATGATGTGGTATGTGCCTTGAAGTGTGGCATGGTGAAATGTACTGTACGTTGCACTGTGAGGTGTGGCAGTGGAAGGTTTAACAGTGTGTGACAGAATTCTGTGTGGTGTGACAGTGTGAGGGTAGGGACTTTGTGTGTGTGTGTGTGTGTGTGTGTGTGTGTGTGTGTGTGTGTGTGTGTGTGTGTGTGTGTGTGTGCCAGCTTGAGGTATCTGCCTACTAACACCTGCTTTCCCTTGATGCCCATACCCGGTCGTACCAGTTCGGGGGATCGAGACCCTGTACGATCTTCTCCATGCGGACGACCTGGATGAAGGAATCCTTTCAAGCTTCATTATCAAGGGTGATCTTCGAGCTTTTTATTTTATTTTCCCTGCTCGCTTGGCTCCGTAGATCAGCCATCATGCCTTCTGCCTTGTTCCTTATTCCTCTTGCCAAGTCTTACAGTTATACTCTTAGTTTTCTTGTTTAGCCTAATGCCCCTTCTAGTGGGTGATGACCATCAAGCCCTAACCAACAACAACAACAACCATGCGGCGAAACTTCCTTATTGTGGCTACACAATGAGGGTAGGTAGCTAGTTATTATTACTATTACTAAGCCCCACCATAATTATGGCGAAGCTTATTGTTTAGGTATTATTTTCCTTTCCACTTTTCTTTTTCTTAGATGCTGATGATATTATAGGGGAAAGTACCCTAGGGTAACCCAAGTACTTGTGCCGAATATAAATGACCTTGACCTATTTTTGAAGGTCATATACTAATTTTTAGTGCAAAAACTACATATGTGAAATCGAAATCTCTCAAACTAATTGAGATACATCTATTTGGTTGAATATCCTATGATAAAAAGGTCTGCTGGGAATTTTGGCTGAATACTTTCTTATCAAGCCTAGTGGAAAGTCTCGAATTCAAATATGCTCAGTGTTTTCTTTGTAACAAGTTTCGGGGAAAACCACAAAAGCCCTAACGCTGTGACATTACAGAAATATAGCTGTGATCCCTCTCATTATCTGAATGGAATATTGTTACAGTTATGCATACAGTTAGCCTGTTGTTGAGTCCAATGTGAAATGTACCCATATTTCATTTATTTCTTCCACACCTTTGTCTTCAGGTCTTGTTGATATTACATAAAAAGCTGCTTTAGGTTTAATACAATAAATAGTTATGGCAAAGCATCCTTATTGTGGCTACACAATAACTGAATAGATAACTAGTTATTATTATTATTATTATTATTACTACAGATCACCTATTGCCATAGGGGGAGATCTTTTTATCCGTCAACATAATAATGATAATAATAATAATAATAATAATAATAATAATAATAAAAATAATAACCATCTATCCATCATCCAATCCTACGTTGCCCCATGAGGGGCGTAGGAGCCCGGGGCTAGGCAAGTTGGTCCTGACATTTAAGATGAGAGTGACCAGCCTCAATCATCCCTGAGTGGCATTATGTGAGCAATAAACCTCAACCATCCCTTGGATGTAGACCTTCAGCGGCTCAATCCGATCGGAGCACCTCAATTACCCACTGAACCACCAGGCGCCAAAATTTGGTTATATGGTTACCACCCAGCGTAGTAAATGGTTTCCTTGTGTACAGGAAACCATTTGGTCTGTCAGTCGGTGTAGAGTCACCCACAGGCAGAAGGAAGAGGAAAGAATGAAGGAAAGATAGACAGAAGAGGGAGTGTAAAGTCACCCGTAGGCAGAAGGACGAGGAAAGAATGAAGGAAAGACAGAAGTGGATGGAAGGAAAGAAGGCTGAAGGAGAGGAAAGGGCAGACACCTGAGAGCAGCACTACATCGAGTGAGTGGATGGTGAGCGCCCTGACCTACGAAAAAAAAAAAATAATAATAATGATAATTTATTATTATTATTATTATTATTATTATTATTATGCCGTTACTTTTCGTCTCCAATATTCATCATTCTTATTAAGGATTTACAGGACCATGACCCTAAACTGACCATGTTCCAGTGACCTTGACCTACCTTTCATGGTCACAAATCCAAAAGGGTCCTAAAATCATGAATGTTTAACCTTAGTTTGCTCCAAAACAATTATGGAGACACAAACATAGAAATAAATCTGGTGATAAAAAAATATTCTCCAAACATTTGTATGGATAAATTTGATGGCCATTCATGCGAGACATAACGGTATTTTGGACACCCCAAAATTCAATTTCTCTCTAATATAAAAAAAAAAAAATACAAATAGGCACTTTTGGCCACAAAAGTTTTGTCTGGTCCTGGACTAGGTCTGCATACTTTTAGGTTGCAGTTTGATCAACAATTTTTGAGTTATTATAAAAAACCTAAGTTGTACCCGTCAGGAATAATTTCATAGGTGAAGATCAGTTATGTCTCTGACAGTTACAGTCTTACGGTTATTAGTATAAGTATTGATATTCACTTATCTAGTTCTCCAGCTTTTTTACTTTCATATACTCGTAACTGCTTACTTGCTCCTTCCCCTCCCATGTATTAGTAGGAAAGCAAGTGGCGATGATGGTGATGATGGTGATGGCTGTGCAGGTCGTGGCGCTTAAGATGAAGTACTTGATGGTATTGGTGTTGATGGTGGTAATGATAATGATGAAGATAATAGTGAAGATGGTATGGGTGGTTAATATTCATTCATTCATTCATTGCCAGACGCCATATATCCCAAACGGGGTGGCCAAGGGCTTAGAGTTAATTGTTTTACAGGGAGGGGCACTAATCCTCCACCAACCCCACTTGACACGTAGGGATGCCAACAGCATCTGGTGTTCCCAGGCGGTCACCCATCCAAGTACTAACCAGACCCACGTTGGGTGGTTAATATAATGATGATAATTTATTGTTATCCTGATAATGATGGAGATGGTACTAGTTATAATAATGGTGACGACGATGATTTACTATAATGGTGATGATGATGATGATGACAGTAAAGATGATAAACGTTTTGCAGCCCATCTATTTCACCATTTCATCATGATTGGGTCAGTCAAAATCCAGATTTTTTTCCCTAATCCTTAGCTGAACAACTGGTCACGACGACAGTTTTATACTTTCCTCATGGTGAAAAAGAAGCAGATGAAGGCTTAGAATTACAGCCTGTGAACTTTAGTGGGGTCAGTGAGGAAAAACGCTTTCATAGTCATTTTCTTCCCGTAAAACGCGACATACAAAAAAATCAAAGTTTTATCCAGGGTCTCTACTATATTGCTGGGTAAGCAGACATAGTGGTAAGTAAAAATTTATCCAATAGACCGGCCAGCCTGGTGGCATATTCCCGATGGCAATTGCTATTCGGTACTCGGAGAAATTAGAACCAAACAGCGCACGCAGTGAGTGCGGGGGTGTTGGGGGGGTTTCGTCAGCTATCCCCGCACAAGTAAAGAAAACTAATTTAACGGGTAACTTGCTCTTTTGGTGGGTTGATATAGTAGGTTATGTTATTTTAAGCTGGGTTAGTGACTAGTCACTAAACCAACCCAACCCAAACTAATCCAATCTACTATATCTGCCTACAGGAGAAGCTACAGTAGTTACCCGTTAAATTAGTTTTCATCACTTGAGTGGGGATAGCTGACTAACTTCCCCCCTACACCTCGGCACTCATACCATGCGCTGATTGGTTCTAATTTTTCCGAGTGCCGAATAACAATAGACACCGGGAATATGTAACCCGGCATCGCACGAAATTCCATACCTGGTAAATAACTGGTTAGGAGCTGTATGCGCAATGCTAGGGCTGGTATGCGCAATGCTAGGGCTGGTGGGTCTGGGAGGATGAAGCAGCACCCGCCAGAAATGACCGAGAGATATTTGAAACTTTTCAAGGCTTGGTAGAGTGGCAATACTATTTGGTTAAAATTTGGGAGTTTCGAGGTGGGACAAAGATCCTCCTCACCCCTTTACCCCGGCATGCCTGGTGATGCCTAGGTCAGTTATTCTGCACGGACATGACATTTCGCCAGGGACCAGGAAGTGAACTCGGGTTTTCCTTGTTGCAGCTAGGGTGTGCTAACCATTATGCCATCAGGTATATCAATCATTGCCAGAGATACCACACTTATTTCGTTGCTAGGAATTTAACTACTCTAGCGATTTCATTCAGCACACGGAGAGCCTTCTTATACTGAAAGGATTAATGAAGGCTGCATTTAACCCTTCAAGTTGAAAAAAATCCAAACAAAATCTCTTGCAAATAGCAAGAGTTTAATAATAATAATAATTCAAAAAAAACATTGTAACGCTCCACTTCTGCCACCCTCCACTTCTCCAAGCACATACCCCCACCTCCCGGCACACCTAACCAAGCGCATAATGGCTCTCACCTCACCCAATCTTTTCTTTTGAAAGTGGGAGTAAGGAGAACGCCTTGAGGACATAATTAACCTGAGCCCTTCAAATTCCTTGCACAGGTTGCACTGGAATCTCTGGAAAAATTATATATTTTTTTCTTACTCATTACAGAAAAAAAAAGAAAAAAAGACAGCATTCTACCTATCAATAGGCAACAGTTCACTATAAGACACATAAGTAGGTGAATTTTCATTACTATATTGAATACTTTCTGAGTTTTGGCCTACAAACGAAATATCAATGTCTGGCCAGCCGCCCTGCTGCCCAGCTCAACGGACGGACACCTATTGATCCCGGTGATAACACCTTCCTCTGACTTTGTTAGGTGGAGAGTAATTATCTCTTTAAAACGAAGGTTAAACATGCCAATATGCAGCCGGCAATTAACACTAAAGTACAGTGCTTCTCGTAAGGTACATATGAGGATTGCCAATAAACTGATAGTGTAGACGTTCTCACCTTTTTAGGACCCTGTCCCTCCTTCGCGGTTGACCTACATCTCGAGCCCCTCCCATCTTTATTCCTTGATATGACTAATATTTTGTAACTAAATTACTTGGGAGGATTAGAAGCCATATGCTCACAGTGTTCAACTACACAGCGCATTTTGTGTTATTTTGTACATTGTTTCTTTGTTACTGATCTTTAATGTGACGGTACATGCCGGATAGGAAGATGAACAGATCTTTCCAGCGCTCAGTGTATTTATGTACTTGGTCTTGACCGCGACCAGCGCGGAAAATGCTGCCTTGGACAAATGAAATAATCGGAACATCCTCCTATTATAAAAAGCATCACATTATCATAAATGCTGGAACATTATATACTCAGCCCCATGGTCATCAACATCTACACGTGGTCTTAAAAACTCCACCACCGGGTCATAAACACCATTATTTGGTCTATAACCACAAACACCACTATTTGACCATAACCATTACTTCATGCAAATCAGATCTACAACATGGACAAAAGCACTATATCATCATGGGCACAAACACCATCACTTGAATTTTAACCCTACTCCATGGTCATTAACGCCACATTATTGTCATGCGCACCACCACATGGCCATAGCCAAGACCACATGATCATAAGCATCACCACATAATCACTTCCATAAACAACACATAGTCATGGTCATAAACACCATCACTTTGTCTTAAACTTCACCCACTGGTCATATACATCACATTTAGGTTATAGACACCTCGACATGGGCATAGGCACAACATAGCCATAAACATCATACTGTAACATGGCCATCAATACGAAAACCACTGTATGCCCATAACACCAACATGTGATAATAATACATCATCATATTAAGCAACGTTGGGTCTGGTTAGTACTTGGATGGTGACCGCCTGGGAACACCAGATGCTGTTGGCATAACGTTCTCCCTACGTGTCAAGTGGGGTTGGTGGATGATCAGTGCCCCTCCCTGTAAAACAATTAACTCTAAACCCTTTTCCACCCCGTTTGGGATACATGGCGTCTGGCAATGAATGAATGATTGAATCATATTTTCGTTCCCATAAACACCACCACATTTTCAGTAACACTATAACAGGACCGTAAACACCACTACATAGTCATCAGTACCATGACATTGTCGTAATCATAAACTGCCACATGTTGATGGTCGTACGTAGCGTTACATTATTGTAAACATAGCCACATGGATATGAACATCACCACATTGCCATAAATACCATCATATTTTCATAGTCATAAACACAATCCTGTAATGATGATTATGAAAATCATCACATGATCATAATATTATATGGTCACAAATCATATATATTCCACAGTCATACACACTAATCAGAAATACCACATGTTCATAATTCCCTTTGAGTGGATCTCATAATTGCTTTGTTTATGTAATTATTTCCACCTCACATGACAACAAAATATATATGGGTGTGAAAGGTAGGACCTTATAACGTCGAGACATGATGAGGGACTGGAATGGAAGGAAGAACTCACATCCTACAGTAAACAGGAATCATAAAAATTTTTTGGATGTTCAAAATTTCATTAAAAAACGTGTGGTCGATATGAGAATATCGATATAAGAATATCGATATAAGAATTCCTGTGGTCTGGGTCTTTCTGTCCAGCCAGCCAGGCCAGATAGGGAACAGGGAGATGGCCAAGTGACAAAGTGAAAGAAACCAAATTATCATAAGAATAAAAAAAAAAATGTCTTTCCTGGGTTGAAGTACAATAAATATATAAAAAAATAAATAATTATAAAAAGTTATTGAAACACACACACACACACACACACACACACACACAAACACACACACACACACACAGATAGAGAGAAAGAGTCTGTGACTGCAGACGTGCAAACTAAATGAAATATCTTTGCCCGTACAATTGTAGCCAGTAATCTCATTAGGCTTATGGGGTTATGAACTAAGGAAGTAAAATTGGAGCTCTGTCAACAGGCTTACTGGTTGGCTTAGCAAGATCTCTTTAGCTTTCGATATAGTTTCGAAGTTGTAAAGAGAAGTGAAAAGAAAATATAGAACATAACTGTACAATGAATCTTACTACCAGTGCCTGTAGATTTGGTACTACAGAGTGCAATCTGTACATTGACATAGTAAGCTGTAACGTTTTCACTACTGTTAGTGCAGTAGTGTAAGTGCATTAATCAGGTTGATTTAAAACAATTTAACAACATAGGAACAAAATTGATGTGCAGTTTCAGGTATATGTACAAACGCTTGCTCGCTCCTCACGCTCTCACAAAGCGCACTTTACTGGAGTTCAGAGTCCCATTCACACTAATGGTTACGTGTGGTACAGGCTTTGTTTCCGTTTGCCTCTGACTTACTACATTTTCCCACAGTGTGTTAATGTATTATGATGGAAATATAATTCTGACTTTCTTCTGTTCGGCTTGGTTTTGCAGGTTTATAACCTTTAATTTCATTTAGCAAACAAATGAATTAGCCTCGCAAATCCGATGACTATTTTCATTTCTTATTTGTTGCCCCAGAGCATTGGATGTGTCAGGAAAGACTATATCTAACAACTTTTGTTCGAAAAATCCACCCTAAGGTGAATAAAATCGTCAGAGAATATATATATATATATATATATATATATATATATATATATATATATATATATATATATATATATATATATATCGTTATGAGACTGAAGGGGTAAAGTCCATATTCGTAGCTTTATAACTACTGCCACATGATGTATTCAGCTTAAGGAAACTTTTTGAGTCAGAGGTATGCAGACACAAAGGCGTTTTTTCCTTGCAAAGTCATCACACACACACACACACACACACACACACACACACACACACACACACATTAAAGCCATATTTTTCGCACCGAGTGAAATATTAGCTGTCTTGTCAGGGGAAATGAAGCCTTGGAGGTTGATGCACCTGCCATTATTTCAACACGCCCATATTTACGGCCTTCCTTTCCTCGCTGTGGTGGGCGTCTACGACGAACAAGGTGGTACATACATTACGCATATCAGTTTTGCCGTGCTGTTGAGAAAGCTCAGTTAGCATTATCAGCGTTTACGGTATATTTCTCTATGGTCGTTGACCGCATAGTTAATTAACCCATAAGATTAGCAGTAATTGTTGCTCTGTAACGGCTGGGAATGGACATATATAGGATTTATTAGTCAATATTCACATCTCGAGTCAAGTTCTATATTTACAACCAGTTCCCTGTCGTAACTTGAATTTGCATTTGTTGAAAGAACTAGACATATAGGATGATTTTGCATTTTCGTAGCCTTACCCTTCCTGGTAAAACAAATGAATACACAAATCTACAATAATTATCCTCTTATAACCAAGAACCGTTTTTGTTGGAATAATGAGTCCTGAGAAGATTCTCCACTGTCATTCCTTGTCCTTTATGTAAAAGCAACATATAGTTACGACAGAAAATATATATTATGTTTGTTGGTGAATCTGGCCCCTTGGTTGTATGTTTCAAGGAGCTGACGGCATCGTTGTTTTGGCCTCGGAATTTGTAGATCTGTTTGCCTATCTGAAGATTTTCAAAAGAATTTACCTCACGTAGGTGTGTGGTAATCATAGGGGCATTTACCTTCTCAGTGTAAGAAGAAAAGTGTATGGTAGGGTACTTATTGACAGAGTTAGGGAAATTACAGAGGAATTAGTTGGTGAAGAACAGAGAGGTTTTAGGACAAAAGGTTGCGTTGATCAGATATTCATTCTTAGGTCTTTAGTAGGAAAGTTTCTAGCGAAGGGAAAGAAGCTGTATGCTGCCGTCATGGATTTGGAGAAATCATATGACAGGGTGGATAGACAATAAAATAATGTGGAAAATATTAAGAGTATATAGAGTAAATGTGAAGTTGCTGAATGCCGTGAAGAGAATGTATGAAGGGGGCAAAGGATGCAGTGCGTGTGGATAGTGAACTGAGTAAATTTTTCTATATGTAGGTTGGATTGAAAAAGGAAAAAGGGATGTGTCATGTCTCCGTGGTTGTTCATTCTGTATATGGATGGGGTTATAAATGAGATACAAGGTAGAGCAGTGGATGTTAGAACGGCTTTGATGAGAAAGGCCAACGTTTGGAAACTCCCTGTCCTGTTGCTTACAGATGATACTGTATTGTTAAGTGAAGGTAAGTGGGACTGCAAGGCTTGGAGAATGAGTTTGGAGAGTGTGTTAGAAACGGATTCTAAAGGTGAATGTATGGAAGAGTAAAGTTATTGTCTTCCAGAGACATGAAGTCACTGGATGTAGTGATGTTGGATGATGACAAAATGGAAATTGTAAGTGCATTTAAGTACTTGGATTGTGTGATGAGTAAGAATGGAAGATTATAGATTGAAGTGCTTGAAAGGGTACAACAAGGAAGAAAGGTTGCGGGTTCTTTGAAAGCAGTGATAAAAAACAGGGACGTGAGCATGGAAGTAAAAAAAAAAAAAGTCTCTGCATGAGACTATTGTGATACCAACTCTAACGTGTAGAAGTGAAGCTAGGACCAAGTTCAAAGGACACAAGTCAAGAGTGAGGGCAGTGGAAATGAGTTATTCGATAGCAGCATGTGGAGTTACATGGAGAGGCAGACTTCCAAGTGAGGAAGTGAAAGAGAATTTTGGTGTGGATGTGGATGTGATAGAAAGCGTTAGGAGAAATACAATGAGGTGGTTTGGCCATGTGGAGAGGATGAAGAGGGAGAGACTAATGAGGAGAATGTATGCGAGTGAGATGGAGGAGGGGGTAGGGAGAAGGAGGCCAAGGATGAGATGGAGGGATGGGTTGGAGAGGTATATGAGAGAGGGAGCGTGTGAGCTGGGAGCAAGGCAGTGAAATGGCTGGGGAGCGGGTGACATGGGGGCGATTTGTTTGTGGCCACCTCTTGCGGGATTAAGGCGTCTGGCAATTAATAGAATAGATAGGTTTAGGTTGGAGATCTTTCACAAAAACATGGTTTCCTCTTAAATAGATTTTCTTTCTTTTTTTCTGAAATGGGTAGCATGACACGTGGTAAATGAGGGCAGCACGATAATATGCCTGAAACACGAAAGAACGAAAGGAAAATATGCCAGAAGGAGCTGTTCTTTCCTGAGAAACTAGAACACATGGGTGTCATGATGATGTTCCTTACTTACAGTCTGTTCACTGTAGTTTGTATCTTTATTCATAATCTTGGGAAAAATTTTCACTCAAACATTTTTCACGTCGTTATAGCCAACTTGCACTGCCCATCTTCAAAAGGGATATTGCTACACTCTCCCAGCATCCACCCCTATCCCATGCTTTTTTGTCCATGCCCCTTTGGCCGCGAAAGACGTTTTCTGCTTCACTATATGAATTACCTAGTAAAAATCTGATTCAAACTTCTCACTACCAATACCAAACAGAAACAACATCCATCATCACAGGGTGTTTTCATACCTCCTTACGGACAGTTAGTCTTTCCTGTAACTAAAATATTTAAAAAATCGTTAACTGAATTTAGAGTACCCAATGGAACAACGCTAAACTATCACTTATCTAAAAAGGAACAAAAAACACGACACAAACTACCGCCCAATACAGCTCACGTCAGTATTATGTAAATTTTTGACAGAAAAGGTTAGAGATAAAATTACCGTCTTCCTTTTAAGTATAATCTTATAATCAGCGTGGGTTTCATAATGATAGATCGTGTCTTACATACATGTGTGATAACTGCGATGCAGAAATACTGCAGGATGTCATCTACCTAGACATTCAGAAAGCGTTTGATATGGACCTCCAACTAAGACTTCTGGAAAAACTAAAAACCCACAGCCTCTCTAAGAAACTGTGTTCATCGACTGGTGATTGGTTAACGATTCGCAAGTAGCGTGTAATCGTCAGACTGACCAGACGTAACAAATAAAGTTCTTCAAGGGTCAGTCCTAAGACCAGTTCTTTTCACTATTTACATCAATGGTCTTAAAAATGGGTTTGCCTCTAAGGTAGCAAAATTGCAAATGACACAAAAACTGGAGGTAAAGTAGTTATGGAAACAGGCTGTGAATCTATACAAAACGATCTGGATAAGTTAATACATTGAAGTGAAAAGTGGCGGATGAATTTTAATGTAGATAAATGTAAGGAACTCACTTTGGTGACAAACCATTATATATGAAAACAGTATGTTCGATACTCCACTGACGGAAGTAAAGGGCAAGAAATATTAATGAGTTTTTATCTATTGCAACCTTAAAAACTCGAAACACTGCAACTAGACAAACAAAACGGTAGGCTTCATCTCAAGGAACATTTGATAATTAAACATCTGATGTAATTTGTAAGCTTTATTCGTCATTAGTTAGACCACACTTAGAACACTGTGTGCAGCAGCGATCCTCGAAACGTATTATGGACGAAGAGAAACTCGAGAGAGTGCAACACCGAGACACAAAAATTATCCCATCGCTACGAAAGGTACCCTAAGAAACGAAAATAAGAAACTAAATATGTTTTCTCTAAAAAAGCAACGACTCAAAGGAAATGTCATACAAGTATGTAAAATATTCCATAAATTTAACCAAACACACACACACACACACACACACACACACACACACAAACACAGACATGAGTGAAAAAGTTCAAAGGGCCGCTACAAGATGGGTACCAAGCTTAAGGGATCTAAGCTACGAAGAAAGACTAAAAAAACTGAATCTACCAACACTATAAGAGAGAAGGAAAAGAGGTGACATGATTATGCCATATAAATGCATATCAGGGAAGGAGAAAATAGACATAAATGATTATATAACCTATGGGGATGAATCAGCAAGAGGACACTGCAAAAAACTGCATAAAAAGAAAGGTGATGAGGATGTAAGGAAATTTAGTTTCCCAAATAGAGCAGTTGATCAGTGGAATGCACTAACGAATGAAACAGTGTGTGCCAAAACAATTCACAAATTTAAGGATATGTATGATAAATAATGGTTTAAGACATGGGACAGTACGAGCTTGACTCATTCCTGTAAAGATACAATTAGGTAAGAGCACGCAATTCAGGGGTACCATCTCGAGTTTTCAAAACCTCTCATGTGGTGTCCCTCAGGGCACACAAATGGGACCATTGTGCTTCCACTTTCTTGTCTATGACGCCCTACAAGAAACACAGCAACATTGGAAGTACATAGATGACTCCACCATAGCTACATCAGTTGATAATATTGCACCAGACTGCACTCTCCTTCAGAACAATGTCACGAATTCGCGCAATTGTGTATTTATACAAGTTCGTGACATTGTACTTTGGTGAGAAAACCACAAACTCTAGTGGAATTCCCACTGGGCATCACTCAGTTCAACCGTCTTCATATGCACTTCGATCGGAATGGTTTTCAGAACATTTGTCACTGTTTCATAAGTGACCATTCTTATGCATGACATTAGTGCTTTCACTGAGTTATTTTATTTGCATGTGTATATCATTCACCCTCTCTCTGTTGACCGTTGAAGTCAGGCCATGCCTACTTCCAGCGAACACAGCCATCTCTTACCCACCATCCCAGTTTGAACTTAGTCAGTTTGGGACCTCCTCAAGAGTCGGATCGTTTGTGCCTTGCGTAGAGAGCAGCGTCTCCATTGTACAGCAATTTCCTGGATCTCCTCCTAGAGGGTGATTGGCAAAGTGAGCTTAGCAGTGAATAGCAACATTTGGTGTTCGACACGCAGACGCCCAGTCTTTCATAGCTTCAGCTCCGTCCTTCCACTGACCATTATTTCTGTTCGTTTTTCTAGGCTTAAGCTCAATTAGCTTTTGAATGAGCGAGTGAGTGTATTTCCTTTGTTATTTGAACTCATGAGTCCCTCTTTGACTGTGAATTACCCTTTTGAATTCATTTTGAGATCATATAATATAAATATATTTTATTGTAATCAATAAATTTATAGTTATTTTCTTTGAGCTTAATGTAATTAGAATCATATTTTATTTCTCCACATTAAGCTTACTTTAGTTTGCCGCTCCTAGTTTGCACAAACTCCTTGCATTATTCACAACTGGTATTTAAGCCAGTTCTTCCATATTTACACTTAAAGCTATTGTGCTAGTGAGGAGTTAAGTACCGGCAAGAACCTGTCCATTATTATTAGTATTAGTTATTGATTGTCAGAGGTGGAGTCATTTTCTCAAGAGGCTAACAATACTAACAAGCAGCGCTCCTGAGTAATTAGTCTCTGCTATGTACTATTGAGAAAGTTTATAAATTCTCGTCCTTAGAGAATCGGCGAAGTAAGCGAGCATAAAGTAAAACTCTCTACTTGATTATCACAAGTTAATCCTTGTCTCTACTTTCGAGCAATATTTGGCATTTTTAATTCCCAAATTTACATCCCCCCGTGACATCTGGCGACCTCGCCAGGATATGAACTCCTAGTTCTAAAGTTATTAATGAAATAATACTCACTCACACCTTGGAATTTGTTATCATTAATCCGCCCAATCCCGACGTTTTCTGAGCTTTGGTCCGCCCCAGTCCCGGCTTTTTTGGACCATTTTTTTTTTTTTTTTTTTGCTCAAACATTTGCTTTTGGTCAGAAACTAAGGAAAATCACAAAGAAAGGTGTCCCTTGGGTCCAGAAATGGCTTACCTGGAGCACGTAAGTTTGACGGGTAATGCCATGCTCTATGAGTAGTCTTTTCACCGAACGTTTTCTATGGTGGCACGGGTACTCTGAACTGATGCAGTATACGTTTATTATCATGTATTCATATGTTGGAAATATGTATACCAGAAGTATATTGGGTTTTATGCAGAAAAAAATGAGAAACAAGGTATGTACCATTGTCAGACCCTAGCGAAATCGGTCGATTATGTCACCGATGGATAACAAACATCGTTATTTCATCAGCTATTTTATTTTTTCATGTTCCATATTACTTCCACAATAACGTCATACCATTTTCAACTTTACATAATTGTCTGTACATATTTTGAGGCATTATGACAAGAATTAGCATAAAAGTAGTGCTTATTTACGAAGTGAGATCATTTTATTTCATGCTTTTTTCAACTCAGATTCTTTTTTTTCACCTTTTAGAGTACTTATAACATAATATATAACCCACTTACATGTTATACAATTAATTTTATAGATGTACTTGCTGTACGAAAAGAATTAGCATAAGAATAGCACTTATTTACCAAGTGACAACTTGGTCTTTCATGCTTTTTTCAACTCAGATTCAATTTTTTCACCTTTTTGATTACTTATAACATAACATATTACCCATTTACATGTTAGGCAATCGCTTTTACAGAATTACATGCTTTATGAAAATAATTAGCATAGAAGTAGCGCTAATTTACGTAGGTAAATCATGTCATGTCATTATTTTTTCACCTCTGAATTTATTTTCTCCCCTTTTATAGTACTTCTAACATTACATTCTGGCCTTTTCCATGTTAAACATTTGCTTTCACAGTAGTACACGATTTACAGTAAGCCTTATCCTAATACATATATATATATATACATATATATATATATATATATATATATAGAGAGAGAGAGAGAGAGAGAGAGAGAGAGAGAGAGAGACAGAGACAGAGACAGAGAGTGAGGTGGGATGGTGGTACACTGGGAGACAGTTTATCCCATAATTGGTGGCTTAATTTAGAGCCCTTGGGGAATTTCCCACTCCTCTTACACCGTGAACAGAATTCTTCCTAGCGCTTATTTACCTGCTGACTGTATGTTCTGTGACTTTCAACTTAGACTGTTTTTCAACTTACATACTAACTTTACAGTAACTATACCTTTCATGCTTTTTTCAACTCAGATTCTATTTATCACCTTTTTGATTACTTATAACGTAACATATTACCCATTTACATGTTAGACAATTGCTTTTACAGAAGTACATGCTTTATGAAAAGAATTAGCATAGAAGTAGCGCTAATTTACGTAGGTAAATCATGTCATGTCATTATTTTTTCACCTCTGAATTTATTTTCTCCCCTTTTATAGTACTTCTCACATTACATTCTGGCCTTTTCCATGTTAGACATTTGCTTTCACAGTAGTACACGATTTACAGTAAGCCTTATCCTAATATATATATATATATATATATATATATATATATATAGAGAGAGAGAGAGAGAGAGAGAGAGAGAGAGAGAGAGAGAGAGAAAGGGTGAGGTGGGATGGTGGTACACTGGGAGACAGCTTATCCCATAATTGGAGGCTAAATTTAGAGCCCTTGGGGAATTTCCCACTCCTCTTACACCGTGAACAGAATTCTTCCTAGCGCTTATTTACCTGCTGACTGTATGTTCTGTGACTTTCAACTTAGACTATTTTTCAACTTACATACTAACTTTACAGTAACTATACAACCTCCTATGATTAGTATCACATAAGATAACATGGCACTATTATGATACTGAGCGACACTTTATCGCGTATGTACAGGCCTTATCACACTACACACACATTCAATAGTGCCTGTTATTATGATACTCATGGAAGCACGGTTGCAGGCAGAAAGCAACGTTGCACTCCACACACTCGTACCTAGTGTCTCTTCTTTTATAATACTTCCAATATAACATATTACCCCTTTACATGTTAGACAAGTGCTTTCACCTTCTGCTAACTCACACCGCGCCTAACACGAACACCACGTGGACGTGTTGCCTCCCTCACACCACTCTCACTTTCAAGAATCTGTCTGCACTCTCCCGCCCCAACACTTTCACTTTCTGCTGCCCTAACCATCCCCACACCACTACTTCCTGCCACAGAACACATAGAAGGAACATACCTGTGGAAGAGTCGCGATGTGACGTCTGTCCCAGTCCCACGTGGCGATATCTTTTCCTTCCCCAGACAGGAAAATACACCACCATGTACTGCTTCCTTGTCCTTGTCCTCGTCCTCGTCCTCATCTGATGGTATGTGTTGCTGCCTAGATGCAGCATGTGGTGCAGGCTGGCCGTCCCCTGCCCTCCTATATGTTATATATTTGACCTTCCTTGGGGAAGGGACCTCCTCATCACTGCTGCTGGTAACCTCCTCAGGCTGCACGTAATCGACATCAAGGGTGTCATTGTCTAGTGGGGAATAACTATCCCCTGTAAAGGTATCCAGGGCGACTTGTATCCCCTCATCTGACAGCCCACGACACGCCATGTCTGACCTGGGTGACTGCTGACAGGTAAGTGGACGATCACAGGATCAGGTGGGGTTAATCTGGGTCTAGGGGATTATCTGCCTGGCGGCGAGTAGGTGAGGCTTGTGTAGGCGGGTGAAACAATAATCAGGCGTAAATTTTGAAAAATGTGAAAATTAAGCAACTTGCAATGTTGCTGCGTTAATTCACGTTGCCGGGACATAAGTGCACATCATGTGCGGACGTTAATTCACGTCGCCAGGATGGCGCGGGTTAAAGTCTATAGGCACTATCTTACTGGTGGTTATTGACTCGTCTCTATTAATTTTATGTAACAGTTTTCCCAGAGAGTTGCATTTTTTCTTTCTTATTTTCTTTATCAGTTTAACCAGATAAAACTGGTCACCACCAACCTGTGCCTATATTCTCTACTTTTGATTATTAGTATTTCTCTGTGGAACAGCAGCCAGTACTCAGTCCTAAGTCTACTCAGCCTTAGTTGAGTTAGCATCATGGCTACTAATATATATGTACAGGAAGCCAAAGATATTGGGCTTACCAAAGGAAATTAAGGAATATATGCTCTCACATTTTAGTTATAAACAGCAACGTGAAAGAGATGTTTGTGAAGAGAGTAGAATTCAAGGTGAACATGAGCGAGAACAGCACAAGGAACGTGAGAGAATGCGAAAATGAGTGAGAACAAGGCAAACACGAGCTAGAACAACGTGAACATGAGCGAGAACAATGTGAACACGAGCGTGCCGAGCACGAGGCACGTGAGAAACATGAACTCGAGATGCTGAAGCTCAAGTGAGCCTCCTTGGCTTCAGACACATCTGGTGCAGCTAACCCAAGCTCCACGAGTGCTCTTCCTGCAAATGTTCCGGCAATTCCAAAAGCTTCCTTCATACAAGGAAGGCGAGCGAATCGAGCCATTCATAGCCCGTTTTGAAGACATGGCACAGCTGTACCAGCTGGATGAGGCAGCTATGTGGCTCCAGTTTCTTAGCTTGTTTGAGGGCCCTGCCCTCGATATTCTCCACAGAATTCGTGGAGACAATCTTACGTATGAGATGATGAAGGCCACACTCATCAAAGTGTACGTCTCACAGTTTACAAAGCTAGGAGTCAGTTTATGAGGGCGCATCTACAAGAAAAGGAGACTGCTGTTCAGTTCCTCAATCAGCTTACTGCTTACTTAGATGAGTGGATGGAGAAAGATGAAACCCCTTGCACACGAGAGGGGATAATTGACTTTATGATACGCACGCAGCTAGAAAAGTTCAGGCCTGCTGAGCTTATGGCTCAGCTTAAGATCTGCCAGGTAAGGGATGCCAGCCAAATGGTGGAGAAGGCTGATGCATTCTTCACTGCGTACGAGTACCAAACTCATAAGCAACACACCTGGAACAGGAAAGCTGACAAATTTGGGAAACCATCTCAGACTGAACCCCGGCATCAAGGCCATTCTCAGAATAATGGCCAAGGTCCAAACAAACTGCAAAAGAAGGACCAGGGGGAAAATACCCAGAAACCAGAGTGGAAGCGGTATGACAAGTAGAACTCTAACCAGCAGCAGTATCTCAAGCAGCAGCAGAGCAAGGACAAACCACATAACCCTCATTCAGGACAATCAACTTTAGTGTATCGGAGGCAGGATGCAAACACAGCTTTCATTCCACAACAAGTGCACAGCGGTACCATCCCCACCAGTACAGGTACTTCTCCACAGTTCACTAGTCCCCCAGCGACAGTGAACTTTCTACCACAGGTGGTCAATGCTTCAACTCCCCAGATGGTGGGCACAATCCCTCAGGAATCCAGTTCTCAGGGCGCCATATTTGCTGCATCATTCGTTTCACAGTCTTATCAATGGCTGGTTGCTTCCTCCACAGGCCCTCCCACAGGCAACAATGCCTTCCTTGTTCAGCCAGGGTTTGTGGGAGACATTCCTGTAAAGGTCCTGAGAGACAATGGTTCCTCAGGTTGCCCTGTCAGGCAGAGTCTAGTTTGGCCTGAGGAGTACATAGGTCGACAGATCCAAGCTCAGCTTAATGATGGATCAGTGAGATTGTTCCCTAAGGCATATATCCAGGTGGCATCTCCATTTTACACTGGTATGACACTTGCAGTTGTCATGCCAGAAACTTTGTTTGACCTAATAATAGGCAACATACCAGGTGCCAAGCATAATTGCACCATAGATGACGCTACTCAGACTTTGGCTGCAGTAACATGAGCTATGGCCAAGGCTCCAAACTGTGTCAACCCGGTGACCATTGCATCACCGCAAGATCTGATTTGTAGCCAAGATGTTGTCCAAGAACAATATTCTGACCCGACACTTGCTGCTGTGCGGATAAAACAAAAGGGCAGAGTGATTAAGTATTCACGGGGAGGTCAAGCCAGGTTCCTTCGTAAACAAGGATGGCTCTACCATGTCACGAACACCCCAGGGTGAGGTTCGACTGCAGTTTGTAGTTCCCGCTAAATATCACCAAGCAGTGTTAGAATGGGGTCATTGTTCAGTATCAGGAGGTCACATGGGCAAAAGGAAAACCCAGTGCCGTATCCGTCCTGACTTTTTCTTGTCAGGGATGGGACAGGAAATAGATAGGTTCGTGCATTCCTGCAATGTGTGTCAATGTACCACCAATCAAGGACATGTCCTTCCTGTGCCGTTTGGATCCACACCCATAATCTCTGAGTCAGTTGAGAGACAGGACAGTCGTAATGTGGGTGCAGACTTGACGTCTCGCTTGTTGGCCTGACAGGACACATTATGTCCGGGGCCTGTACATACATATGTACCGTAGGTTAAGGGGGAAGTTTGAGACCCTGCAGGGGCAATCCGAGGCTGTGGCTGAATTACCTTGTGGAGCATCTTGAGCTGTGGGCCTCTCTGAGGATTCCCAGAGAATGCACATTATCCACATGAGTGTTCACACCACGTCGGGTGTTAAAATATGACCTGCCCAAGATTGCGTAAGGATTCTCAGTTTGCTGATATTAATCATAAGTGTAGAGTTAGGTTTAACCAATAAACTACAGGGGTCATCAGAGATTTATGCAATCCATTGACTACGTTTCCTGGTTAATAACGTATCCATTAAGAAAATAATAGTGTACTTTTTGTAGCATATGTACTGACTGCTAGGCAGAGAGAGAGATCGTAATTTAATAAAAATTGTTTGTCGCACTGACACTTTTGATGCTTCACCTTGATTGATTTCGCAGGTACAGCTGGTGGGTGTAGCAGTTTTGTCATGCAGATCAGCTGATCATCTCTGCCGCATGCTGCCGCCTCTTCTCTTCTGCCTCGTTGTCTCCATTTACTATTAATTTGTATCATATCATTTTACACATAGGACCAGTTACACTACAACTGTCACAACTACACAGTGTATTACATTCACCATGCTACATAACAATTAGTTGTTAATGTAAATGTAGCGAATTTTTGCTCAGTTTGACCTGAGTACAGGATATTTCACCATTGTCACGGAGTTTTTTCCTCAAGTTTGCTTCTATTAACATAAATATGAGTTTTATTTTTTTTCGCTCATTGGAGGCTGTGATTTTCTCCTGTAGCAGGATAGTACACACACCACAGTGTGAATCTTGTGTGACTGAGTTAGGATTTATATGTATGTATTAATCGTACTACCCTGGGGGTAGGGGTTTTCAAGAATACTCCCCCAGTATCCCTGCTTGTCGTAAAAGGCGACTAAAAGGGTTGGCGGAGGGTTAGTGCCCCTCCCCGGAAAACAACTAACTAAAAAAACAAACAAGAAGCCTCGGACAAGGACTGACCAAACGTTGACGACCCAGGACCGGACAAAGGACTTGGTAATGTGTACATGGAATGTAAGAGGAGCGAATGATGAGGTGAAAGAGAGAGAGATTGTCCAGGTGCTTGAGGATGCGAAAGTGGATGTATGTGGAATAACTGAAACAAAATGGAGAGGAGAAAGTGTGAGAGAATGGGAGTATGGATGGGGTATATGTGCAGGAGTAGATGAGAATGAGAGGGCAAAGGAAGGAGTGTGTATAGTTGTGAGTAAAAGATGGAAGAAGAGCATAAGACAGTATGGATCAGTTGGGTCAAGGATTGTGTGGGTAAAGTTGAAAGTTGGAATACAAATGTGGGCGATTGTGTGTGTGTATGCGCCAACGCAAGATCGTGCTAGAAGAGTGAGAGAAGAGTTCTGGACAAATGTGGAAGTGTGCATGGAAAAGTTTGGAAGGAATGAGAGAGTGTTTTTGATCGGTGATATGAATGGTAAAGTTGGTAATGTGAAGGTGGATGGAATAGTTGGTGAGTGGGGTGTGCCTGCTGAGATAGATAAGAATGGGAGTGCGTTAGTGGACATCTGTGCTGGGAGGGGGTTGGTAATAGCCAATACCCTCTTCAGGCATAAAATGATCCACAGGTATACATGGCGAGTGATGAGAAGGGTGGGTGGTGAACTGAATGAAAGGAAGGCAATGATTGATTATGTGTGTGTGGATGAAAGGATGCGAAGATGTATATTGGATGCAAGAGTTTATAGAGGTTGGGGGAGTGGCCTTTCTGACCACTACTTGGTGGTGGCCAGAATTAGGATGCAAGTAAGATGGAGGAATAGAAGAAGGGAAAGACGAGAGGAAGGAGTAGTTGCAAGGAGAGTGGAAAGGTTACAAGAGGATGAGAAAAAGGCAGAGTATAAGAGAGAAGTGGAGGAACGATTGGGCAAATATGAATTGGAGCAGATGGGAGACGTGGAAGGTGTGTGCAAGATATTTACAGAAGAAACATGTGCAGCATGTGATGTGGTGTGTGGAAGGAAGAGAAGACGGAGGGGGGTGCAAGGAACAGCGTGGTGGACTGAAGAGGTGAAACAGGCTGTGGCACAAAAGAAGAAAGCATACAATGAATGGATGAGAAATAGGGGCGTGGAAGAAGTTGAGAGGCAGAAGAGAGAGTTATATGTGGAAAGGAAGAGAGAGGTGAAAAGATTAGTAAGAGAGAGTAAGAAGAGAGTGGATGAGGAATTTGGAAGGAATTTGAGTGTAAAGTGGAGGGACTGTAAGAAAATGTTCTGGAGAGAAGTGAAAAGAGTAAGACAGGGTGGAAGTGAAGTTAGCAGGGGAGTGAAAGATAAACATGGTAGATTACTAGTGGAGAAGGGAGAAAAAGTGAGCAGATGGAGAGAACACTTTAAGGAATTGTTGAACGTAGAGGATGGAAGTAATGCGAGTATAAGTGGCTGGGGAATGGCTGGGAGAAGGAGGGAGGTGAGAAGACAGGTAGAAATCAGTAGGATAGAGGTTGTGGAAGCAATGAAGAAAGTTAAATCGGGGAAAGCCCCAGGAATTGATGGAGTGTGTGGTGAGATGCTGAAGCATGGGGGAGAGATAGTAGTAGAATGGATGTGGAAGATGTGCAGATTGGCCTGGGAGGAAGGTAGAGTCCCGGAGGATTGGAAGTCAGGTATAATTATTCCCTTGTACAAAGGAAAAGGGGAAAAAGAAGTGTGTGGTAATCATAGGGGCATTTGTCTTCTTAGTATAATAGGAAAAGTGTATGGTAGGATACTTATAGACAGAGTTAGAGAAAGAACAGAGAAATTAGTTGGAGAAGAACAGGGAGGCTTTAGGAAGGGAAGAGGTTGTGTAGATCAGATATTCATTCTTAGATCTTTAGTGGAAAAGTTTCTAGAGAAGGGAAAGAAGTTGTATGCGGCTTTCATGGATTTGGAGAAAGCATATGACAGGGTGGATAGACAAGGATTGTGGAAAGTGTTAAGAATATATGGAGTAGATGGGAAGTTGTTGAATGCTGTGAAGAGTATGTATGATGGTGCTAAGGCTGCAGTGCGTGTGGATGGTGAACTAAGTGAATTTTTCTCTTTGAAAGTTGGTTTGAAACAGGGCTGTGTCATGTCTCCATGGTTGTTCAATCTGTACATGGATGGGGTAATAAAAGAGGTACAAGGTAGGGTAGTGGATGTTGGAGTGGCCCTGGTGAGAGAGGATAGTGTTTGGAAACTCCCTGTACTGTTGTTTGCAGATGATACTGTGTTGTTGAGTGAAGATGAAGGGGAGCTTCAAGGCTTGGTGGATGAGTTTGAGAGAGTGTGTAAGAAACGGAACCTAAAGGTGAATGTAGGGAAGAGTAAAGTGATGATCTTTGAGAGAGGTGAAGTCAGTGAATGTATAGCGAGGTTGGATGGTGAGGAATTGGAAAATGTGAGTACGTTTAAGTATTTGGGTAGTGTGATGAGTAAGGATGGAGGTTTGGAGGGTGAAGTGCTTGAAAGGGTACAGCAGGGAAGAAAGGTTGCTGGTTCCTTGAAAGCAGTGATAAGAAACAGGGAAGTGAGCATGGAAGTAAAAAAGTTACTACATGACAGTATTGTGATACCAACTCTAACGTACGGAAGTGAAGCTTGGACGTTGTTGGAAGGACACAAGTCAAGAGTGAGAGCAGTGGAAATGAGTTATTTAAGAGGAGCTTGTGGAGTCACGTGGAGAGACAGGCTGACGAATGAGGATATAAAGGAGCGTTGTGGTGTTGATGTGGATGTGATAGGAAGCGTTGTGAGGAACACACTGAGGTGGTTTGGCCATGTGGAGAGGATGGAGGGTGAAAGACTGACGAAGAGAGTGTATGTGAGTGAGGTGGAGGGTGGAAGAGGGAGGGGGAGACCGAGGATGAGATGGAGGGATGGGGTGGAGAGGTATATGAGAGAGGGGGGTGTGAGTTGGGAGCAGGGTAGTGAAATGGCGGGGGACAGGGCGACTTGGAGGCGATTTGTTTGTGGCCACCCCAAACGGGATTGAGGCGTCTGGCAATAGATAGATAGATAGATTAATCGTAAATATTTCCCCAAGAAAAATTTGATTTTGATGGGGCGTCATGTCATGAATTCGCACGATTGTGTATTTGTACAAATTCGTGACATTGTACTTTTGTGAGAAAAACACGAACTCTAGTGGAACTCCCACTGGGCATCACTCAGTTCAACCGTCCTCGTATGCACTTTGATCGGGATGGTGTTCAGAACATTTGTCACTGTTTTATAAGTGACCATTTTTATGCACGACATTAGTGCTTTCACTGAGTTATATTATTGCATGTGTATATTGTTTGCCCTCTCTCCATTGATCATTGAAGTTAGGCCATGCCTACTTCTGGCGAACACGGCCATCTCTTACCCCCATTCCCAGTTTGAACTTAGTCAATTTTGGACCACCTCGAGAGTAGGATTGTTTGTGCCCAGCGTAGAGAGCAGTGTCTCCGTTGTACAGCGATTTCCTGGATCTCCACCTAGACGGTGATCAGCGAAGCAAGCTTAGCAGTGAATAGCAGTGCATGGTGTTCGACAAGCAGACACAGAGTCTTTCATAGCTTCAGCTCCGTCCTTCCACTGACCAGTATTTCTGTTCGTTTTTCTAGGCTTAAGTTCGATTAGCTTTTGAATGAGGAAGTGAGTGTATTTCCTTTGTTATTTGAATTCATGAGTCCGTTTGTAACCGTGAATTCCCCTTCTGAATTCATTTTGAGACTCATATAATGTAAATTCATTTTATTGTAATCAATAAATTTACAGCTCTTTTCTTTGAGCTTAATGTAATTAGAATCATGTTTTATTTCTCCACATTAAGCTTGCTTTAGTTTGCCACTCCTTGTTTGCACAAACTCCTTGCATATCATTTTACGACTGGTATTTAAGCTAGTTCTTCCATATTTAAACTTAAAGCAGTTGTGCGAGCAAGGAGTTAAGCACCGGCAAGAACCTGTCCATTATTATTAGTATTAGTTATTGATTGTCAGGGGTGGAGTCACTTTCGCAAGAAGCTAACAGTACTAACAACAAGTGCTCCTGAGTAATTAGTCTCTGCTGTGTACTGTTGAGAAAGTTTATAAATTCTCTTCCTCAGAGAATCGGCGAAGTAGGCCAGCGTAAAATAAAACTCACTACTTGATTTTCACAAATCAGTTCGTTGTCTCTACTTTCGAGCAGTATTTGGCATTTCTATTTCCCAAATTTACATCCCCCCGTGACAAACAACCTTAACACTCTTCAGGCCTGGAGGCTGAACACGTGAAAATCACATTACCATTAACGACAACAAAACAGTAGTCATGCATTTTGACCTAGCAATATTACCTGTACCACCCCCAACATTCAGACTCTGTTATCACACCCTAGAAGTAGCGCACACCACCAAACTGCTGGGCATCATCACTGATGATAAACTTCGCTTGGACACCACAGAAATTCATCCATCATTGCTGCTTCCTGAAGGCTACACATACTATACTGTGCACGCTGGAAAAAATTAGGTTTCCCTGCTCAAGACCTTACATATCTGTACATTATGTTCCTTCTTCCCTAGTTGTGCTATGCTTCTCCAATCTGGTCGTCATCCCTCTACATTACTCAACGAAATAAACTCGAAAAAGTTCAGGAAAGGACAGTGAGAATCATACTCGGCTCGAACTTCGTCGACCACAATGAAGCTCTCATCCAACTGAACCTTCTGTCCATCGCAGATCTTCATGCTGACAAACTGCAACAGTACGGAATAATAAATTAGTCAATGACCCACGCCATAAAACCAGCTTCCCTTTTTAGGCTCCCCGTCCCCAGTGAGCTTTTCGTCACCACAATCCACTGGTTCCCAGTACTTGACGTACTTCAAATGGTTCCTGTTTCAGACTAATCTGTTTCTAATATTGATTTCCCCTATATCAAACCACGTGCCTTGCCTGACGGTCAGCAATTGATGAGTGCAAGTGTGCAATATAGAGAGGTACTGGGCATTTTCGGTCGATGCCGTTTTTTTTTAACAAGGTATTTCACCTGTTGTAAGTATGTAAATTTTGCACAACTGTTTTCTTAATTATGGTCTACAGTCGACGTATATTAAGTAGTTCCTGACTCCTCAGGTTCTCTATCATATATTTATATCCCCTATATTGATCCATGTGCCTCAACCGACAATCAGCACTTGATGAGTGCAGGTGTGTAATGTAGAAAGGCATTACATGTCTGCAATCGATGGTGTTTCCTTAATCCAAGTATTTTCTCCATTAGTGCAGGTTTAACTGTTTGTTATATATATATATATATATATATATATATATATTGTTACATAGCCTATGATTTCATCATCCTTTGTGTAATTCTAACGTACAGTATGCTGCATGTTTGATCACGAGCGTGTTCTACCTCACTCCCCTCTTCTACCCTTATCATAGAGTAAGTCGTTCTTTCTGTTGTTCAGAGCAGGATTGTCAACTCTTTGTCCCCTGTGGCTTCATTTGCTCGTCCTTTTTACAAGTTGTATCAAGCTCTGCCGGCCCCTATATAATGAGCTCAGTCTCTGCATTAATTGCCACTTAGATCAACTCATTTTGCTCACATCTCTGTCCTCCCCTGTACAGTTGTTATTATTGTGAGTGCTCAGGAAGTCTCCAACCATCTAGCAGCTGTGTAATTTGAGTATGTGTTATTACATTTTTTGCCTTGTACTGTATAGCATAAGGTGTTAATTCCTAGGCCTAGTGAGATTTTTTGTGATTCATGTATTTTTGGTGTCAGCCATTAATAATAATATTTTGTATCTGTAATAATATATCTTGCATTCACTGAGTATTATCTGGTTTTCTCATTTTATCAGGGCTGACTTAGATAAATTTACTCTTGCTAATTTCGTGTTAATAGAGGCTATTGCAGTTAACCATATATTTAACCTATTTTTTGCCATTACATTATCCTTATGAGTCCTGAATGTTTTGTTGTTAGTTTGAGCATTAAACTTTAACTTGTAATTTTACCTAACTCTTTTGTTTTGAACCTGGAACTTTGCGGGACAGTAATGATTTTTAGTATTCTCACTTAAAGTGTACATTATCTTTCTCTGTTCCGTAACATAAATTTGACGACCTCTTATCAGGATATTCAGGATATTATCATAAGGATATTGCTTGATATTTTGTGACTGTGATTTATTCATGATGTCTACTATTACTACTCTTGATGAAGCCAAAGATTTTTTGTCAAATGTGCAAACAGTGTGTGATGTAGAAAACAGAACAAAGTATGAACTTAAGCTTGTTCCTCAACAATTGGGAATTGCTGTTCGCTCTCATCATTCTAAAGATCAAATTGTTGACATGATTAATGAAAGCTTGTTTAATGTAACTCCTCCAAATGAGCAAACGCAGATTGAATTAGCTAAGTTACAGCTAGCCCTGCAGGAGGCTCGTGCTAAGGAGGCTGAATTTCAGGCAATTGCTCGTATTCAGGAGGCTCAGGCACAAATTGAACTTGCTAGGATTCAGGCAGACCATGAGTATTGCATGAAACAAGGTGGAACTGGATCATCTAGCTCTGATGATTTTGATGTGGCTAAAAATGTTAAACTTGTCCCTCCTTTTAATGAATCTGCTTTAACAAAGTATTTTCAGTTGTTTGAGAGGGTAGCTACAGGTTTTAATTGGCCCAAAAAGTATTGGCCAGTACTCCTTCAAACTGTTCTCACCGGTAAAGCTCAAGTAACTTATGCATCTTTGCCTCAGGATCAATCTGATAATTATGATGTAGTTAAGAGCTTGATTCTTAAGGCCTATGAGCTTGTTCCTGAAGCCTATAGAGTAAAATTTAAGACAACTTATAAGCAAGATAAGCAATCCCATGTTGAGTATGCAAAAATCAAAGAAGATCTGTTAGAGCACTGGTTAAATTCTAAGAATGTGGATTCTGATTTTGGTAAATTTAAGCAGATGATTTTGCTGGAGGACTTCAAAAGGTGTATTAATAAAGATGTAAGCCTATATCTTGATGAGAAAAGAATAGATAATTTGTCTGATGCTGCAGTTTTAGCTGATTAATATGTCTCACTCACAAGACATACTCTAAAGAAAAAAGGAAAGCTGAGAGTAAGTACGTTGCCTCTACTCAGAGTACAGGTAACAGGAAAGAGAATAAAGATGATGTTTCTCAGGAAGTAAATACCAGCTTCACCTCTAGATTTCAGAAAAGTAAATGTACTTATTGTAGTAAGCTTGGTCATACTACGGAGAAATGTTTCAGGAGACAGCGTGATGTGAACAAAAAGGAGTCTTTAAATATTCAGTCAATTGGTCTAGTGTCCACCCTTGAGAGTTCCCAGATTTCTTTAACTGAGTTAACTGAACCTGCTTTGAGGGGTAAATTAAATTCTCATGATGGAGCTCCTCTTTTGAGCAGTAACGTGGGTGACACTCTCAAGAGTTCATGTGCTAATTTCCTGTCTGATGGTTTTGTCAGTCCTCTGGACAGTAATGACAGGAAATCAGTTAAAATATATCGTGATACAGGTGCTTGCCAATCCTTTACGATGACCAGTGTTCTAGGCTCTAATGTTAATTCCTCTCATGAAACTGTAATCTTACAAGGTGTAGGGAATAATTACTTCTCTGTCCCTCTGTGCAGAGTGAATTTAGAGTCTGGTTTTGTTAATGGTTCCGTTATGATTGGGTTGGTTGAGACATTCCCAATGTCCAGTGTAACTTTCTTACTTGGAAATGATATTGGTGGAAGTCAAGTGTGTCCAGCTCCTCAGCTGTCTAGTGAGCCAGTGGCTGCGGCCCAGGATTGTGATGTCCCTGATGTGTTCTCTGCATGTGCTGTCACTAGGGCTAAGTCTAAAGTTACTGGTGACTTAGAGGATAATGATGATGATGATGTTATCCTAGCTGACACTTTTCTTGCTAATATGGACCACTCACCAGATGAGGCAGTACCCCGTAGTGTTGATAATTTGTCTCGTCAAGAGTTGGTTGAGTTGCAGGTTGCTGACCCTGAGTTGAAAGGTCTAGCTAACTCTGCTTGCAGTGAGGAAGAGTCAGCTGGTGCTTCTACTTGTTATTATATAAAGTCAGGAGTACTTATGAGCAAGTGGAGACCCCCAACAGCATCAGCCCACTGTGAATGGGAGGTTGTACATCAAGTTGTCATCCCTCGTGTTTGTAGGCAGGATATCATTAGAGTGGCTCATGATTCCAGTTTGGCAGGACACCTTGGAGTGAGGAAGACTGTGGCACGCATTTTGAAACACTTCTACTGGCCAGGTATCTTCAGACACTTTTCCTGGTATTGTAAGTTTTGTCACACCTGTCAAGTTGTGGGGAAGTGTAATCAGACCGAAAAGGTTGCACCTCTAGTTCTCATTCTTCCTTTTGAGGCGCCATTCACCCGTGTGTTGGTGGATATTGTGGGCCCTCTTCCTAAGACTTCTTCAGGATTTTCTTATGTGTTGACCCTGATTGATATGGCTACTCGTTATCCTGAAGCCATTCCGCTTAGAAATATCTCAGCAAAGAACGTGGTTAAGGAAATGCTAGGGTTCTTCACAAAGTTTGGTTTGCCCAAGGAGGTACAGTCAGACCGGGGAAGTAATTTCATGTCAAATGTTTTCAAGCAGTCTCTGAAAGAGTTGGGCATCACCCAGATCACGTCTTCAGCTTACCATCCCCAGACCCAAGGAGCGTTGGAGAGATATCATCAAACACTCAAATCGATGCTCAAGAAATGCTGTTTGGAACATCAGAAAGACTGGGATAAAGGTCTTCCATTCGTTGTATTTGCCGCAAGAGAATCTCCAAATGAATCACTGGGCTTCTCACCTTTTGAACTACTGTTTGGTCATCAAGTAAGAGGACCCCTTAAGTTATTCAAGGAATGCTGGCTGTCGGAGGAAGATGATGTGAACCTGCTGGAGTATGTGATGAAGTTCAAAGAACGGCTGTCCACTGCTTTACAGCTGGCGAAAGAGAATTTAGGAGCTGCTCAGGAGAAGATGAAGACTTGGTATGATAAGAAGTCCAGGTTACGCCACTTTCACTCAGGAGATCAGGTTTTGATTCTGTTACTGGTGCATGGGCAACTTCTTCAAGCCAAGTTTAGTGGTCCTTATTTCGTGGAGAAGAAACTCAGTGATGTCAACTATGTCATCGCCACACCAGATCGTAGAAAGAACAACCAACTTTGTCACATCAACATGCTAAAGTTATATCACAGGCGGGACGAAAATAACCCAGTCTGCACTGTAGCTGTTCCACCCGAGTCTGCAAGTGAAGTTCTCCCATGCAGCAGGAGCCTGAGTGATAGTTTGGGGAAGAATCCTGATATCATGAATGATCTCCAGACTAAGCTTTCTCATCTAGCTCCCGAGGAAAGGCAGGAATTTTCGGCATTACTGCAGGAGTACCCACAGTGTTTCGTGCCACTCCAGGAAGAACCACTGTGTTGATGCATGATGTCGATGTTGGAGACGCAAAGCCAATTAAATTGCCTCCTTACCGTGTGAACCCAGTGAAAGTTCCTCTCATCGAGAAGGAGCTTGGCTACCTGTTGGACCACAAGATGATTGAGCCCTGTCAAAGCGAGTGGAGTTCTCCTGTCACTCTAGTCTCTAAGCCAGGTGGGTCACAGCGGCTTTGCATCGACTACAGACGTGTTAATCAGATAACCAAAACAGACACTTACCCTCTCCCTCGCGAGGAAGATTGCATAGACAAGATCGGAAAGGCTAGGTACATAAGTAAGTTTGATTTGTTAAAGGGATACTGGCAAGTACCTATGACTGAACGTGCTAGGGAGATCTCATGTTTTGTAACACTAGGAAAGACTTTTGCATGTTCTGTAATGCCATATGGTATGAAGAATGCACCAGCCACATTTCAGAAGCTCATGAATGTTGTAACAGAGGGCTTGGCAGGGTGTGTTGTTTATATTGATGATGTATTAATCTTCAGTGACAACTGGAAAGATCACCTATGCCATATCAGTAAATTTCTTGAGCGTTTGGTTCAGGCTAATCTTGTAGCTAATTTATCAAAGTGTGAGTTTGGTCAAGCTAAAGTTCAGTACCTTGGGTACGTAATTGGTGATGGACATGTTGCACCACCAGGAGCTAAGGTTCAGGTTATAAGTGATCTTCCCAGACCTAAAAGTAGGAAAGAGCTACAAAGATTTTTGGGAATGGTAGGTTATTACAGGAGAATTGTTCTTAACTTTTCAATTCTTGTGTCACCACTTACAGACCTACTGAAAAAGGGAGTTAAATTTGTCTGGACCGATAACTGTGAATCCTCTTTCAGCAAACTTAAAGCTATCATATTAAGTCAGCCAGTGCTCGCTACTCCAAATTTTGCTAAGCCTTTTAAGATGGCTGTTGACGCAAGTGATACAGGAGCTGGGGCTGTTTTGCTGCAAGAGGATGATCAGGGTATTGAACACCCTGTATCTTATTACAGTAAGAAGTTCACTCCACCTCAAAAGAATTACTCAACTATTGAGAAAGAGCTTTTGGCCTTGATTTTGGGTTTACAGCATTTTTCATTTTATTTGTGTTCTGGATTTGACCCCATTGTCATTTATACCGATCATAACCCACTGAAATTCCTTAGTAAGTTTAAAGATAAAAATCAGAGATTGACAAGATGGAGTCTGCTTCTTCAGGAGTATTCATTAGACATACAACATGTCAAGGGGAAAGAAAATGTTATTGCTGATTGCTTATCTAGACTTTAGACAGATTGTTTTAGAGTAATAAGAAATTTCCTTTGTAAATTTCTTTTTCTTTGTGGTTAGGTGTTACATAGCCTATGATTTCATCATCCTTTGTGTAATTCTAACGTACAGTATGCTGCATGTTTGATCACGAGCGTGTTCTACCTCACTCCCCTCTTCTACTTTTATCATAGAGTAAGTCGTTCTTTCTGTTGTTCAGAGCAGGATTGTCAACTCTTTGTCCCCTATGGCTTCATTTGCGCGTCCTTTTTACAAGTTGTATCAAGCTCTGCCGGCCCCTATATAATGAGCTCAGTCTCTGCATTAATTGCCACTTAGATCTACTCCTCATTTTGCTCACATCTCTGTCCTCCCCTGTACAGTTGTTATTATTGTGAGTGCTCAGGAAGTCTCCAACCATCTAGCAGCTGTGTAATTTGAGTATAAGTGTTATTACATTTTTTTCCTTGTACTGTATAGAATAAGGTGTTAATTCCTAGGCCTAGTGAGATTTTTTGTGATTCATGTATTTTTGGTGTCGGCCATTAATAATAATATTTTGTATCTGTAATAATATATCTTGCATTCACTGAGTATTATCTGGTTTTCTCATTTTATCAGGGCTGACTTAGATAAATTTACTCTTGCTAATTTCGTGTTAATAGAGGCTATTGCAGTTAACCATATATTTAACCTATTTTTTGCCATTACATTATCCTTATGAGTCCTGAATGTTTTGTTGTTAGTTTGAGCATTAAACTTTAACTTGTAATTTTACCTAACTCTTTTGTTTTGAACCTGGAACTTTACGGGACAGAAGTGATTTTTAGTATTCTCACTTAAAGTGTACATTATCTTTCTCTGTTCCGTAACAATATATATATATATATATATATATATATATATATATATATATATATATATATATATATATATATATATATATATATTTGCCTTAATGACCAGGGGCTTCGGCCTCAGTGGTCGATAGGGAAAAAAAACAGTTTCCCTTCTACCTTCTCCTCTCTCTCTCTCTCTCTCTCTCTCTCTCTCTCTGAGGAAGGTAATGAAAGGTTAGAAGTTGCACAGTCACTCGCTCTGTCTCTCCCATTTCATTGGCTTTTCACTTAAGCCAGTTACCATCCATCCAATTCCCCTTCTCTCACTCTCTCTCTCTCTCTCTCTCTCTCAATTTGTGTTCTATATTGATTACCTGCCTTAATAAGACCTGAGTTCCTTTCTCGCACCGGTTAGGCTGTTAGACATATCTTGTTTCTCCCATGTTTCTCTTTATCCAGTGCAATTATTTGATAATTTGACGTAAAGTCTCCGAATTTGTGATATCTGTCATGGAAAGGTTGGAGCATTGTGGAAGTTGATCTTGTGCCTAAATAACTCGTGCAGGTGAT
This sequence comes from Coenobita brevimanus, assembly GCF_032717465.1. Taxonomy (NCBI): domain Eukaryota; kingdom Metazoa; phylum Arthropoda; class Malacostraca; order Decapoda; family Coenobitidae; genus Coenobita; species Coenobita brevimanus. The sequence goes on from NC_137006.1 coordinate 13,784,247, forward strand.
TGGCAGCATTACTAAACCTTCTAATTCTCCTCAACATTTTGGTTAATGGTATAACGGGAAGTGTTCATGGCCAGCAATCTGGAAGTTTTAGGTTGGTTACCAGGCCGACCACAAGACCTTTAGGCAGGTTCTTCCTCACCCTAGTCAGTCCGATTCACTTAAGTGAATATAGGGACTTTGTATATCGACGGTGGCGATGCCTAGCGTGGAGGAATGTTTGTATGTTACCCTTGTTGTTCTTGTATGTCTTTGTGGTTGTCCTTTACTTACAAACTGTTGTCCGTGCATACTGGGCAATGTAATGCCACACTATCGTTCTCTGAAAATATACTTCCACGTCGCCTGATCCTTCTTCTGTTCCCCTTCTTCGTTATGATATGATGGCAGCCCTCTCAACATTTATTTGTACTTTCCTTGTCAGTTAAGCTTAGGCCCAACTTACAAATTGTATTGACTCTTGATATGCTGTGTTCTTAATTTCAAAAGCGTGTATTGTAGGTTACAAAGGATTTAACTGCACGTCTTCCTTTGAGATTGATTCACATTATTATACCTAAACATTCTCTTGTATGTTATTCAAATCGTTTAGTATCGTCGTATTTTGTTTCAGTAACAAAGAAGAGGGTGAAGAGGTTTAGGTTGATATGCAGATTTTATTGCTTAGAATGATATGTGTCGGAATCTCTAGAATCACACAGAAGACGACTCATAAGAGGAAGAATGTCTGAGTACTGTTATTAATGTTCTGTGTCATAACCGTAGCCCAGATCGTTTTGTTATGACACTCAGTGGTTAGCCCCTTTTGTACGATGGCATCCATTTATCGTTTATTTAATTGCATTACCTCCAGAAGATTCAGTTCCGAAGAGAATGTTTACGATTAATGCCCGTCAACTGCAATTTGTTAACTTACAGTTGCAAGACAGACTACAACGTGCAACAACTACACTCACATTCATACCCCCAACTGTACCACCAAGATGAACAGGGACAAAGGAAGAAACAAACTTCATTCAAGAGCCTGTCCGGCCAAGAAACTGAGCTGTAAGTCTTTCATTTACGGGAGGGTTATGCTACCACTTCTGCACCGGCTCCTCTTTGTACTCAGTTTAAGGAAGGCGACTTTTATTGGAGGCATTTGAACAGCTTATGGCGTTTTAAAACAAGATATTTAGGTTCATTTCTTTTCCAGTGACTTAGGGGAAGCAGCCTAGGTATATACATAGAGATATATAATAAAATTCTGATTCTGCTTTTTTTTGGTTTATTCTTTTAATTCCCAAATGATTTCATTTAACTCAACAGAGTACCACAGGAATGAGAGGTAAGGAAGGCTGCATCCAACTCCTCCAGTCCTAAAAGTTCTTCGAATTTGGATAAAAGTTTCAACTAGAAACAACAACTAGCGAGAAACATCATCACTGTGAAGATCTTATGCGTTTTTTCTGTCCGATTTGCGGTAAAACAGGAACATGGATTTTCAACCGTGAGTTGTGAGTCTCATTCTGAGCAAGACTCTCAGTATTTATTCTCCTCAGTACGATGGCGTCTTTTATAGATAATTCTTCCTACCATCTGACAATTTTGTCCAGGTTAGGAATGGCTTTTCATCCTGGAGAGGTTAGATTTAGTTTTCATTATCTTTTTCACTAGTCAAATTCATACCTTAATTATATTGAGTTCTCTGGTAACAACAGGGATTAACTGCAATAACAAATAATAGCAGTGAATACCACGTGCCAACGGCCATACCACGTTGAGTACACCGCTTCCCGTCCGATCAGCGAAGTTAAACAACGTTGGGTCTGGTTAGTACTTGGATGGGTGACCGCCTGGGTACACCCACACCAGACGCTGTTGGCATAACGTTCTCCCTACGTGTCAAGTGGGGTTGGTGGAGGATTAGTGCCCCTCCCTGTAAAACAATAACTCTAAACCCTTGACCACCCTGTTTGGGATACATGGCGTCTGGCAATGAATGAAAAAGAGTTGATTTATCGTAGGTACAGTCGGCCTAAGAAGTGACGGCGGAGTATCCAGAAATTTTCGGTCAGCAACAGTGCACATACTCTTCCTTATATCTCTACGAAGTGAAACCTAATACGTAAAACTGTTACCAAAAACAATAAAGCAATGCCAAAGTACCTGTATATTTCATATTTGTAGGAAGCAGTTCCTTAGTTACGATAATAGGAAATCCTAAACGGATCTAATTGAAATTTCACAACTATCGCTCAGGGACAGTCAGGAATAATTTGTGGAGTTCAAGTCTAGTATGGTAACACGCAATAATTTTTTAGTAGCGTAAGACTGAACAATAGGGGGCTTCAATAAACAATAAAAATTAGTAATTATTATTAATAAAATAATTTCAGTTACAATACCAGGGAATTATTTATAGTCGTTTATATCCGTTTCCAATTTCTCAATGGACGACGACAGAAAGCGGGAAGACGGCGTAAGCCAGTAAGCTATTTTAAATGTTTCGATAAACACGCACGAGAAGAGATAACAATTACTCGAAGACATGCAGTTATTACACTGCCTTTGGCCAGTTTTCCATTAAGAAAAATATCTGGATTATTTAATATAAGCCAGAGGGCTGTCGGTGAAAGAAGTATAAAAAAAGAACCTTGATGTTTGCCTAGAGTCGGCGGTCCTTGCAGAATGCTAACTTCTGTCAGTCTGATTTCCTCAGTGCATAATCGATTAGCAAGAGTAGTAAAATGCAGAGGTTCATAAACAAACAAATGAGTTCAAAACTTCCAAATCAGCATTTTCTGTTCAGCAGGACATTACAGTTTATTTAAAAAGACAGATATTAAGATTAAAAGATGGAGTAAAGAGTACGTGGTTTTGCATTGCAAGAGTTCATGAACTCATGTTTTGGTCCTGTTTATTGTTTAGTGTAAGAGAAAAAGGCAGAATCTGTCATACCTCTTTACAGCTAATAATAATTTTGCATCAATTGGGAATAAAGTTGCTAATTATAATTATTACTGGAGAGAGGAAGACGGAATAAAAGTCAGTATGGTCTTGCTGCTGCCGCAGGTAGGGCATCATTACGAAGAATAATTTCATTGTTATGGCATCCTTATTGTTGCTGGATCATCACCATAGCATTTGAAAATAAGGCAGTGTATTGCAGTCACTATAATTTTCCTTAACTGGTCTTCAAAACTAGAGCATCTGTGTTTGAATTCCTGGGAAACATTTAAACCAGGAACACGGAGTTATAGGCCTTCTGCCCACCGCGAGCGGAGTACATTTCACATTCATTCAAATCGGGAAAGGTAACTAAGTGTTAACTTCTAATATCACTGCCTCCAGTTATTCATTTTACATCATTCTTAGCGCAATATAATATATAATTTATTTGATATGATCTGATGAAGGCATTGAATGTTTACCTTATAGTCACTGTTTTCATTGAACGTACGGCAGTGCAGAGTGACCGAAGCAATCTGAAACTCTGCCATCACTTCTTGGGGCGACTGTACATACTATTTCTTTATTTGGGAGACATTCTAGTACATCCTGCTTAACCGTGTGCTTGCAATATCAGTATTCCTCTATAACAGCGGTTTTCGACCAATGTGCGTAGCATTCATAGATGTGCTGCGGGAGTTTAAATAGTATTTGGAGAGCAGTGTAAAAAATAGCATTTATATACGTTTTGATATTATTGGTAATTTTATGGAGGCGCATTAAACTCCAATTTTTCTTTTCAGTGATGCAACAAATAAATGAATAAGTTGTTCATTAAAAGCCCTAATATCAGATTTAAATTCTCTCTTGAATTCCGTATTGTAGAACCGGAAACATGTACAAAACTTTCATATTATTTTGAAAACCATGATCAACAATATACTTTTGGCAATAGAATTAGTAAATTATTATTTTTTTCAATTATGAACACATCATTCATTTTCGTTTAAATGATCAAATCTATCCTTAAATACCGATGGTGGGCCTCGATTTAGTGCCTGGATCACTGTGCCAAGAGATGCAAAAGACTGGAAATCACTGCTCTATAATATTAGCATACTATACATTAGTGACAGAGACTAGAATGTTAGACTACCAAATCCAGAAATTATCTGAAAAGGAAGAGGTACTGTACTCTGGAGCCTCGTATGCTTACGAGAATGCTAAATATCATTTCTAATCTTTGACACTGAAAGTAAAGTTTATTTTTTCGTTACTGTTTATTAACCCTTTAAATATGATGACGTCTAAGTTTAGTTCAATTTGCCACGTAAAACAATGATATTGAACTTAGGAGGGGCCCCTCCCTCTAAATGTGGACGTGAAGCATATACATAATCCCAGCCTTGAGGTGAGTGATATCCTCTTAACAAGATTAAAATTAGCAGTTGGTCCTCTTTTTGAAGGGGTTCACCACTACGATCTCGTATATTATATTATGTCAGTGATAAAACTAGAAGGTTTTATACAATTATGGAGCGAATGCCGTACTGGAGGAGTTAGATGCTTACAGTACCTATTCAACCCTTTCACTTCTAATGCTCTATCATACTTTGAATTAAATCATATGGTCGTACCGAGAGTAAAAGTAAGTTAATATTCTGGTCAACTTTATCCGGGTAAGACGTATTTCAGAATGAACACTGAGTTTCGATTCCTGTCCCAGTCATAAATTATCCAGAAAGATAAATTATGCCCACAAACATTAAATGTTTGGGTATGATATATTCCGCGTGGTTTCTGTCATCTTGGAATGTCTTGTATGTCACACACACACACACACACACACACACACACATACTACGGGAGGTTCAGTTCAGTTTAGGAAAGATCCCTCTCACAGAAAGGATTACAAGTCTTCCTTGTTCTTCCTAAAAACTCATCGGTATTACTGTACCATGCCTTTGTACTTATATATTGTTGTGAGTGTATTTTTGTCTGTTTTTATGTATTTGTCCATTTGTATACGTGCATTTCTTTGTGTGCTTTTGTCTGTTTATACAGTATGTGTTCGTCTGAGCATAGTAATTGTGTTCGTAGTCTTGTAAATTCATTTGTGTGTAAATGTTCAGTCGCCATATGTGTATTTGTGTTTTTGGTTATGTAAGTATGTTATAAAAATATACATTTAAATGTGGTCTGGCTTTTTATTTATGTCTTAGTGATTGCGCAGAGTGCTCGTGACAATACCAGATTCTTTTGGTCAATAAAAAAAAAAAAAATGGATTACAACTTATTTTGCGAAACAACAACCACGCCGGACTCCCCTCCACCCTCCTCTCTCTCTCTCTCTCTCCACACAAAACACACCCCTTCTCTTATATATATATATATATATATATATATATATATATATATATATATATATAGATAGATAGATATAAATACATATATATATATATATATATATATATATATATATATATATGCAAAATAACCATAGGAGAAAAGAAACGAGCGACAGTGAGTACAGTACTTTCGTATATTACATCTTCAGATACAGTGAGACAGAAACGTAAAGGGTAGAGGTCTTTTATGCACATCTGCAGCAGGGCGTGGCACACAGAACAAAGGATGGCCTGAATTTTTACGTGCGGCGTAACTTATGGACATCTGCAATAGGGCGTGGCACACAGCAAAGGATGACCTGAATCTAAAAATGGCCGATGCATAGAACAATAGGTACCTTTCTTTTTTCTTCCGTAGGGATGCACCTGACAGAATGGGGGGGAGGGATTAATACTGCGGCTTAACTTAAGACCTAGAGGATTAATGTTAGGTGTCCCACACAGGAAACATTATCAAGCTGATTAAATTGTGCATTGTCAACTCATCCTTTACCTTTGAAAGCAAATTTTACACACAAAAATTTGGTATGGCCATGGATAATACCCTCTCCCCAGTTCTGGCAAATAGTTTTTTTATTTAATGCTAGGAAGAAGGAACCAAAGGCCACGAGCCCGCAAAAAGTGTTCCTTTTAAGAGAAGAACAAAATACTAGAGAGAGCCAAATTCAAGATCCATTCATTTTGAGATGTCTGGACACACTGCGTTTCAAAGACTGGAGATAATAAGAAGTGGTAAATACAGACAGAGGGAGACAGTTCCAGAGCTGACCTGTTGCATAAATGAAGGACCGGGAGTAACGGTTAACTCCTGCATTAGAGAATTGGACAGAAAAGGGATGAGAGGTTGCTGCTAGACGGGTGCTACGGACCCGTCGTAGAGATGGAGGAATGCAAGCAGAGAGTTCAGAGGAGCATTGACCATTGAAGTAGCGATAGAAAAGAGATAAAGATGCAACAGTGCGGCGAAGAGACAGAGGTTGAAGGAAGCCAGTAGGAGGAGGAGAGTTAATGAGACGAAAAGCCTTTGACTCCACCCTATTGAGAAGAGCTGTATGTGGGGAACCTCCTCACACATAAAAGTTGTACTCTACACAGGGGCAGATAAAACCCGTGCATAGAGTCGACAATTGTGCAGGGGTAAAGAAGAAACGGAGTCGGCTTAGCACACCCAATCTCTTGGAAGCAGATTTTACAAGAGATGTAATATGATCTTTCCAAAATAAGTCCCGAGTGAATGAAACCCCCAAGTATGTTCAAGGATGATGCAGGATTAAGCTGAATATTATTAAATATTAGTGGGTACGCCTGTGGAAGATTATGTCGAGTTAATAGGTGTAAGAACTGAGTCTTTGATGCATTAAAAACAACATTATTTTTACCCCAGTCAGAGATACGAGCCAAGTCAGACATTAGGCGTGCCATAGCCTCATCCCTTGTTTGTTGAAGTAACTGCTGAGATGGACGTTGCAGGAACCGAATGGAAAGGTGAAGGGTGGAGTTATCAACGTACGAATGGATAGAGTTAGATGTACAGCTTAGAAGGTCATTGATGAATAAAAGGAAGAGAGTTGGTGATAGGAAAGAGCCCTGAGGAACACCACTGTTGTTAGACCTAGGAGAAGAATGATGGCCGTCCACAACAGCGGCTGTAGAACGACCAGAAAGGAAGCTAGAGATGATGGTGCAATTAGAAGGATAGAAACCATAAAGAGGGCAGTTTGGAAATTAAAGATTTATGCCAGACTCGATCAAAAGCCTTTGAGGCATCAAGTGTAATGGCAAAGCTTTCGCCAAAGTCCCGAAAGGAGGATGACCAGGAGTCTGAAAGGTAGGTGAGAAGATCGCCAGTGGAGCCTCCCTAACGGAATCCATACTGACGATCAGAAAGAAGGTTGTGATAGGAAAGATGCTTTAAAATATTTCTATTAAGAAGTGATTCGAAAACTTTTGAGATACAGGATGTTAAAGCAATTGGACGATAATTGGAGGGTTGGGAATGATCACCCTTCTTTGGGACTGGCTGAATGAGAGCAAACTTCCATCAAGAAGGAAAGGTATAAGTTGAATAACTGATGAAAGAGGTTGCCTAGGCAGGGTGTATGCACAGAAACACAGTTCTTGAGGAAAACAGGAGGGACCCCATTAGGCCCATATGCCTTGTTAGTATTGAGGCCTGTGATGGCAGAAAATACATCAGCTGAAGAAATTTTAATGTCAGCCATGAGGAAGTCAGAGAGGGTAAGTGATGGAGGAATAGCACCAGAATCGTCTAAGGTAGAACTGGAGGAGAAAGTCTGAGTGAAGAGATCTGCTTTATTAGTAGAAGAAATAGCTACAAAACCATCAGAGTAGAAAAGAGGAGGGAAAGATGATGAGGTAAAGTTGTTAGAAAGGATTTTGGCAATGTGCCAGAAGGAGCGGGAAGAATTCGAGTTGGAGGGTTGAGAGCATTTGGTATGGATGAAATTACTTATAGCAGAGTGAAGAACAGACTTAGCATTATTCCAGGCAAAAACATAAAAATGTGATTCAAGGGTGGGTTGGCTCCAGTACCTTTTATAGTCCCTCTCCTTGTTGCGGACATTAGAACAAGCGTGATTAATACCTAGGCTTTCTTGCATTAGTAATAGGATATGAGAAAGAAATGTATGTTTTCATGCCCAAGAGAAAAACCTCTGTAACACGCAAGGCACACTCAGATGGCTCCCGACCATGGAAGCAATAAGCATTCCAGGGAAAATCAGATTTACATGGAATACTTTGAGAAACATTTACTGACCTCCGTAAAGGAGCAAAACAGTTTGGCTCCAGTACGTTGATGATATCCTGTGCTTTTGGCTTAACAGCCTTCCCATTGATGAATTTTCTCTGAAATTAAATTCGTCAGTTCCATCGATTAAGTTTACTCATGAGATGGAAATTTATAATGAACTGCCATTTTTGGATGTAAAAGTTATCAGGGACCAAAATGTTTTGAAGACTTAAGTATACAGAAAACCTACAAATATTGTCATATGTGCATTATTATTCAAACCATCAAATTAATGTAAAAAGATCTGTGTTCATATCCATGTACTTAAGAGCATATAGAATTTCAGATGAGAAATTTTAGATGATGAACTAAAAATGATTCAGAGCATTGGAAAGAAGATAACATATCCACAAAGTATACTAACTCAGTGCCACAATACAGCCAAGAAACGATTCCTTGAAGGGAAAACTAATAAGCCAGACCACCAGAATATTCAAAGAACCCTTGTCCTCCCCCTCCATGAAAAGTTTCTTGATGTTCACATCGGTAGAGAGGTGGCCTCCAGTCCTACCGGACCCAGGTTCAAATCTCCGCTGGGACAGGGAACAGTTTAAGGATTTGAATTTCATAAAAAGCAGACTTTACTGATCTACCAGAAGACCCACCGACATGTCGTAAAAATACCCCCGCTAATATCACTTCACCAGTCCCGTATGAGACAGCCCTAGCATGTATTCAATATGGACGGTGGATGTTAACGCCGAGGTGGTTACATGTAGAGGTGTATGGTATGTATGAGGACTACTGGGCCTTGGAAGCAGGCTGCAAAGCCTATGCCCAGAGTCGGACACATAAATATATATATATATATATATATATATATATATATATATATATATATATATATCATACATATATATATATATATATATATATATATATATATATATATATATATATATATATATATATATATATATATATATATATATATATATATATATATATATATATATATATATATAGATAGATAGATATAGATATAGTCTATCTATATACCTATATATATCTGTATCTACCTATCTAGCTATCTGTCTAGCTACTTATATTTATGTATATCTACCGAACTATCTAGCTATCTGTCTATCTATCTATCGAACTATCTGTCTATTTTTTCTGTCTACATATTTATATCCATATGTATATCTACCTATCTGTCTATCTATCTACTTATATTTATGTATAACTATTTATCTATCTATCTATCTGTACGCACATACACTGTATATATTTCTCATTCTCGTTTTCCCCTTTTAACCATTCTTTTCCTCTCATACTTTCGTCTCCCTGCTCCACTCTCTTCATCTTCCACATTTCTTTTTTGCTACTTTCTTTTACCTCTCCCAGCCTTCCCTTCCAATCCCTCCCCGCTCTCTTTCTCTCTCCCTTCATTTTACCCTCGGCTATGGCCCCCTTCTCTCTTGCCTCTCCCCTTTCTCACATTCTCTCTTTCTTCCCAATCTTTCTCCTTCCCTCTTTCCCCTTCCTGTCCATAGTCTCTCCTCTCCATTTCGTTTTCCTTCCATCCAGTTCTCTTTTTCTCCCCTCTTTTTCTGTCCATCTCTCGTTCCCCCCTGGTCTTCTATATTTCTCGCCCACTTTACTGTTTGCCTTTTCTCTAACTCACGTCGTTTTTTTATTTCCTTTCTCCTTCCCCCAACAAATTCCCTTTCTGTTCTCTTTCACCCATCCCCTCTCTTTTGTAGTTCTGCCCATTCTAGTCTCTTGTCTTCCTCTTTCGGCCCTTTAAGTTTATCTCTTTCCCTTTCCTCTTCGTTTTCCTCTTTCCTTTTTGATTATGTCCTCCTCCCACCCTCTCCTCGCTTCCCTTCTTCTCATTGGCACATTTTTGTATTATACACGAGAGGCTGGTTAGTTTTCACACTGATTGCATATACCTTTCCCTTGTACCCCTCTCATTCCCTCTCTTTCCTTTCTCCTTCGATCTTCACTTTCTCCATTCTACCACTAGCTTTTTCTTCTCATTTACTTTCTCTGTCCATTCATTTACTTTCTCTGTCCATTCCCCCTCTTTCCCTCACTCTTTCTCCCTGTATCTTTTCTTCCTCCCTCTCTCTTTCTTTCTCTCTCTCTCTTATGCCCAAGTACCCATTAACATTCCTCCTTCCCCGTTCTCTCCGACTCTATCCCTCTTTCATTCTATTTCTCCTCCCTCTTTCTATCCTTCCATCTCCCCTCTCTTCCTATCTACCTACCTATCTATCTACTTACCCACCTGTCCATCTATGTATGTATCAATCCCTCAAATGGATAATTTTGTATCATACAGTACAAGTAATTATAGCTTTTAGACTGAATGTACTGTACGTTGCACATATTGAAATTATCCCCGTCCCAGCATTTGATCCTTATAAACTGAACCTGGTATCATGTACGTACCAGCTGGTAATATATGAATGAAATTGTAATACAGGGACTAGAAATGATATGGGAATATAGGAGTTAAATTTTCCACACAAATTATCTTAAAACGATACTGATCAATTATAAGTAAATACTCAAGAGATAAATACAGAAATCAATGATAAAATGGTAAAACATAGTACCGTAATAAGAGAACACAGGAGTTAATAAAAGAACAAATAACAATACATCTATATTTTTTTTATGCGAGCAAGAACGAACTAAAGCCTGAGCTCGCAAAACAGTTCCTTCCAAGAAAAAATAAATAAATAAAAGAGAGACAAATTCAAGATCCGCTCGCTTGGACACACTGCGTTTGAAAGACTGGAGATCACAGGAAGTAGGAAATGCAGACAGAGGGAGACAGTTCCAAAGTTGGGCTGTTCCATAAATGAAGAACTGGGAGTAACGGTTAACCTTGCATTAGAGAGTTGGACAGAAAAGGGATGAGAGTTTGTTGCTACACGGGTGATACGCACTAGTGGTAACGGTGGAGGGATGCAAGTAGACAGTCCAGAGGAGCAATGACCATTGAAGTAATGACAGAAAAGAGATAAAGAGGCAACAGTGCGGCGAAGAGACAGAGGATGAAGGGAGCCAGTAAGAGGAGGAGAATTGATGAGACGAATAGCCTTTGACTCCACCCTATTGAGAAGAGCTATATGTGGGGAGCCTCCCCACACATGAGAGTTGTACCCTAAACACGGGCGAATAAAACCCGTGTATAAAGTCAACAACTGTGCAGGGGTAAAGAAGGCACGGAGTCGGTTTAGCACACCTAATCTCTTGGAAGCTGATTTTTCAAGAGATGCAATATGACCTTTCGAAGATAAGTCCGGAGTGAATGAAATCCCAATCATGTTCAAGGATGACGCAGGATTGAGCTGGATATTATTAAACTTTAGTGGGTACATATGTGGAAGATTTTGATGGGTTGATAGGTGTAAAAACCAAGTCTTTGATGCATTAAAAACAACAAGATTATTTTTTACCCCAGTCAGAGATACAAGCCAAATCAGACATTAGGCGTGCCATAGCCTCATCCTTTGTTTGTTGAAGTGCTGAGATGGACGTTGTGGGAACCGAATGGAAAGGTGAAGAGTGGAATCATCAGCATATGAGTGGATAGGGTTAGATGTACAGCTTAGAAGGTCATTGATAAATAATAGGAAGAGAGTTGGTGATAGGACAGAGCCCTGAGGAACACCACTGTTGATAGATCTAGAAGAACGATGGTCGTCTACAACAGTGGCTATAGAACGACCAGAAAGGAAGCTAGAGATGAAAGCACAGAGAAAGGGATAGAAACCGTAAAAGGGCAGTTTGGAAATTAAAGATTTATGCCAGACTCGATCGAAAGCCTTTGAGATGTCAAGTGCAATAGCAAAGCTTTCGCCAAAGTCTCGAAAGGTGGATGACCAGGAGCCTGAAAGGTAGGTGAGAAGACCGCCAGTGGAGCGTCCCTGACGTAACCCATACTGACGATCAGAAAGAAGATTGTGATAGGAAACATGCTTTAAAATTTTTCTGATAAGAATAGACTCAAAAACTTTTGAGACACTGGATATTAACACAATTGGACGATAGTTAGAGGGCTGGGAGTGGTCGCCCTTCTTTGGGACTGGTTGAATGAGAGCAAACTTCCAGCAAAAGGGAAAGGTGCTAGTTGACAGACAGAAGCGAAAGAGTTTACCTGGGCAGGGTGTTAGCACAGAAGCACAGTTCTTGAGAACAACGGGTGGGACTCCATCAGGCCCATATGCCTTGTTACTACTGATGCCAGTGATGACAGAAAATACATCATCTGAAGAGATTTTAATGTCAAGCACGAGGAAGTTAGAGGAGGGAAGTGATGGAGGAACAACAATGGAATCATCTAAAGTGGAATTGGAGGAGAGTCTGAGCAAAGTGCTCTACTTTATCAGTAGTAGAAATAGCTACAGAGCCATCACAGTAGGAAAGAAGAGGGAAGGATGAAGAGGTAAAGTTGTTAGAAAGTTTTTTTGGCAGGGTGCCAGAAGGAGCGGGAAGAATTCGAATTGGAGAGCTGAGAGCATTTGGAATTGATGAAATTATTTTTAGCAGAGCGAAGAATAGACTTAGCACGATTCCAGGCAGAAACATAAAAAACGATGTGATTCAGGGGTGGGATGGCTCTGGTACCATTTATAGGCCCTCTCCTTCTTGCAGACAGCATTAGAATAAGGGTGATTAAATCATGGTTTTCTTGCATTAATCAAAGGATATGAGAATGGAATGTATCCTTCCCTGCCCGAGAGAATAACCTCTGCAATGCGCAAGGCACACCCAGATGGCTCTCGGCCATGGAAGCAATAATCATTCCAGGGAAAATCAAAGAAGTAAGGCCCGAGGGCCTCCCAATCTGCAGCTCCAAATTGCCACAGTAGACGTTTCTTTGGAGGGTCCACAGGCCATACCGGAGCGATAGGACAGGTTAAGGTAATAACGTTATGATCGGAGGAGCCCAGTGGAGAAGAATGATTGACAGTGTAAGCAGAAGGATTAGTTGTAAGGAAGAGGTCAAGTATGTTGGAGCTCTCTGCAAGGCAGTCAGGGATACGGGTAGGGTGCTGTACAAGCTGCTCTAGGTCATTAAGGATAGGAAAGATGAAGGCTTGTTCACCAGGTGGATCAGCAAAAGGAGAGGCGAGCCAAAGGTGGTGGTGAACATTGAAATCTCCTAGAATGGAAAATTCTGAGAAAGGAGAAATGGATAGAATGTGTTCCTAAGATAGTCGAAGAATTTTTCATAGTCAATAGAATTAGGGGATAAGTAAACAGTGCAGATGTATTTAGTCAGAGAATGACATGAAAGCCGAGGCCAGAGAGTAGAGAATTCAGAAGAATCAAGTTGAGGAACACGAAAGCAAGATAAGTCGTTGCATACAAATACACAACAAACACTTTTGGCTTTGAAATGAGTATAGAGAAAGGAGGATACAGAAAAGGGTTTGCTATCGGTTGCCGCAGACAGCTGAGTCTCGGTAAGGATGAGCAGGTGAGGTTTAGAGGAGGAGAGGTGGTGCTCAATAGAGTGAAATTTAGAAAATAGGTCACGAATGTTGCAGAAATGAAGAAGTGAGTCAGATAGTGGTTCCAGGTTTCTCGCTGAGTCGTCACTGGGACAGGGGAGGATGGTGGGGGCATTTATGGGGGACTCCAAGGCCTGATTGTATTTCTAATTTTGAAAAGTAAGTGTATTGCGTCCTATGCACGAAGTTTGGTGTTGATAGTTAGAGTAACTTGTACTGGAGAGCATGCTGGCCTACTATCTGTGTTCCTGAAGCACTGAAAAAGTTCAGCAAAGGGGGATGGTCAGAAACTAGTCCCGAGGGCTGATGAAACGGGAGCTCCAGCTCTCCCTGTCATCAGCTTTCCATCCACCTTGGGAGTACTGCCCTGCTCGACTGATAATTGCCCAGATATATTATAATGAAGTGGTAACAAGAAAAAAACACATTATAGACTTGAAGTTCCTCTAACGAAAGATGACCTAAGAGTGAAAGGGAGTTATTCTGCAATAAAATAAACACAAAATCAAATTAAAACCAAAACATGAAGCAAATTTTCTACAACATCTACTTTGTTCTATTCGTGTCATTCAATCTTATTATTGTTTTTTCCTAACGAAAAAAGTTCCATTGCCTTATCTGATATATATATATATATATATATATATATATATATATATATATCTCTATATATATATATATATATATATATATATATATATATATATATATATATATATATATATATATATAGAGAGAGAGAGAGCCTCTGTGGTACAGTGGTAGAGTGTGCATGGTCGTACACGGGTGAACCAGGGTTCGCACCCCGCCAGAATAATAAGCTTTGGGAGTGTTCACCCGGCCACGTACTGCATTGGCGGACACAAGGGTTGCTGTGGTTGAACCAGTGTCGCATACTATAAAGTATGTTTGCACCCAGTCGGCCTGCGCGGGCCGATTACACTTGGTTCACAGACTACACACACATCCAAAGCCACTCCAACACTACAATTACACTTACAAGCACTTCTCACTCTACATACAATCTCTAATAAACAGCCTAAGCCAATTGGTAGAGATACATTGGCTGTATCGTCCCCACTTCGGTCGGGATAGGCCGATCCTGCAGTGGATACTCAAACGGCTGATGATTGTATATATATATATATATATATATAGAGAGAGAGAGAGAGAGAGAGAGAGAGAGAGAGAGAGAGAGAGAGAGAGAGAGAGAGAGAGAGAGAGAGAGAGAGAGAGAGAGAGAGAGAGAGAGAGAGATAAAGGGTGGAATCATTAAATCACAGACGATAAGAAGCCACTCCCAGGGTGAATAGGGTATTCTTGTAGTCGCCGGATTAAACATGCTTAATTGTGTTTCGTCATTAGAGAATAGGGAATGTTTTGTATTTGTTGTTGATGAAATGATGATGATTAGGACAGTTTTCATCTCTATGGTAGTGGTATCTGAGTGATAATTATTATGATGATGACCATATTAATAATGAGATAATGATATTGCAGATGATGATGATGATGATGATGATAATAATAATAATAATAATAATAATAATAATAATATAATAATAATAATAATAATAATAATGATAATAATAATAATAATAATAAATGAGTAGCAGTAGTAGTAGTAACAGTAGTATTAGTAATTGTAGTAGTAGTAGTAGTTCTTGTAGTAGTAGCAGTAATAGTAGTTATAGCAGTAGTAGTAGTAGTAGTAGTAGCAGTAATGATAAATATAATGTTGTGGTAGTCAATCAATCAATCAATCTGCTTTATTTCGTAATATAAAATTACAAAATCTCTCTATTGCCAGACGCCTTAATCCAATAAGGGGTGGCCACAAACAAATCGCCTCCATGTCGCTCTGTCCCCCGCCATTTCACTGCCCTGCTCCCAGCTCACACACCCCTCTCTCATATACTTCTCCACTCCATCCTTCCTTCTCATCCTCGGCCTTCCCCTCCCTCTCCCCCCCCTCTACCTTCCATACATTCTCCTCGTCAGTCTCTCACTCTTCATCCTCTCCACATGCCCAGACCAGCTTATTGTTTTTCTCCTAGCGATTCCAATCACATCCACATCCACACCACAACACTCCTTCACTTCTTCATATGTCAGTCTGTCTCTCCATGTGGCTCCAGATGCTCCTCTCAAATAACTCATTTCCATTGATCTCACTCTTGACTTCTGCCCCTCCAACAAGGTCCAAACTTCACTTTCATATGTTAAGAGTTGGTATCACAATACTGTCATGTAGTAACTTTTTCACTTCCATGTTCACTTCTCTGTTTCTTATAACTGCTTTCAAGGAACCAGAAACCTTTCTTCCCTGCTGTACCCTTTCAAGCATTTCACCCTCTAAACTTCCATCCTTACTCATCATACTATCCAAGTACTTAAACGCACTCACATTGTCCATTTCCTCGTCATCCAATCTCACTGTACATTCACTGACTCCATTTCTCTCGAAGACCATCATTTTACTCTTCCTTACATTCACCTTTAGATTCCGTTTCTTACACACTCTCCCAAACTCATCCACCAAGCCTTGCAGCTCCCCTTCGTCTTCACTTAACAGCAGAGTGTCATCTGCAAACAACAGTACAGAGAGTTTCCAAACACTGCCCTCTCTCACTTGGGCCCCTCCAACATCCACTGCCCTACCTTGTACCTCCTTTATTACCCCATCCATGTATACATTGAACAACCAGGGAGACATGACACATCTTTGTTTCAGGCCAACCTTCATATAGAAAAATTTACTCAGTTCACTAGTCAAACTCACTGCAGCCTTAGCACCCTCATACATACTCTTCACGGCATTCAACAACTTCCCATCTATTCAATATATTCCTAATACTTTCCAAAATCCTTGTCTATCCACCCTGTCATATGCCTTCTCCAAATCCATGAAGGCTGCAGACAACTCCTTCCCCTTCTCTAGTAACTTTTCCAGTAAAGATCTAAGAATGAATATCTGATCTACACAACCTCTTCCATTCCTAAAACCTCCCTCTTCTTCTCCAACTAATTATATAATATAGTACATAATTACAGTGTATTCATTAAATCTACCCAGTTAATCTTAAGCAGCTATATCACAGAGTTACAACCTATTATGACAAATTATACACAATATTTAATATATATATATATATATATATATATATATATATATATATATATATATATATATATATATATATATATATATATATATATCCGTCTTCAAAAATGCAAATATATATTCATATGGTAAAAATCAAGAAATGTATCTAATACATAAAGAGTGAGGAATGCACTGATGCAGTTAAAACTACCAGGATTTACAAATTTCTTCATTGTGATATTTTTATTACAAATATTCTATCTATCTATTGCCAGACGTCTCAATCCCGTTCTGGGTGACCACAAACAAATCGCCTCCACTTCGCCCTGTCCCCCGCCATTCCACTGCCCTGCTTCCAACTCACACCCCCCTCTCTCATATACCTCCCTCCATCTCGTCCTCGGCCTCCCCCTCCCTCTTCCCCCCCTCCACCTCACTCACATACACTCTCTTCGTCAGTCTTTCACTCTCCATCCTCTCCACATGGCCAAACCACCTCAGTGTCTTCCTCCTAACGCTTCCTATCACATCTACATCCACACCACAACGCTCCTTTATATACTCATTTGTCAGCCTGTCTCTCCATGTGACTCCACAGGCTCCTCTTTAATAACTCATTTCCACTGCTCTCACTCTTGACTTGTGCCCTTCCAACAACATTCAAGCTTCACTTCCATACGTTAGAGTTGGTATCACAATACTGTCATACAGTAACTTTTTCACTTCCATGCTCACTTCCCTGTTTCTTATCACTGCTTTCAAGGAACCAGCAACCTTTCTTCCCTGCTGTACCCTTTCAAGCACTTCACCCTCCAAACCTTCATCCTCATCACACTACCCAAGTACTTAAACGTACTCACATTTTCCAATTCCTCGCCATCCAACCTCGCTGTACATTCACTGACTTCACCTCTCTCAAAGACCATCACTTTACTGTTCCCTACATTCACCTTTAGATTCCGTTTCTTACACACTCTCCCAAACTCATCCACCAAGCCTTGCAGCTCCCCTTCGTCTTCACTCAACAACACAGTATCATCTGCAAACAACAGTACAGGGAGTTTCCAAACACTACGCTCTCTCACCAGGGCCGCTCCAACATCCACTACCCTACCTTGTACCTCTTTTATTACCACATTCATGTACAGATTGAACAACCATGGAGACATGACACATCCCTCTTTCAACCCAACGTTCAAAGAGAAAAATTCACTCAGTTCACCATCCACACGCACTGCAGCCTTAGCACCATCATACATACTCTTCACAGCATTCAACAACTTCCCATCTACTCCATATATTCTTAATACTTTCCACAATCCTTGTCTATCCACCCTGTCATATGCTTTCTCCAAATCCATGAAAGCCGCATACAACTTATTTCCCTTCTCTAGAAACTTTTCCAGTAAAGATCTAAGAATGAATATCTGATCTACACAACCTCTTCCCTTCCTAAAGCCTCCCTGTTCTTCTCCAACTAATTTCTCTGTTATTTCCCTAACTCTGTCAATACGTACCCTATCATACACTTTTCCTATTATACTAAGATGACAAATGCCCCTATGATTACCATACACTTCTTTTTCCCTCTTTCCTTTGTACATGGGAATAATTATACCTGACTTCCAATCCTCAGGAACTCTACCTTCCTCCCAGGCCAATCTGCACATCTTCTACATCCATTCTACTACTATCTCTCCCCCATGTTTCAACATTTCACCACACTCTATCAGTTCCTGGGGTTTTCCCCAATTTAATTTTCTTCATTGCTTCCACAACTTCTGTCCTACTGATTTCTTCCTGTCTTCTCACCTCCCTCCTTCTCCCAGCCATTCCCCAGCCAATTATACTCGCATCACTTCCATCCTCTATGTTCAACAATTCCTTAAAGTGTTCTCTCAATCTGCTCACTTTTTCTCCCTTCTCCACTAGTAATCTACCATTTTTATCTTTCACTCCCCTGCTAACTTCACTTCCACCTTGTCTTACTCTCTTCACCTCTTTCCAGAACATTTTCTTACAGTCCCTCCACTTTACACTCAAATTCCTTCCAAATTCCTCATCCACTCTCGTCATACTCTCTCTTATTAATCTTTTTACCTCTCTCTTTCTTTCTACTTATAACTCTCTCTTCCGCCTCTCAACTTCTTCCACGCCCCTATTTCTCATCCATTCATTGTATGCTTTCTTCTTTTGTACCACAGCCTGTCTCACCTCTTAATTCCACCACGCTGTTCCTTGCACCCCCCTCCGTCGTCTCTTCATCCCACACACCACATCACATGCTGCACATATTTCTTCTGTGAATATCCTGCACACACCTTCTACGTCCCCCATCTGCTCCAATTCATATTTGCCTAATCGTTCCTCCACTTCTCTCTTATACTCTGCCTTTTTCTCATCCTCTTGTAACCTTTCCACTCTCCTTGCAAATACTCCTTCCTGTCCTTCCCTTCTTCTATTACTCTGCCTTTTTCTCATCCACTTGTAACCTTTCCACTCTCCTTGCAAATACTCCTTCTTCCCGTCCTTCCCTTCTTCTACTACTCCATCTTATTTGGATCTTGATTCTGGCCACTAAAAGGAAATCACTTAAAAATGTAAAAAAGATATAGTATACATTAAAAAGAAAAACTAAAAACCACTATTAAATTTTTTTTTAAATATCAGTTAAAAATTATATACCAATCAATCAATTAATCACTTCCTGTGGCATCCCACGGGATGAGTAGGTCCTCGATGAACTCTCTCCACCAATGTTTGTCTCTTGCCATCTCTTTCAGGTCCCAACAACACTCCTCTCCCGCTTCTCTTTTCATTGTCCTCAACCAGGTTTCCCTCGGCCTACATCTTCCTCTTCTTCATCTAGCAGTCCACTCTGGCACATCCTGTATTAAACTGCCTTCTTTTCTCTATATGTGCCCCAGCCATTTCCAGCGAGACAGTCTCACACATTCAGCAACTGGTTCCACTCTCGTAATATCCCTTACTCTTTCATTTGTAACTCTGTCTTGCCACTTTACCCCAAGAATCCTTCTCAGTATTTTATTCTCATATCCTAATACTTTCTGATCTGTTGCAATTGTACTGTACCATGACTCATACCCATAAATTAAAATTGGTCTACCCATGGACTTGTAAATTTTTACTTTAGTATGCCCCGAAAACATATTATTATTCCAAACAGAATTGAACATTCCAACAGCTCGCCATGTCTGTCTAATCTTCTCCTCAATTTCATTGTTTAATGATCCATTAGATGATACAATCGTTCACAGATATCTAAAATTTTCTACATTCTTCACCACATTATTCCTAATTACACAATCGATTTGGTTCTCCACGTTCATATTAATAATTTCAGTCTTTCCACAATTTAATACCAATCCAACTTTTTCTCCTTCCTCCACCAGACAATCAAGCACTCTCTGCATCTCGTAAATACTTCCACAAATCAGTACAATATCATCAGCATAGTTCAAATCCATCAGCCTCTTATCTTTCCAGTTAATTCCTACACCTGTTCTCCTTACAACCTTTTTCATAACATAATCCAAAACCAAAACAAACAGCAATGGCGAAAGAACTCCTCCTTGAATCACTCTTGACCTAACTTGAAATGGATCACTCAAAGAACCATCCACAATTCCTTACAATATGTACCTTCATGCAGGCTTCTAATAATATTTACAAACTTTTCTGGTATACCGTAGAATCTCATAATTTTCAACATAGCTCCACGTGAAACACTATCAAACGCCTTTTCAAAATCCACAGAACACATACTAAGTGTAATACCAGAGATTTATAATCCCACCGGTTGGTGGTAGTGTAACGCTAGAGATTTAAATTTTACCGGTTGTTGGTACTGGTCAACTTACCCATTGATAATACAGGTGGTACTCGACTTAGTCTCCCCTCCTTGGTTAATAAAAAAAAGAAATTCACTTCAATAAAACAAAAGGGGGAAGGGGGTGGTATTTTGACTTAGTATGGTAGATGATAATTGTTTAAGAAAATTTTTGGTAGCGTTTGTAGTTTTTGGCCGAGCCTAGATTTAGTCAGTACCACAGGTGGTCGTCTTTCCCTCGGCGAAGGAATCTTGAATTGGAAAGGGGAGTGAATTAGGCATGAGGACTTAATTCCCTTGAGTAGGTACACCAAGAAAGAAAGATGATATATACTTTACTCTACTTTAATAACTTTATGTTGGTTTTCAAAAAAAAAAAAACATTTTCAATTACATGACCCTTTATCATATGAAAGAAGATTGTAAATTAAAACCATGGTTTGGATGATCATTCCTCCAACATTGTCACCAGGCAAAAACAATTTGGTACCTACAAGCGATTTCTGAGGTCATTGTACCTTACTTTCTTTTTGTCAGTTATTCTTGGGCTCGACAATAACCTCAAGACAGAGACCTTTTTACGAGCTTGGGTTGTCTTTTCGGGCTGGCATAGCCTCGAACCAATAAAAATAATTACTCGTGTTCTATTTCGTCCGTATAGTATACTCTCATCATGTAATTCTCTGTAATCCACAAACACTATCAATTCAGAATTATTAATAGTTCATAATCGTCATTACTACATAATCACCAAAAAATGCATAATCACTTGGGCTTGTTTAGCCTCGAGGAACAATTAAAAAAAAAAATAGCATAATCACCAAGAATACATAGTCACTCGGGCTTGTTTAGCCTCGAGGTACAATTCAAAAATTACATTATTGCTCACAACCATTAAGTTCCCTTCCACGCTCCTAATTTTCTAGCATATTAATTTAAGAGAAAGAAAACGGTTAATGGATTTGAATTTCGCTTTTCCGTTACCAGATCACATCACTTTTAAATTTCTAATCCTTATCTACAAAAAAAAGTTCACTTGATAGATCAGTGATACCATTTCAATTACATTTGGTTTATAAAATAATTCATGGGTAGTGTAATGTGTGTATGTAAGAGTCTATGGACAATACCACGGGAAGGCCTCGTGCTCACTCTGACGTCACCAGTGTCTGTGGACTGAACCAACGTCCATTACACACGATGTCTGGGCCTCAAGTCTACGTTAAGCTTTCAACAATATTACTTCATATGGTCCATGCCAAGTAAGGATTAAACAAAGAAAAAACTGGGGGGAAGGAAAAATGTGGACAGCTCACCTGAACCAACGTCCATTATACACGACGTCTGGGCCTCAAGTGGGGTTTCCTTGGTGCGTCCGCGATGCCACTGCTAGGTCAAATGAGGTGGTGTTTTTGAAATATGGTGGGTTTCAATTCTCTTCACAATTTATTTAGCAGTGTATCCATGATGCCAGGACTTTTGATTGAATTGGGGAAAATTTGGGATTCAATCCTTACTTAATTTAGATACTGATTTTACCACCATCCTGCCTTGAATTTTTGGGCAGCTTATGCCATCTAGTGATGGTTAAGGTAAGCAGGACTATTAAATCCTCACAAATGACATTATTTAGGCCTTTTTGACTGTTAATCTCACATATTTGGGTTCTAGCAGCTTCATTAGTAAACATTTTACAACTAGGATACGGAAAGAATTGTATACTCATCATTATTCTGTTTAAGGTTTAAACTCGGCGCCCAATAACGACGCACAAAGGAGGGGCAAAGCTGGGCGCATCTGTTATTCATTACTCGACCAGACGGAGGAATTCCCGTAGCTCAACATCCACAATTACATCACCCAATGCATAGATACAGAGATACATACATATAAAAATAAAGTTAACCCTACATTAATCATTAACATATGAATTACTACTTAGGACAGGAATTTATAGACTAGTATTCAGGTTACATCCTATCTAACTTAAAAATTACAGTACCTTTAAACACATACATGAATATTAAATTTGTGGCACTACATAAGTGCCATTGTCATCTCATTAGCTTGTTGCATTTGATGCCTTACAATAAAAATTTGATCATTACAGCCTCGACCCTTTCTAAATCCCAATTGTTCTTCTCTTAAAATTTTATCAATTGCTGGCTCTATTCTGTTCTACAAGATTTTGGGAAAGACTTTTTTGCAACTGCAGGTGTCAAAGTTATCCCCCTCCAAGATCCACACAAACTTAAATCTCCCCCTCTTGGTATTTTTATAATCACTCCATATTTCCGCTCTTCTGGAATTCCACCATTATCCCAAGCCACATTAAAAAGTTTCAAAAGTGCATTCATCAACCCGTCATTTTCCACCTTAAACATTTCAGGAATTATTCCATCCTCTCCTGGGGCCTTAAAATTCTTTAACTCCGTTATAGATTTTGCTACCTCTTCCAAGGTTATATCCCCTGTTTCTATCTGCAAATCTCTCTCGGCTGACAAAACTTCCTCTTCAGCTGGGATTGGTCTGTTTAGAACAGATTCAAAATTACATATATATATAATGTTAAAAATATGAAGAAATTCAGGATTCAGTTTAACACTAAGGAGTATAATGCCCTAATATCCAGAATAACTACATGCCCCGCGTGTATCCTCACGTCTCTGGATCCAAGTCAAGTAGAAGGCTATCACATCCAGGTCCTTACTATTTACATCTACTGAATAGTCATTTTTTAATATAGTGTGGACATGTTGCATAAACAATCCCTCCTTAAAGTATGGAATTGAGAATTGGATTGGTAGAACTCTTTATCCTTTTGTAATACCTAGCCTGAGTTAGAGCACTTAGGTGTTTGAGCAAAAACTGATTACAGTTGGAAGCAGTTATATGACTGCTGGCATAAACAGATATCCCATGTACTTTCTTCAAAGCATTATTATATTCAATATTAAAAGCCTTAAAGACAGGAGATCTAAAAGTTGCCCTGCTGTTCCACAAGCATAATCCATAGTCTGGACAGCAATATGACTTTAAAAAAAAAAAATAAATAAAAAGCAAAGCATCCTTTTTTAAAAATTTAAAATCTCTAAAAACCGAATTGAAAGAAGCATAAAATTAGTAATATTGTGTACTTCCTCAGTCCTACCAGACGAATACTTTTACCGTGTTACATATTGTTAAGAAGTGGGATTTGGTAGTTTGGTAGTCTAGAAGTTTCTCACTGATTCCCTATGTTTATGGTAGTTCCGGTATGAGTCAGAGTTGCCAGTTTGCCTGGTGTTTGTGAGCATAATTGTCTCGTAAGTTATGCATTAATTTTTGTGCACTATTTTTCTTATGTTTTAGTTATGTGATTGCCTGTTAAATTATGTAATTTAAATTAAGTTTGTATGCTAAATAATTTACAGTGTTATGTAATGTAAGAAGACTCTGGCATGTTTTGGATGTTTCCAAGTTGGTAACTGTTGTACCGTGCTCTCTTTCTGAAATACTCCAGAGCTGTGGAGAGATGTAGATCTTTCTAGACCAATACAAGCTTATATAAGGATGGGGAAGAGACTAGAGCAAGTTCAGTCGGTTTTCAGTTCTCTTTGAGTGTAGTGCAGTGTCAGTGAAGTTTGTATATTTTCGGTACTTGTGAAAACTGTGAAGTATTGATGGCAAACAGTGAAGCAGTGAAGTTTGTATATCACTGGTATTTGTGAAAAAAAAAATGAAGTGTTGTCATGCAATAAGTGTAATTGTAGTTAGTAAGGTTTGTATAGCTCCAGTGCTGTGAGAATAGAGAAGTGAAGTTGGAAAGCATTCAGTGTAATTATTTGGAAAATAAAGACAGTAGACTTAAGAAGCCAGTGTTTATCTACGATGCCTCAGCTGATCTTGTGTACTGTTCACCCAAAGGCTGACCAAAGGAAGAGCAACTCACTGGGCAACGTCCTTCCTGTACTGAACTACTACTGCTGAAGCCTGTGGCAATGTGGGACAGGGATGCAACACTGGTGTCAGGAGTGGGATAATTTTAGTGTTGCAGTGAGTCTAACCTTTGACATGGAAGCAGAAGGTGTGCAGACCAGAGGCCAAGCTAGACAAGAAGGGGCATGTGTGGCGTAAGTCATGAAGCTATTGCAAGCACAGAATGAAGGACAAAGAACTTAAAGGACAATTGTAGGCACAAAATAAAGAACCCAAAGAACAATTACAAGCACGAAATGTACAACTACAAGCACAACATGAAGGACTACAGGCACAGAATGAAGGACAGAAAGAACTCAAAGAACAATTACAGGCACAAAATGAAGAAATAAAGGAACAACTGAAGCACAGAGGGAACAGCTTCAATAGGCATTACATGAGCAACAGGGGGAATTACAACTGAGGATGCAAGGACAGCTAGATGCATTCATGGGGGAAATGAAGGAAGAACAGGAACAATCGAAAGAGGAAGTATAGGATGAATTACGGCAGCAGAAGTGTGAGGTAAGCAATAACGTGATGGAGTTCAGACAGCTTCTAGACGACCAGCTGAAGCAGGCAGGTGACCAGCTGAAGATAGTGAGGGAACAGTGACGGAGTGCAGACAGCATGTGGATAACCAGTTGAAGCATGTATTTGACCATGTGAAGATAATTAGTGAGAGAACTGAGGCTGTAGAGAAATAATGCACTGATGAGCCTCACGTTGGTGTACAGGGAGCATGTGAAAGAATGGATAGCATATGGTGACTCTTGATGGATCCCAAGCATCTAAAGGTAGCATTACAGGGATGAATAATCAGAATGTAGGAGATTTAAGTCTGGGCCTTAATTATGATGCCCCAGTTTTTGGGCCCCAAACCAGCAAAGTGCATGGCTATAATGGGGGTTCAATTAAGGAGAAACCTCAGGAATTTGAGGGTAGAGTATCTTGGGAAGCTTACCGTACACAGTATGAGTTACTTGCTGATTAGGATGGTTGGGATGATGGGCAGAGGGTAGTGCAGTTTGCTACTAGCCTTAACCCTAGATAGGAAGACCTGTGCCATATGGATACACGGCCAGGGTGCGTTTAAGTTTCGTGGTTAATGGTGTCCAGAATAATGGGTAATGGGCAACTTTTCTCTTTGCACCAAGCAGTCCTGAGCCAGCCTTTGCTGTTTCTGCCCACAGGCTCAAGTTCCTGCCATTATTGACTCTGGTGAGTACCTGTGTATCCCATTGGCACATGTCTTCCTGTAGCATATAATTTTTGTAGAAACAAAGAGAGAGAGAGAGAGAGAGAGAGAGAGAGAGAGAGAGAGAGAGAGAGAGAGAGAGAGAGAGAGAGAGAGAGAGAGGAAGGCCATTCTGGTCAATGCTGAAGACTTTAATGCACATTTTTAGTGTTTTAGGTACAATATGGCCATGTACATGAGTGTAACATCTCCCACTCTATGCAGTTTAAAGTAGTATATATGGTTTTTTCTTTGTTTTTTAGTATATGTGTAGGTAATGGAGGTAAAACGAGCTAGGTAGCTGTCCCACACAGAGCTGGCAGAATATTCTGAAGCTGGAGTATTTCAAGAGGACTGTTGACATCACATTAGAACCCCTGAGTGACACAGAAACCCTTGATTGTTATTGTGGGTGATTTACTGTAGCAGTGACCCCGTAATGAGGTGGTTTTAGGGGTCAATGGTGGCCGGAATAATAAGTAATTGGGAATTGTTATTTACAGGTATGTAGTCATGGGCCCCAAATGAACAAGATACCTGTCAGACGAAGAGCTGGCAGAGTATCTGAAGTCGGAGGAGTTCAACAGAACTGTTGACACCACACTGGAACCCCTGAGTGACACAGAAACCTGTGATGTTAGTTAGTGTGGGTGATGTAACACTGAGTGTACCAGTGTCCCTAGTGGTGGTGTGACGGCCGTCATTACACCACACAAGGACCCACAACAGGAGCCTGAGAACATTGATTGACTACTTTGAGGGTAGCAATGTATATAATATTTATTAGCTGTTTCCATTTATGCCAGGCACCCAGTTTTCTGTGGAACCCAGGGTTGGCAGGCCGACTGTGTGATACTTGGGTATTAGATTTATAGGTTTAGGTAGTTTTTTTTTTTTTTTTGCTCAGTTCCATGTATGTGCATCTCAGGAAGAGAATAAGTCAGTACTACTTTTTTCCTTCACTATTTTTTTTCAAGTAACTTATAAATGAATTTATTTTTGCTCAGTTTTATTAATTCCTAATCATCTGGTCTCCGCAGGAATTGTACTTGTGTTTCAACTTCATTAGTTTTGCATAAAATATATTTGTATATATTTTTTTATTATTTTCGTTCAGTGTATCCAATTGGCACGGGTCTTACTCTCCCGAGGTCAGAAGGGACGTCTTCCTATCTAGGGTTAAGGGTGCCGCTGGAAATAATGGGCCAGATGTCAGTAGAGGATAGGAACAGTTATCAGTCCTTAGTAGACGTGCTGGAGTGCAGATTTGGGACCATGTACCAGATTGAGGTTTACAGAGCAAGATTCGGGAGCCGTGTACGGGCTCGAGTCGAATCCCTAGGGCAGCATGCTCATGACCTGGAGAGTATGGCATACAAGGGGTACCCTGGAGCAGCACCTAACTTGTTGGCTATGCATCTGAGGGATCCGTTTATCTATGCTCTTGATAGTGCAGGGTTGAAAGTGCAAATGAAGCAGGCACAACCCAGAAGCATGCAAGACGCACTAACCAGGGCTCTAGAATTCGAGTCCTACGTCAGGTTCGGTACGTCCACTTTTCAGGCAGGTCGTAGTGCAGGCTTTAAGGGAAGAAACGGGCAGGTACATGAAGCGGAAAAATTTGTAGGAAGTTGCTGGTACTGTATTTGGGTATTTTATTCTTGCCACCACAGAACACAAATTTCTGGCAACCAACATTATTGCAATCAGCTGAGCGAAACTTTCTCCATCTACAGGGATAATGAAGCCGTCTCGCTGTATGAAAAACTAAAAAAGGAAGAGGTCGTCGTGATGTAGTTATTTTAGATTGTTTTAACACCCTTCATAATTCGATATTGTTACACATCTAAACCCTCTCAGTGAGGAATTGTGCTGTTGTGCCATATTCTTGTTGGTACCAGACGATTTCTCAACGTATTAGAAGGTTCAAGCAGTGAAAGGGTAAGGCAATATGCAACCTCTCCGGTACGAAAAGTCTATTCTGAGAAGAATAAAATCATCTGGTTACAGATATTATATACAAAAATGCGTAATCGGGTTGGAGGATTAGCAGCGTCTAACGATATCTAAAAAAAAAAAAAATCATTGTCCTGAAGGTCTCCTAATGCACTTTGTAAACACTAATGACTTTATTGATGCATGTGTATGGTGATACCGAAAACTTAAACAGTCCTAAAAATATTAGCATCTTTCTTCTTTCCTCACCAAAACAATGTAGCATAATGCAATGGCATATCCAGGTTTTTTTAACAGGGGGGGCAAACACTTGGAATATTTCCCCCAAATGTATGTCACCCCAAATTTTCCTAGATTTGATGCTTTGTTATCAGAAATAAATTTACATCTTTACTGCTGCATTTGTTGCAATGTCATAAAGAGAAACTATCTTTTCCTCACATATTCACAGCTTTCTTGGAGTAACTTTAAGTTAACAGTTAATAATCCTTTCAGAGGAGAGTATGTAAAAACACTCAGTACATAATGTTACCAGAGGTCTCCTCTTTCATTAGAGAGCAAAAGGAAACACCAGCAATAATTTAGAAGGCACTGGAGTTTCCACAGCAAAGACATCTCCTTGTCACTAATATCATTGGTCATCATGGTCAATCTCGTAGATGGTATTATTATCGATACATGCATGCTAACTTCCGTCCATTCTACCTCAAAACATTTTTTTTCTCGGTACTACAAATTTCTTCTGCACATTTAGTACTGAAAAAAGCACTGTCACACTATACTCTTAGTGCATCATTTACCTGCTGTCTTTATCTCTGTACATTTAAGGAAGTACAGTTATTTTGCATAATAACCTACGAAATTATGATGAAATATACCACGCATTGGCATAGCACCTACCATACGAGAGGCAATGACGTCCACACTATCTCTTTATATTCGGAAATAAACCATGTACAGTATTTTGATTGGCTGCTTGAAGAAAAATGGCAGAATGAATAGGCCAATGAAAACTCGAGATCTGGCGTGTGTCACGAACACACTTTCCCACATTCGTGATAATGTCGCTATTTTTCTATTTTCCTTTGCGGCTCTCTCTCTCTCTCTCTCTCTCTCTCTCTCTCTCTCTCTCTCGGAGCGCGGTAGCTCAGTGATAGGGTGTCGGGCTCGTAATCGTGAGGTTGCGAGTTCGCGCCCCGCCAGGTGGCTGCTGTGCTGGGAGGGGTGGCGTTCTCCTGTGACTCAAGCAGGGCATATGATCTGATGAGGTCTAGCTCGGGGATTATTCCTCCTTCTCTCTCTCTTTCTCCCTCTCTCTCTCTCCACTTAGCATATAGCTGTAAATTAAAATTCACTGCCGTACCCACCCCCTGTCTGATATTCTGTTTTGTAGTACTGCTGTGGTGGTAGCCATTAGAAATTCTGTTTTCCATTACTTATTCCTTTAGTTTGCTTCTCATTGACTCAAGCATCAGGGGTGGTGCATAGGTCAAGACTGACCTAAGCAAATACATCTGGTGGGATTTCACCTCTCTTAATCCTTGACTCCTCTCTTAATCCTTGACTCAGTGACCACTCGACCTTCCCCACTCAGCAGGGAATGACTTTCACATCATCTGTACTGTACTGTATAGAAAAGATTTTTCCATTAAGGAAAAAAGAATAATGGCGTAAAGCTATTCAACCTGAATATTCTCACCTAGAAATGTGGGGGGAACAAAAGATACTCTGTCCCTCAAGCTCCAAAAAGTGGGGGGAACACGTCCCCCTGTCCCCCACTCAAACGAGGCCCCTGGCATGCATACTTACATCTGCTTACCTTCTAAAATGTAGTCTGAGGTGATCCAAATGACTTCATGCAGTCTTCAAAAATTCTGCTTGCTTCAGCTGTTTGTAACAATAATTGTGCAGTGTTTGTTTGCAACTGGCTAAAGGGTGAGAAGATATGACTACAGGGTGAGAGGATGTGGTTGAGGGGACAGCAAAGGCTATTTTTACACCTCATCAGGATTCAAGTGCAAAACATCATTAGAGCTCTAATATTAACCACATGATCTAAGGTGATGGGGGAAATTGTTAAGTTATAACTGGTCATTTTTCTCAAGCGTTTTATAATATTTAGTCTAGCTTTCAATTTCAAAGGAAATTATTGTTCCCACATAAATATTTTTGGAAATGGATAATGTTGTTTAATATACTAGTGGTAAAATTAGGAAAATTGTACTGTCATACAAGAACTATGCCAAAAATCTCTTTCAACATTTCCCCTAAATTTTCCCAGGAGGGGGGAAACTGACCCCCCAGCCCCCCCAGTGGCTACGTGTATGGCATAATGGACGAAGCACACTAACAATTGTTTGCACCTTCATTATCTTCATAAGCCCGCCATCCTAGTATAAAGATATAATTTATCATGCTTTTATCATTGTAAAAGTTGTCCATTTTAAATAGCATAAGATGATAAGGTAGAGGAAATATAACTCTAGCAGCCAATTAATACATTTCTTTTTTCCACAGGGGACTCAGTAATCAAAACTCCCTCGTGTTTCGTGCGATCTCTCCATGGTAACCATAAATCCCGTGGGTGCACTTGACAACATCGTTCCTTATTGTGCCTCAGAAAAGTCTACAGTGTTGTTTTGCAGTAAATCAAATATACAGTGTAAAATTATATGGCATTAAAATACACCTCTACTGCTTACTGATCCTGAAACCAGCCTGGGCCGTGGGGCGCTGCATTGAGTAGTGGTGCATCAAGCGACTCCATCCCTCTCGGTCACGGGCAAGGGCTTGAGTTGTGGCAAAGTTCTTCCTGGTCCACTCAGTGATGTTGTCTGCCCATCTTTTCCTCTGTTGTCCTTGCGATTGTTCTCTGGAGGATGGTCTTAGTCCACTGAATCTCGTTGCATTGCCGAACCATCGCAGTTTTCGTTTTTTGACTATGGTTAACAGGTCTTCATACTGGCCAGGAGGTTGCCTGATTGTTCTGCAAACGTCTTCGGTGATGTTGTGTTCTCCATATGAGATGCCAATGATTCTTTTGTTGCATCTCATTTCAACTGTTTGGATCTTCCTTTGCATCTCAGCTGTCAGGGTCCACGTCTCGCAAGCATACAAAAAGATGAAGAGTACTAGGGCATGCATGAGCTTCAATTTGGCAATGGGACTGATATTCTTGTCTCGCCAGACAGGTCATAGTCTTGCTAGTTCTGCTGTTGTATATGCAGCTCTTGAAGGGATTTCCAGCTTTGTTCCATTTTCACTGATGATGATGCCCAGGTATTTGAAGTTTTTAACCACATCAAGCTCCTGGCCACTGACAGTGATTTTGGTCTTGATCTCATTCTTTTTGTTTGTAATAATCTGTCTTTTCGATGCTGATTTCCATGCCATACCTGATAGGCAGCTCATCAGACCGGCGAGTTCTTCTTCACTCCCTGTCAGCATGTTGTTATCGGCGAACCTGAGGTTGGTGATGGTGTGTCTTCCAATACTGGCAATGCCAGCGCGATCTTCAAGTGCTCTTTCACTATATCTTCCATGAAGATGTTAAAAATTGTCGGCGAGAGGAGACAGCCTTGTCAGCCCCCAACTGATACATGGAACCAATCTTTGACTATGCCCCACACAAGAACTGCACTGTTGGCCCTCGCATACAGCTGTCTGATGATTCTGTCAGCTTCTGTCCCCTGTTGTACTTCTTCATGGTGGCCCATATTACACCATGCCACACCCTGTTGAATGCTTTTTAAAATTCTACAAAGATGTGTAGATCTCTTGCTGGTGCTGGCTGTACTTCTAACACAGAACTCCAAGAGTAAAAAAATTTATTCTGTGATGCATCTCCCCCAGCGAAAGCCAGCCAGTTCTTTGTCAATGATCTCTTCTGCCTTTGGCCTCATTCTCTTCAAGATTACGTTCAGCATCAATTTACTCACATGACTGATAAGACTGATAGTTCGATAGTTTGAGCATTGCAGGAGGTTGCCTTTCTAGGGGAGAGTGATAGTAACTTCGTCCAGGTTGTTGGCCATTCTCTCTGCTGTCAGATTTTGTAGCAGATCCGAGTTAGAGTGTGTGTGACTGCCTCTCCTCCATGTTGTATCATTTCTCCTGAGATGTTGTCAATTCCCACAGCTTTCCCTTTTTTTCAGTGCTCCTATAGCTACCTCCATTTCTTCTTGTAGGATAGGGAAGTCATCTTCATTTGACGACTCTGAGCAGACAAGAACACAAGGGTCTCCGTAGTTCTGGTGGTTGTAGAGTTCTGGGCGGTGTTCAGTCCATCTCTTCATGATTTTTTCTGTGAAGCACTTTCCTTCTTTGTCCTGTATGGTGCTGCCTTTTGGTCGCATCGGCTTTGTCACATCCTTTACAACTTGAAAAGCATTATTGCTGTTGTTCCTGTTTAAACTGTCACTAATTTTAGTGCACTGCACTTCAATCCACTCTTCTTTTGCTCTCTTCATCTCTCTCCTGATCCTCTTACTGATATCTCTGTACTCTTATGCCCTCCTTTCTGTATTCTTCACCTTCTCCTAATCTCTTCTTGAATCACATATT
This sequence comes from Coenobita brevimanus, assembly GCF_032717465.1. Classification (NCBI taxonomy): domain Eukaryota; kingdom Metazoa; phylum Arthropoda; class Malacostraca; order Decapoda; family Coenobitidae; genus Coenobita; species Coenobita brevimanus. Next base: position 13,816,541 of record NC_137006.1, read on the forward strand.
TCATGGATGTCATCTGGAGGGTCTTGTGACATTGTTTTCCCAGAATTTCTTTTGCTGTTTCAATCACTGGATTGAACTTGGTGGTCAGTGCTTCAGCGTCTTCACTTAGTATTAGCAGTGGTGCAAACCTGCCTCTGATGGCGGCTTGGTAGGCTTCGCTGATGGTTTTGTCTTTGAGTCTGTCAAGGCTGACCTTCAGTCTAATGTATTTGGGGTCTTGGTCTTCCTCAACCTCACTTTGATGTTCATGAACACTAGGTCATGGTCACTTCCTCTAGCTGCTCCTGGGAATGTTCTGGTTTTGGCTCTGTTGATGCCAGATAGGAAGCAGTTCTGCACCAGGACCTAGTCGATCTGTTTTGTACTCCACTGGGCACGTGCCAGGTCCAACGTCTGGATGCCTTGTGATTTCCAAGCATGTTATCTAGCCCTAAGTTGTAGTAGACAACCAATTCAAGCAGGATTCCTCTTTCATTTGCTTATGTGTTGCAGAAGGGTTCACAGTAATCACTCCAATCTTTTAGTGCATCAGCACCAACCTTTAGCATTCCAATCTCCTTGGACTATTAAAATGTCTTTCTATTAACCCTTTCTATGATGTTTTGGAGATGAATATAAAACTCCTCCTCTTCCTCATCATCGTAGTCTGATGTAGGAGCATTGGCTTGAACCGTCATGATGTTAAACGGAGCTGCTGTCAGTCGCATGGTAATACTTCTGCTGGATACTGGGCAGCATCCGAGTACGGCAATCTTAGCATTCTTGTTAACTAGGAAGCCTACGCCGTTGGCACGTTTGTCCCGTTCTCCGCTGAGGAACAGCATATGCACCATATCCATCTGGTATTCTCCTTTGTTCTTCCATCCGACCTCACAATGTCCAGTAACATGCCAGGTGAATCTATCACCCTTAAGTACATGCAGATGAATGTAATACTGCATGTCTGCATCTCATATATTTATGTTGCCTTCGACTCCATTCATCAACAATTACGTTCATACAAACATATCAGCGTTCCATCAGTAGAGACAATTGGCAACCCAGCTATTGAACAATATTTATATAAAGGACACGTGTCATTGAGATTACAAATGTCGCCAAGGGTTTTCCACAGACTATTGAAAACTTTACTTTGGCTTATGCATAATGTAAGAGAAGGGGGAACACTGCAGATATTGTGATTATAAGGATCATGAAAACAAAGGATATGTGCACACTACTGTAAGAACTTCCAGCCCCATCGAATTTGCAGTGCGTGTGTATTGTGTGCATTTAGAAAAAGGTAGAGTCAAGGGGATCCAATATATATATATATATATATATATATATATATATATATATATATATATATATATATATATATAATTTTTAGACTGACAAGTAATGCTAAAAAAAAAAAAAAAGAGGCAAGATGAGAAAAACACCACACATATTTAGACAAAGCTCTCTCTCTCTCTCTCTCTCTCTCTCTCTCTCTCTCTCTCTCTCTAACATAAAAGTAATTTATACCAGTTACACTATCATCGTACATCGTTTTCTTTTCTTATTTCACATTATTATCTTCAGTACTATGATGTGTTCTTGTATTACTACCCCGCCTGGATTACTTTCTTCAGCCTATGATATCCTGCTCGTGGTGAAAGTCTTGTCAAGCTTTTCCAAATTTTAAAATATTTTGAGAGAGAGAGAGAGAGAGAGAGAGAGAGAGAGAGAGAGAGAGAGAGAGAGAGAGAGAATGGTCTTTCGTTTTTCCTGTATCTGAATCTAAATCATCACATTAATATTACTAGAAATATGATGGTGATGATGATGGTAATGATAATTTTTTAAAGATATCTTTTTCCTTGATTCTCCCTCTCTGTGGATCTAAACTCCACCCATTCTATTTTTAATAGTTTGACTACAACGATGATTTTGATGACAACATTGATTATATCACTTTTTTGTGCTTTTCCTGTATTTTTTTTTTTTTCTGATCCAAGACATACTGTTGCAGTTTCATAGCTGCAAATTAGAGCCGAGAATAATTCCAAGACGCCACCTAAAACGGTTCCATATTGAGAAACTCAAAGATGAGAAATGTGCCAATAAGTATGCAGTTGCAGTCTTAAATCGGTTTGAGGTGCTCAGTGCTGTTGAGGATTGCGTTGTACTATGAAATAAATTTAGGCACGTCACTGTGGCCGTAGGTAATGAATACATTGGAGACCGTCCAAGATTAAGGAGAGGATTTGTCTCTCCAGGGACGCTGGCTGCAGCTGAGATCGAGCTGCCAGCCTGGCTGGGGATGAGGAGCAGCACAAACTTCTATCTCGCAAAGCCAGTTTCGCTGAGAAGGGACAAGGAAAGGTACATCAGGAAAATTGGGTATTCGAAGATCATTTTCATGCACATGACGTTTAACCAACTTATCAAGCCCTGAGGAAGCTTTACTTCAGACCGGCCACTCAGGCTAGCTCTGTTTGGATAGTAGATGGACGGCTTTCGTCAGGGGTGGATGAGTACAGAGATCGTTGAGCACCTTTCTCTCCCAATGGAGAATCTCCATTGACAGGTATGCAGCCACCAGTTCCTATTCCAGTAATCAACGATGCTGTGCTATCTCTAAAAAAAAAAAAAAAAAAAAAAAAGAGGAAGGTAGTGGCTAGTTGGACAGTTGTAGGATAACTGGACTTTGTCTCATCTCTGCAGAAGTGGTAAAATCCATGATCCAAAGATTACATAAGGTCAGAGGAGTCGTTTTGAGTACTTTACTTGACAAGGCCTTTGATTATTCCTTTCTGGAAAAGTAAAGGAGACCAAAGTGACTGAAGTAATTACCGTGGTGTTACTCTATGGATTCATGCCCAGAAGGTCTGCAGTTGATCAGTTCCTAAGACTTCGAAATCTCATGGAATGCCATCGCGCGCATCAGCAAAGACTGCTTACAGCCCACATTGATTTCAGTACGGCATTTGACCCAGAAAATTGGGAGGTACTATGGGAACTCCCGCAAATCCATGGGTTCCCCGCAGGGATTATCTTGCTGATAGCTGACTATCACTCAAAAGCCGACATTGATGTCCAGTGTGTATGTGTGTGTGTTGGGGGGGGGGAGATATTAAATTTCATTCCAGTTAGCTTTGAAGCATGGCAGGGATTTGTCATTGCCTTTTCACTTTTCAACACTTGTGTGGATTGGGCACGGGATCGACCTATGAATCGGTATCACCGTACAGTATCAGTTGACAATTTAGGGTTATTGATCTTTACTCTGTTGATCATAGAGATATTCTAGTATACCGGTAGTTGCTGGAGACACCCCTAAGGGCTGAGGCATCTAACAAAATGTAAAACTAGTGGAACTAGGGATCTCTTGGATTAAGACTAAGTTCCAAGCATTCGGTAGCTTGGTGGATAAAGCCGTACAACCTATTCAAGTATGTGATGAGGACACAGAAGTCTTGGATGAGTTCCATTCATCTTGGTAGAGTGAGTCATAATGGCGGTTGGTTAGATGGTATCTATCATCATACTGGTCAGGTCTAGGTGTACTGTGTTATGGATTGTTATGCTAGGTGTTTTCAAGGAGGCTTCCCGTCCTAGAAACGCCTGACTAGAACGGGGCTTGAACACAAACATAAGAGGATTTAGGGCATAAAACTCTGGGCAACAACCTACACGTATATTCACAAAGTCTTAATTACAGGAATGGGCAGACAATCTCACAATATTTATGTTACATCAATCCTTGGGCTGCTGATCTGTTTGAGTGTATCTCACAGGATACGGGATAGACACCATACGTATTATTATATCAGGGTGAGTGCATGTAGCAACAATTCACTGTCTCTATTCCAGTGCTGTATGGTTAGGGGTGGGAGTTTAGACCTGAGTATTCCACTGTACACAGTTTCTCATTTTAGTGGCTCCTGGTTCTATGGGAGTTCAATAATTCACTGTTATGCACCTGTTCTAGGAGTCTTACCGAGTGTGGATCTGATCACCGTGAGGGAGGGTGGTGGTGGTGGGAGAACTAAAGTTCACGTCAGGTTGGCACAATCACAAGGGTGGTGGGGGAGGTTAGGCATGTCTTGCCACTGCTACACTGGATGGGAGTTTTCATGTTTTCCGCTTGGCACTGCAGGTTAAGAGGGGACCTTATTGAAGTTTTCAAAATCATGAAGGGATATGACAACTTAGACATGATTAAACGTTTTGATATAGACCAGTCGAGTCAAACCAGAAGTAATGGCTGCAAAAATATGGGAAAGCGATTCCAATCCCACGAAGCAAAATACTTCTTCTTTAACAGAGTTGTAAATATCAGGAACAGATTACCCTCAGATACCGAGAACAGTATCTCAACTGAGACATTCAAAAACAAATTAGACAAGTATTTGCACGAGAATCCTCAGCTGACTCTTTTTCTGTCCGAATAACTTGCTTTTATAGCTATGGTATGTGTAAGTTCATGCCCCTTTTGTCTACAAGACACCCCGTAAATAATGTACCCGTACATAGTGTTGCATCACGTTATTATACATTTTTCAATGTATTCAGTGCAAACAAAGCAATATAAGCACAGATTAGGATCTGCACAGATAACCCTGAGTTAACGGTCACTACTCTTACTTTCAACCTGTGATGGGCTGTGGAACACTGAGGGTCCCTGCTAGTCAAGTGGCCACCATCGGGATTTTTTTAATATACCAGGGGTCACTGCTTCAGGATGAAACTTGTGTACTTGTCCCATATGGGAGAGTTCCTTGTCTCAGTGGAGTGAATGGAGCTAGGGCATGACTGACTGCTGCCTACCTTAAAAGTGCCAGGCAAGGCTGCCGCACTACCCCTAAACATCCACACTGTGTAGTCCTCTTATGTCTACAGGACACCCCGTAAACTTAACATAGCGTCACGTCATGTCATTATACGTTTTTCGGTTTACCCAAAGCAAATGAAGTAATATACAGTAAGCACAGATTAGGATCTGCACAGATAACCCTGAGTTAACGGTCACTACTTTTACTTTCGACCTGTGATGGGCTGTGGATCTCTGAGGGTCCCTGTTAGTCAAGTGACCACCATCAGGATTTTTTTTCATGTACAGTCGCCAAACTTTCCACCTGGGCCACCCCGCCACGAGAGGTGGGTAAGGGGTGCTGGCAACAGTGTAGGCTATCTGTTTGTTCGTGTGTACATGCTTGATGAAAGTTCGGATCATCACCTCTCGTTTTCCTTAGTGAACCTCAGTCAAAGTTCATCCCAGTAATCAGTCGACAATTTTTAGGCGATAGAATTTCAAAGGAGCTTCTTGAAAGTGTTGGATAATGCAAGTATTGAAAACAATAAGTAAACTAATTCAAAAGGCCGCATCTTTACATATATTATATATTTAAAAAAGTATTCTTTTTAATTATTACATGATAAACCCATGGCTAAAAAATGTCTACTGCATATTGGGGGGGAAGAACCGTCGTGTGACCGGCTCTTATGGTTGAAAAGTAGATACCTGTGTCTGATTGTTCGTTTTGCATTTAGCCAGTCCTGGGCCGGTCTCGATTAAACCTATTGAAATACCATTCTTGATCCGAGACATGATTAGACAAGTTAGGTCATTAATCGTTACAGGATTACTCATTGGGAGGATATTAATTTAAACTAAGTAGGAGAGTTAGGAGCTGTAGATGTCGGAGGTTGAAACTCGTTCGTTGAGGCAGAATACTGCCTTGAGTCAGCTAGTCATGAGTCAACCTTTCGTTAACAATAGAAAACCTAAGCATCTCATCACTTAATCATTTCGTGGATCTCTGTGCTTGCAGTGCAAACACGGCAATTGTTTTAATAGTTGATATATATATTAAATATTTGAAACAGTACTGTGGGTGACGTGGTAGTTAACGCTTCCGCCAAGCGATCCGTGTGACGTGGTTCCACCCCCGTCAGGAGAGATGGGTTTCTCCTATTAAACACCAAGCCCTTGTCTTATGACCTAGGTCTTGGTAGCAGCCAGTCAGCAACCAACATCACATATTCTCGCACTCCGGACCTCAGTGACGGGGGCTAAAGCGAGGTTCGCGGGATTAAAAAAAAAAAAAAAAAAAGTGTTCCAGCCTGTAATGATAATTTCATGTTCGTTATGTTGCATTTACCAATCACATAAGTAATATCACAGGCAATGGTGATATAAATGTCCAAACAATTCATGAATCAATAAAATTGAGCTTAAAATGACTGGAAGTTTTTGCATACTGTGGTGAAGAGATGGTGTCTTCATCTTGCTATAATGTGAGATAATGTTGTTCGGTGAATAATCGATGAGCATGTAAATGTGTGACCGCACATATAAGCGGCACCACTCACAATCAGTTTTCCTTGCAATGTGTAATTCAGTCATACGTTAGACGAATGGACTATAAAGATGTGCTGTAATGATCATAGTCATATGAAAAATGGTACGGTAAATCATTATCATAGCTGATATAATAACCACATTCGACAAAAGTATGCATAAATTCTCTGCCTGCTGAGGTGACAGTATTTTAATCTCCTACCTCTTCGTGGTGCACCACAGAACACATGAAAACATCTGCCTGAAGTACTACCAACGAGGAAATAAGCAACCGTTAACAGTGTCTGAACATCATCCTAATGTTTATTGGTCAGTGTCATTCATGATGTGAATATGGCAGGCAATCTTACTTGTAACTGGACGTAGATGTTAGGTAAATGCATTCATCTTCAACCTATACTGATAATGGTATCAAGTGATAAACCTATGAAATGGAATTACTGATATAATAAGAGAGTGTGAGAGAAAGGCTTGGAGTGATTCCAGTATTTAGTGCATTAACATGTTATTGTAACAATGTAAAAACAACATAGAAAATAACATGTTTAGTATTGTTAAAAATGTAAATATTTGGTAGATTGCCAATGGATCTCAAAAACTAGTTCGGCAGTTATTGTCACTGGCGGTATGAATAACGTAACCCCCTCCCCTCAACGTCCTGCACCTGCCCTGGACTTCACTATGCCAAGCTCCTCCCTTAAGCAGCTCTCCCACCGGCTCGACCAGTTGCAGGAAACCGGTCGCATGGAATTGTTGCATGTCATAGGTTGCACGGACCAAGGCCAAATATGTATAGTATAATATATATTATTGTATTATAAATAAAAGTTTATATTTATATAAGAATATTATTTATATTACTTTATTATAAAATTTATATAGTCATATATCTTTGGCCTTGGTCAGCGCGACCTGTGGCACACAATAATTTTCCATGCGACCAGTTTCATGCAACTGGCTGAGCCGATGGGAGAGGCGCCTTACTCCTGAGACATTTTTCTCACCACCTAACTCCGTACCCAGCCATCTATGGGATGAACTCTGACTCTGACAGAGGTTCACTATGGTCGAAGAGAGTTGATGATCCGAACTTTCGTCGAGCATGTACACACGAACAAACATAAACACTGTTGCCAGCACCCGTTACCCACCTCTCGCGGCTAGGTGGCCCAGGTGGAAAGTTTGGCTACTGTACCAGGGGTCACTGCTTCAGGATGAAACTTGTGTACTTGTCCTAAATGGGAGAGTTCCTTGTCTCAGTGGAGTGAAGGATCTAGGGCCTGATTGACTGCTGCCTACCTAAAAAGCGCCAGGCAAGGCTGCCACACCACCCCTAAACATCCAATCTGTGCATTGCACATCCACACTGCGCACTGCGCAGTCCCCTTTTATCTAAGACACCCGTCTTATATATTTTTCAATCTCCCCAATGCAAAGAAAGCAATATAAGCACAGATTAGGATCTGCACAGATAACCCTGAGTTAATGGTCACTACTCTTACTTTCGACCTGTGATGGGCTGTGGGACACTGAGGGTCCCTGTTTGTCAACTGACCACCATCGGGATTTTTTTAATGTACCAGGGGTCACTGCTTCAGGATAAAACTTGTGTACTTGTCCCACATGGGAGAGTTCCTTGTCTCAGTGGAGCAATCGGAGCTAGGGCCTGACTGACTACTGCCTACCTTAAAAGCGCAAGGCAAGGCTGCTGCACCATCCCTAAACATCCACACTGTGCAGTGTGTAGCTTCCACGTTATGTCCACAGACTTCCCATTAACTCAATATACCGGTTTATAATGTCATGCCGTAACTATTATTTTATTTGTTTACTTTCTCTTTCAGGTTACTCAATCGGGTAGCTGATAGATAAAGTATTATAGAATGTGACTTTTCCTTTCCAGTGTTTCCTATAAAACTTCCATGTCAGTTTTTGCATGCTGCATGGTGGTTTTTCTCACTTTTTCCTGGAGGGTTTGGTGGTGGGGGGAGCCTTCTTGCTTTACTATCTTTATCCTTCAGCATGTAGAGTTAGATCTTGTAGTCATAGTTTTCTCTGTAACAAACAGCCTCGAAAGGACTATAAGGTCTGTTGCTGTTTGCTTTCCTGTGTAATCCTGTGTAAGGCACTTACTCACACACCTGGGAGCTTATTCTTGGGCAAGGGTGGGTGTCGTTTCCTTCCACGGACTGCAGCTGGGCGTGGTGAGGGGCCCCTCATGCTGCGGGCCATGAACAGGGATCTGGCCCACAGGGCATGGGCCAAACAGCCTCCCCAGGTGTTCCCGCATGCGCCTGGTGGGGGAGCGGCATCGTTTGAGCTGGGAGCTGGGGAGGCCTTGCCCCGGGATGCTGGGGGTGCTGTCGGGATCCCGGAGGCTGTGGTCCCCTTCCTGGTGATCCGTCATCAGGGCAGGGCTACGTCATTGTCCCAGAGAGGGGTCCATCAGGGGCAGGTCTTCCTTGGGCACTGGTTGCAGAGAATTGCCCCAGGGATAACACAGGGCCTCTCCACCAGTCCACTAGGGGGTAACTCTCCTTTTGGGGACTGCCACATTCAACTCTGCTGCAGCTGGAGGGGGAAATGCGTTACAAAGTCACAGGGGCCGAAGGGCTTAGGTAGCTTCCCTTCCTGGCACGGCTGGAGGCTGTTGCCAAGGTCCCTTGGGCATAGGTTCTCCCTGAGGATGGAGGTAGGAGAGGGTTGAGCCTGGTGTACCATGAAGGTGATAGGAATTGTGTTAGGAATGGGAGGGCTGAGGGTAGTTGGATGTTAGGACGGGGGTGAGGATGGGGGGATGGGGTGGCAGTGTATCTGGTGGGAGGGCGTGAAATGCTGCCCAAGTGGGTGACTGTGGTTCTGAGGGTGGGTATGGGCAGTGATGCAGGTGTATGGTTTCGGGTTGCTCTGGTCATGCGTGGTGTGGTGTGGGGGGGTGGGGATGGGTGGGGGAGTTTGGGGTGATGTTGCAGGGAAAGCAGTGGTAGGGGGCGTTGTGTGTGCAGTTGAGGGCGCCGTGCTCTTGGGTGGTGTGGCTGTTGCCAGGGTGGGGGTTGGTGGGTGGTGGATGGGTGAGACAGTGGGGGAGGGAGGTGGTGGAGAGGTGGGGGGGTTTTGCAGCGTTGGTGAGGGTGGCAGTAAGGTGTGATGCGGCGTGATCAGGGGAGGCGTCGGCGATGATGGGGAGGGGGAGGAGGGGAGGGAGGAGGACGGGGTGAATTAGCAATTGTAGGAATCAGGAGCGGGGTCTGGGGTGACGAGGGAAGGTGAGGAGGAGTTGGGGCGGGTAGTGAGAATGGGGGAAGAGGCAGGGGTACAGACGGGGCAGACATGATGATTTCTGTAGGTGCGGGGAGTGTTATTGTAGTCTATAGTCATTTTGTAGAGGTTAAGAACATGGGTGACGATGTAGAGGCCCATGAAGCGCTGGGCAAGCTTGTGGGGAACTGGTAGCTTTGCCACCATCACAGTGTCGCCTGTCTTGCAAGGGCTAGAGGGGGCAGCATCAGGTTGGAGGTCTAGGCTGTGTTGGAGGTTGTGGAGTCACCTCTTGGGGTGTGCGTGGATGGGGAGACAGGAAAGCGCGTTGGCATTAGTGTCGACTTTCCCGGGGCGATAGGAGATCTCATAGTCGAATTCTTCTAAGGTCTCCCTCCGTCTGATAAGTTGGGTGTTGTGAGTGTCACACAGGCAGAGCCATTGGAATGACTGGTGGTCAGTGATAATCGTGATGTCAGTCCCGGAAAGATAGGCCCAGAAATGCTCCAAGGCCCAGATGATGCCCAGGCACTCCTGCTTGGTGGTGGAATAGTTCTGCTCCACCTGATTTAGGGTGAGGCTGGCACAGGCGATGATGTGCTCTCATCCTTCCTGCACTTGTGTGAGGAAGGCGCCGATGGCTATCAGGGAAACATCTGTATATAATCGGAAGGGTAGGGTGTAGTCAGGGATGGGAACAACTGGGGCGGTGGTGAGCTTGTGCTTCGGTTCCTGAAACACCTCCTGTCATTCATTGGTCCAGGTAAAGGGTTCCCCCTTCCGGGTCAGGTCATGGAGAGGTTTGGCGATATTGGTGAACCCCTTAACGAACCGTCAGTAATACGAAGTAAGGCCTAGGGAGGCCCGGACTTTGTGGAGGTCTCGGGGTAGGGGAATGTCGGCGATGGCGTGCAATTTGTCCGGGTTGGGTGCTATTCCATCTCTCAAGATTACGTGCCCCAGGAAGGAGATGGTCCGGGCGGCCAGGACGCACTTGGAGGGGCGTAGCTTCAGGCCGGCCTGACGGATACATTGGAAGACCCGCCTGAGGCATTTCGAGATGATCAGCCCAGGCCTTGCTGAATTATGACGTCGTCCAAGTATGCCAGACAAATTTCCCATGTAATGCCGCTGAGGACGGACTCCATCAACCGGGAGAAGGTGTTGGGGGCGTTGCAGAGGCCGAAGGGCACAATATTGAATTCATAGTGTTTTCCATTGCTGGTGGAAAACGCAGTCTTCTGTCTGTCCTTTGGGTGCACTGGGACTTGCCATTACCCTGATCGGAGGTCCAGTATGGAGAACCAGGAGGCGCTGTACAGGGAGTTGAAGGAATCGTCGATCCTGGGAAGTGGGGTGGCATCTTTGATGGCCACGGTGTTAAGACGGCGGTAATCCATGCAGAATCGCATGGTTCCGTCCTTTTTCTTGACGAGGACGACGGGAGAGGACCAAGGGCTGGTGGAGGGTGAGATCACGCCAGCAGCGAGCATTTCCTGGACCTGCCAGTCTTCCTCCGCCCGTTGTTTTGGGTTTTTCCGTCAGGGTGGTTGGCAGATGGGTGGTCCTGTGATGTGTATCTGATGCATCAGGTATGTGGTGTGGCCGATGTCGGAGGTGCCTGACGCAAAGAGGTCCTGAAAGTCCAGGAGGAGGTGGCGGAGGGTATCAGTCTGGTGGGGTGAGAGGTGCTTGGGTCGGGGGGGCAGGGGGGTGGGGGCGGTGGTGGGGCAGGGCTCCGCTTCTTTCATCTCTCCCACTCTGAGCCCCTTTGGTACCATGAGTGGGGTCGTGGTGATATTGGCGATCTTGACTGCTGCAATATGTGGGGGAAGGAAGGTGGAGGCAGGAGACAGGCTGGAAGCATTCTGAGTGGCAGGTCAGGGGAGAAGAGGACTGATGTTCTGGTGGGCCTGTTCAATGGAAGCCAAGTTTCGTGATGCGGGGGAATCGTCGTGGTGAAGGCGATAATGGCAGGGAAGGGGGGGAGGGGGGCTAGGACGGGCGGGGGAGGGGGGAGAGGAAAAGGGAGAAGAGGGGGAGGGGCCGAGGGTGCAGTTGCATACTGATTTTGGAGGATCGGGAGCATGGGCTGGCGATCTCCTGAACTGAAGTTGCCGTTTGTGGCAATCTATGGTGGCTTGTTGTCCCGCTCGCTCCGATTAACCCTCCATTGTCGCCTCCTGGGGATGTCGTGCTGCTGCTGGATGTCGTTATTTCATGGATTAAGGCGGTTCTAGTATATGGAGTCGTCGATACTACTGTAGAAGGAAGAAAATTCGGATCTTCAAGGCATTTGTGCTCCCTGTATTACGTCATGCTTGTGAGACAGACAATGAGGAATACCTTGGGCCGGCAAACTGAAACTTCAGTGCCATTGCAGGATTATGGGGCACCCCTGGTACGGCCAGCTGCATAAAGAGCGATTATTCTGTGAACTTGGCTCAAGGTCTTTTAACCAAACAGGACATGAAAGTCAACTGTTCTTACCTGGGCACGTGGCCCGTTTTTCTGAGGTTGATCATGTTTACATGGTGATATCTGAAACAATGAACCTGGTGTGGAGGATACCAAGGGGAGGGCTGTGAAACTTGTGGCTGGAGCAAGTTGACTCATGCCGTCGGGAAATTTTTTGGGGAAAGTTGGTGCCTGAAGGCTTGCATGGGAGGAGCCATGTGCGTGGAGTCAAAAGGTGAGTGAGGCTATGGGCTCCACGGCATTCGCCCCACGTGAATCAAGAAGTATCTTTGTGATACTAAAAGTAGAGTAATGACGATGACAGTCATGACAGAAAAAAAAGGTAAAATTAAAAACGAACAAAAAAAAAAGTTACCCTTACTAAACAGAAGCCCAATACGCGATTATCCATTTTAGCGGTGGAAAGGTAAAATTCACACACATATCTAAAGAAAATATTATCTCTATTCAGCTTGAGAAATGACCAGCGAAATGGAATGATCGTGGGATATTCGTTGACCGATACTAGCCTACCCAGCTGGAAGGTCGGTGTTAGAAAACGATGGGTAAAAACGACTAGGATACAGGGGAAAATTCTAGACTGGTTGGCTGGTGGGAATTGCTTTGGTGGCGAAATATATTAGTACATTATCAAACTAAATAATTTTTTAACCTTGTAGCTTAAGTAGGTAAAGGTTAAAAACAAACCAGTAAAATAAAATATTTAACAGTGAACATTACTCTATGGCCGTGATATATGAACAGCCATTACAACACTGAAAAAGTCTATTTTTAGCTGCTGAAATCAAAGGAACTCATGGATTAAATGGCTGATTATCAATAAGAAAGAACTCTACATTTTTTATTTGTTTATTACTGACTGTTGGAGAATAAAGAGATAAAAAGAAAGAAAAGGAAAGCCAGATGGATCGTTGAGTAACCGCTTTAATCCATCAGTATTGTTTAATATATCTGTTGCATCTCAGGACTCATTGAGGGACTTAATACAGTTTTCATTATCCTATTCACTGGGAGAGCGCTGTCTGACGTTGAGGAATATCGTCGGTATGAAACAAGAATTTAGCGTAAAATTCTTTGATCAGAGGTAAGGACTAGTGGGAAGAGGCCTGGCAGCGTATCAAACTGACATTCAGCTAGTCAGTTAACCAGTCAGTCTATCAGTAAATCATTCGATCAATCATTCAATATATTAAACTGTTCGTTAATAGATTATTGGGACTAAAACGTGGAAAACGAAAAGAAATATCAAAAATTAATATAATCGGAAGGCGCAGTACTTCGGTAAGTCATCCATTAGTAATTTCTTTTCTCTACGTAAAATAACCATTTAAAAAATCAAATGGAAATGAAAGACTGAAAGGGGGAAAAGATGGGAACTGAAAAACTGCAGTGTTGGATATATTGGAAACAATAAAGAAGTCATTAAAGGTGTATGAATACGTTATTTGTAAGATAGATATGTATGTATGTGTGTATATATACATACATACAGAGAGAGAGAGAGAGAGAGAGAGAGATTCACACACACATACATACACAGTTGTCTCATAGGCCTTACTATCGCAATGAGGTGTCTGCTCTTAATGGAAAAACTAAATCGCAGGATTACAAGAGAGAGAGAGAGAGAGAGAGAGAGAGAGAAGCTTAACTGTCAGTAATAAAACTGAATATGACCGTGTAGGACGCTAGTGGAAGAAACAAGAGACCAAGGAAACTGAATGTGTTGCTGGACTCTAACCCGTTCAATACGTGAGGGCTTTAGAAAGTAAAAAAAAAAAAAGAAATCGTTTGGAGGTTTGAATACTAATTAAGCATATCTTCGTCTTTGTGAAAAGGTAAACCGACTCTCGTTATTGTGGTGGTTAAGTTCAGAACTCTAAGAGGCGGCTGTATTTTATTTTTGACCACGTAATGCCAACAACGACGTAGGCTGGTCATCTACCCTCATCTTTTCTGAAGTATGGTAGCCTAACCTCATGTCTTTACTTCTCGCAGTGAATTACGAGTTTATTCGAACCATTTCGCTGGTTACAATGTTGAAAGTTCTCTCACTTCTATGCTTTCTGTTTCTAGTTTCTGGATTCTTCCTCATCCCATATCGTAGGTGGGAAAAAGATTATGAAGATGAGAGGAACGACGATGAGGATGATTAAGATGGGATGGAGCAGAAGGAGGAAGAGGAGGGTTATAGATGATGATGTTGAAGACATTTATTGTTGCTTGTGGATATGACTTGTATACTCTACTAGTGGCAGACTTGAATGGACATATTGATTTTAACATTAGTATTCTTTACTCCTTTCGAATATGTTCAAGAGGAAGATTATTTTCTTGAGTCTTGCTGTCTAGTACCAAATCCTTTATTGCCCTGCTAGGAGAATAGAGCCCAGGACTAGGCTACTTAGTCCAGATATATATGACAAGTGTGACTAATTACATGGTGGTAGGCGGGGGCGCTCATCATTCACTTACTCGATGTAGTGCTATTCTCGGGTTTCTGCCCCATCCTCTCTTCCTTCTATCCCTTTCTATCTTTCTCCCCGTCATTCTTTCCTCTTCCTTCTGCCTATGGGTGACTTAACACTCCCTCTTCTATCTTTCTTTCTTTCCTCTTCCTTCTGCCTGTGGATTACTCTACACTTAGTGACAAACCAATGGTTTCCTGTACACCAGGGGCTATTTATTACGCTGGGTGGTAACCAAATTACGGTGCTTGGTTGTTTAGTGGGTAATTAAGGCGCTCCAGTCCGACTGAGTCTGTGTAGGGTTATATCCTAGGGGTTGTTGGGGTTTATTGTCCATGTAATGCCACTCAGGGATGAGTGAGGCTGGTCACTTTTATCTTGAATGTCAGGACTAACTTGTCTAGCCCCGGGCTCCTACGCTTCTCTTCGGGCAACATAAGCTTGGATGGTTGATGGGTGGATGTGACCAGCTACTAACCCTCGAGTGGTATATTGTTACCCCAGCCATTCCTTGGAGTTAAATAGTTTAGGAAGCTCATCCGGCTGAAATGTCTAAACCAAACCAATCGGTAGGCGTCCAATGTATAGCATTCTTCGTATGAATTTTCCAGCCTCCACCGCAGTGTCTATTGGGTGTATTATGAATGACCTCCCAAAAGTCAAATTGCCTTTGTTCCATCAACTAGTGTGAAAGAGAAGTTTAGGGCAAGTGTAGGAGCATAATTACAAAAGTTTGAGAAGAGTGAGTGTGAGTGCCTGTTGATAGTATGATTGGAAAAGTGGGTAATGTTTGAATATATGGGGTAGTTGGACAGTGGGGTGTGTCCACTGGCGTGGATGGAAATGGTAAAGCCTTCGTGATAGCTTGTGCAGTGAAGGGCTTGGCAATAGCTAATAATCTTTTTCAGACATAAGACGATAACTATTTTACATGGAGAGTAATGATGAGGATGGGAGTCGGTTTAGATGGATGAGGTGAACGTAAGACAATGAGTGTGTGTGTGTGTGTGTGTGTGTGTGTGTGTGTGTGTGTGTGTGTGTGTGTGTGTGTGTGTGTGATCAAATGAGACGATTTGTACTGGATACTAAAGTGTGAAGAGGTTGGTGGGGTGGACTGTCTAGCCAAGAGCTACATAGCAGTGTCAAAGATAAAAGTGCAAAAGCGATGGAAAAACAGAGGAAGAGGAATACAGGAGAAATCACTTGTAAAATTAGTACAAAAGCTGCACGGGGAAGAAAGGTAGAGTGCAAGAGAGAAGTGGAGTAGAAACCGGAGATATATGATTTGGAGCATAAAGCGAAGTTGGAAGAAAACATCCGTGCACCGTGGGAGATGGTGCGTGGGGTAGTAGAAGACGTAAGTGGGTGAAAGAAACAACGTGGTGGAATGAAGTCATGAAGAGTTAATGCGAGCTGTGGATTAGAAAATAAAGCATATAGTGACTGGATACGAAGTAAAGGAATATACGATGTGGAGAGATCGAAAACAGAGTTGGGTGTTGAGAGGAGGAGAGAGGTTAAGAGACTGCTAAGAAAGATTAACAAAAAGTGGCTAAAGGTTGAGGAAGAAATTTGAGCGTAAAATGGAATGTAAGAAACTGTGTTGAAAGGGGGTCAGGCAAGTACAGCAGAAAGATCAGGGAAATGGTAGAGAAGTGAAAGATTAAGCTGGCAGAATGCTGATGGAGAAGAGAAAGTGATCTGAAGGAGAGAGCATTTTAAGAAGCAATCCTTTGAAAGGAAAGTGTAGTTACAAATAATTGTTACTTTAATGGAATGAGGATATGAACAAAGGTACTGTATTTATAGATATAATACAGCCACTATGTCCACTGTTATCACTACTTTCATAACTAACGCAACTAATGTCCCACACAGCCATACTTCCATTCATCATCCATTCCTGCATTGCCTCATCAGGAGTGTAAGGGGCTAGGGTAGTGTATTTAGTCTACCACCACTTTAAATAATTTTCATCCCTGGTAGCCACCCTTTCCCATCTCTCCGTGACCTAAATTATACCACTACTACCACAGCTACTAATAGCAATTCAGCTAACAACAACAACAACAACAACAACTACCATTACCACTACTACTACTACTAAAACTACTACTACTACTGCTATTACTGCTACTACTACTTTCTTTTTCATGTAATTCTGTGTATTTCTTTTTTTAGTAGTATCATCTCATAAGTCTGTTTTATATTCGTTTTATATTCTTGCACTATGGCGATGTTATCAGTGTGTTCGTTCAAGTGCTGCTCTTTGGTAAAGAACATTAATGTGATTAGAGGATTGACTGAAGTGAATATTGACTTAAGTCTTTTACAGGAGACATTCTTATTAAAGGAACAGTTCTGGAAGCTGGAATATGTACATGAAAATTATGAAAGTGTGGGAATTCCTGCTGTGTTCTCTGGGAGGGCAAGAGTTGCCATGGTGGGCCGCCCCGAGGGAGGATTGGCTGTTTTATATAAAAAAGGATCTAATTTTAGAATAACTCAAACATTCTTCAATGAAAGATTTATTGTTTTTAACATAGAGTTTAATTTTAATAATATTCTATTAATTAACGTTTACCTGAACAGTGATATATGGAAAGTGGCCTCCCTTGAGCAATATCTGCGGACACTTTCGGAGCTAGAGGCCATACTAACAGAATATCAATATGATACCGTATATTTTGTGGGAGATTTCAATGCCGATCCTCATTCGGGACGAACCTGGTATACTTTATCAAATTTTATGCAAGCAAATCTTCTAACATGCTTTGATGTTAACATGCTAAATAATGATACATTTACATTTGTTCGTTATGGTAACTCTGTGTGTAGATGGCTGGACCATGTTATTGGAATACAGCAAGACAAGATAATTGTGGAAAATATACAAGTGCTCGAACACATTACTGGCTCAGACCATTTACCACTATGTTTTGACCTAGTATGATATAATATAAAACATCCAACAGTCACTGCAGAAAGTTGTTGGTCAGAGGAAAAGTAACATAAAAGCTCAAAGTTTATTGCATGAGATAAATTAAATATATATGAACTGCAGTTATTACCTTTTCGGGTAGATGAGAAATTACACAATTTTTGTAACAATGCAGTGTACCAATATAGCAATACTAGATGTAGAAACAAAGATCATGTTCGTAATATTGATAAACAATGAGAGTTGATAAGCTCCACCATTTCGGTTGTGACAGAAAATTACAAGCAAGAAAGAGTTAAATTAAACAAATATAAAATTATTCCAGGGTGGAATCGTCGGGTAAAGCATTTGCACTATGTGGCCAGAGAGTGCTTCCTTCGTTGGGTTGCAATAGGTAAAGTGCATTGTACAGATGAACATAATGATATGGTACAGTCACGAAGGGAATTTATGAATGCTTTGAAAGCTTGCAGGCTGGACGAACACATAGAGATATGTAACTCAAAGAGAAATTTTAAAGACAGTTTTGGTCAGAAGTGAAGCGTGGTAAAGATAAAAGCAAAAGAGTTACTATAATTGATGGAAAAGTGAACACTTGTGATATAATTGAATTGTTTACAACTAAGTATTTACTATCTCAGCCAGAGCAAAATAATAAGTGCAGGTTCGAATTTATGAACTGCTTCAGAGATGCGTGGCGTGGTGGTGCAAGAATGTATACAACAGTCTCCCCTGTAACTCTGAGGAAAATGATTGCGAGGCTCAATCATGGGGTGGGGCATGACGGTGTTCATTCTGTCTTTCTGAAAAATGCATCCGAGGATTTTTTTTTTTTTTACAAAACTTCTCATTTATTTGACACATGTTTATCACATTGCTATATACCGCTTGAATTACTGAAAGGTAACATTACACCTATAATTAAACGCAGCAATAAAAGTACGTGCGACTCTAGCACTTACAGGCCAATTATGTAATCATCATGTTTATTAAAGCTGTTAGAGATCCTTATTTTGGATATATTAGAAGAAAAAGTAAAGCTAAATGAAAGACAGTTTGGATTCCGAAAGGACATATCCACGACTAATGCATGTTTCATAGTGAAGAAAAATATTCATACATATACTGCGTAGCTACCAGAAGTAACAATATTCTAACATTTGTTGACCTATCTAAAGTATTCGATCGAGTCAATCATTTTATCCTGGGTAGAAAACTTATAGATCAGAAAATCTCGGAGGATCTCATTTTTCTCATCATGCATTAGGCTATCTACGCAATCAGATGGCAAACATAAAGTGGCAGGGAGGCCAGGGCAAGTACGTTTGTGTGGAACACGGTGTAAGACAGAGACGTGTCCAGTCTCCGTTTTTGTTTAAGCTATACATTGATACTGTCTTATCCGACATTAGTAGGATGAATTATGGCTGGTATTTAGGTATAACTAAAGTAGATATTTTAGCGTACGCTGATGATATAGTGCTTCTTTCGGATTCAGTTGCAAACATGAATAAATTATTTGCAAGGTTTTGCTACGATATTGATACTTTAAAGCCGAAAATTAATAAGGATAAAACAATGTGCATGTTTTTATGGAAAAGCTCTTACCCGCACTGTATTCAGTTAGGTGATGACAACCTTGAGATTGTTAAAACGTATGATTACTAAGGTCACTGTCTTGCCACTGATCTGAGAGATGAAAAAGATATTGAAAAGAGATTTTAAAAATTTTATGCCAGTTTTAATAGTATTTTAAGAAATTTTAAATTATTTGATGTGAATACTTTTTTTTATTTTTATTTAACTCTTATTGTAAGCCCGAATATGGTTTATGTTTGTGGAATCACAAAAATACACCCAAATCACAGGTGTTTAAAACATTTGAAACAGCATATGCTAAATCCTTAAAACGAATGACAGATGCACCTGCCTATACTAGCAATCATGAACTGGCAGACACACACAATGTGTTGCTGCTGAGCCATTACCTGGTCCTTTCTCATGCAAGGTATGCCAGAAGACTAATAACATCCAAAAGTATGATTATAAAAAAAAAAATTACATTTTTAAGTATGGTATATTTTTATTCTTTTACAAGTAATCATTTTAAACAAACTTATGGAGTGGATGGTTTGGCCTCACCGTGGACATTTTACAAGCAAGGATTACTTGGGTACAGCGTCATGAAGAATGGAGAATGCCTGTAATCTTCCATACATAGTTTCAGTGGGTTGCCATTTTTTGTTTAGTATTATTATTTTTTAAATATTTCCTCTACTTTTATCTGTACAGTACATGCGTGTATATATATATATATATATATATATATATATATATATATATATATATATATATATAGAGATAGATATATATATTTATATATATATATATATATAGTTAGATATATATATATATATATATATAAATCTATATATATATATATATATATATATATATATATATATATATATATATATATATATATGGGTGTATGTGTATTAATGTGTATGTGTATGTATGTATATTTGTATGTGCATGTGTATGAATATGTATGTCTATGAATATATGTATGTGTGTATGTAGGTATATATGCGACGCTCCCTGCAGAAGTGAGACAAGTGACACCAACAAAAAACAAAACAAAACAAAACAAAACAAGAAAACAGCAGTTGAACTTTTGGATATCCCGGAGTCTGGGTCAACCCTTGCCTCACTACTGCATCAAGTCGTTCAAAACTCTGGGGTACCACTGTTTACTCGGCTGTCACTTTGGTAATAACGTAACATCTTATTGATTTTTTTTTTTTTTTTTAATAGTTTTCAGGAATATAGCCCTTAAAGACCATTCTGGTTCCATTTCGAGGCAAATTTGTACACAGAGGGACTCTACTGTATACACCATTTCCAGACCGATGCAAGTGATAACAGCTTCAACCTCCGGTCACTTACCTCACATCTGTAGGGAGTGCCGCAAATATATGTGTATGTATGTATATGCATGTGTGTTTATATATATTTCTTTAATGTACTTAAATATTATATGTAAATGTTTCATTTTATATTGTCCTTTTAGTCTTTTCATCTTTTAATATCCTATTTTATTCAAAAAGAATATTTTTAGATTTTTTTGTCTCCAGCTAGTCTTGTTTTTTAAAAGAGCTTTTAATTTTTAAAAATCTATTTCCATAAACAAAATTTGTTTTAGAGCTTCCTTTTAAATGGCTGTGTTCAAACAGCTACTGCCACTGCTGATGCCTGTGCCTGCTAACGAGCTACGGAGGCTCAGGCCAGAACTAAAGTATTGTTACAACTACTGCAGCATATGCGATGAATGACTGTGCATACCGAATATCATATCGCCATGTATTATATGTGTATTATCTGCATATATAAGCTATGTAGTGTCATGTACTACGAAATAAACTGAATTGAATTGAAAAACTACTGCTACTACTACTACTACTACTACTACTACCACTCTTACTTTTACTGCTACTACTACTGCAACTTTTACTGCTAATAATTTTTAACATTTTGTATTTTCATGGATTTTGATTATGCAAATTTTAATATTTTCTTAATCACCGATCTTTACTGATGTCACAGGAACATCCATTAAGTAGGTCCTTTTTTAATGATTATCATGGTATTACTGTACATTCAATAGGGATTTTGATTTATTTTTATTTTTGATGGTATATTTGTTGATTGTATGGCTTTTTAATATTTTTAATGCATACATTATTATTACCCGATTATTTTGTGCATAATATCTAACTTAAACATGCTCTATATGTCCCACTGCTGTGATTTGAAGAAAAAAAAAGTATATTTAAGATTTTATGATTGTCAGGCCTTGATGTTTTGTATTTTAATATTAAAACAAGTCTGTATACAGTATACTTGTGTATGCACCACCACCACCACAACTACACCTACTTGAATAATCTTCTTGACTATCATAATGCAGTTGTGGAGGGTCGAAGGAAAGTAAAACTTATTGCAGACCCATGCAAGGCCATGCCTCTAGCTGGTTTACGAATATTTACTTCAGTTCTGTGCAACTTAGCTGAGGAAGTCTGTAAAGTAAATGAAATTCTGCTCATAATACTGGAAATAAACATTAAGGTATTTAATACAGAAGGCTTTGTTAGAAACATAAAGACAGACATAAGTGAACTGAATTGGATACTGTATTTTGCAGAGCAGTATCGCAAATACAATAGGCTGCCAAATATAATAACAGTGATGGAAATAGAAAATATGGAAAACTTGAGAATAGACCCAGTTATCATCAACCTTAGCATCGCTTTAAAAGGCAAGGATAAACTTGGAATGAAGTAAGAGAATGCCCTGTATTATGCAGATGTAGTGAAGCAGACAAAATCTCAAGATTCCAGTTGAAATTGTAATGTCCCCTTAATTAACAGCTGTGGAGTAGTGGGAGTTATGGATGATCTCAGGGGCGGCATAGCTGTGTGGTGGATGGTGCCCAGGCTTGTGGGCGCGGCCGTGCAGTGGAATGTTGTGAGGCTGGTGGTGGTGTTAGAACTGATACCCCAATTTCTTGAGTCACCGGCTCACGTACTGTGGCGATCACCAAGACCGTATGTAGTCATCCACTTCAACCTGCTACCTCGAATTCTCCTGAGGGGACATTGGCATGCAGATGGGAAGATGAACACGGTAAGGAATGGGTGACGGTAGAATTCCTTAACAAGAGAAGGATGACCAGCTCGGGTGTTACGGTCAGAAACAACTTTCGAGGTGTAACTCTGCCGAGAAAAGTAGGTGTTCATTCAAAGCTGTGGTAAGATATGTGAATTTGTTCCTTGTAAGAATTGGCAAAGAAATGTGGAGTGTATAAAAGATTACATATTTGATACTTCTGTCACAGAAATTTTGTCTCGAAAACAGAAATACTGTCACAGAAATTCAGTGTCTAGGATAACATATTATGTTAGGGGTATCTGATAGAAAGAAATTATTCCATGCTGATCTAAGGCCTAACAATATGGCGACTGATAAATTATATCATTTAGGATGAGAACATAATACTGTAAACGTACCTCTTCATAATTTTTGTTTATTGTTCTTTTTTATCCAGGTGTGCTTTTAATTCCACCTTATTGTGTGAATTTCCTAAATCTTTTTGTATATTATTTTACCGAACTGCATCTTGATATTTTTTAGAATTCATTCTTCAGAGCATTCCAGTATGTTTATATGGTACTTTTAGAAATTTTATTTTTCTTGTTTGTGAATTTCTTTTATTATATAATAGTATTTTTTATGAAATATTCTTTATACTTTTCAGTAATATATATATATATATATATATATATATATATATATATATATATATATATATATATATATAGTATATATGGAGCCTCAGTGGTAAAGTGTGCGTTTTTGTACACTGAAGAATGAGGGTTCGCACCCCGCAGGGGTAATAAACTTTGGATGCGTTCTTCTGGCCACATACTGCATTGGCGGACATAAGGGGTGCTGTGGTTGAACCAGTGTCGCATACTATAAAATATGCTTGCACCCAGTCGGCTTGTGTGGGCCGATTACACTTGGTTCACAAACTACACACACATCCAAAGCCACTCCAACACTACAATAATTTTCTCACCCTACATACAATCCCTACCAGACAGCCTAAGCCACTTGGTAGAGATACATTGGCTGCATCGTCATCATTTCGGTCGGGATAGGCCGGTGCTGCAGTGGACACTCAAACGGCTGAGATGATATATATATATATATATATATATATATATATATATATATATATATATATATATATATATATATATATATATATATATATATATAGATAGATAGATAGGTAATCTTAGATAGATAGATAGGTAATCTTAGATAGATAGATAATCTTTTTATTTGGTCCATAGAAATA
This sequence comes from Coenobita brevimanus, assembly GCF_032717465.1. Classification (NCBI taxonomy): domain Eukaryota; kingdom Metazoa; phylum Arthropoda; class Malacostraca; order Decapoda; family Coenobitidae; genus Coenobita; species Coenobita brevimanus. Next base: position 13,839,940 of record NC_137006.1, read on the forward strand.
CAGTTACAGAAAATTCCTAGTATACAAGATATGACCTAGCTCTTTGATGAAAAATTTCATCTTATAAGAGCCAGTGAATATTTTATATATATATAAATGTTTTCCATCATTGGATTATTCTGGGACACTGAGAGGCAATAGGCAATACATACATACATATACATATACATATACATATACATATACATATACACACACACACACACACACACGCACACACGCATATATACATATATAAACATATATAGTTTCAAGTTTTGTTATGTTGATTGTCAGCTATATTAATTTTATTTACTGGCTTTTGATAACTAATTATTGTTGAGAATGTTGTACGGGACTATGAGCTACATATGATTTTATAAGGTACTTTTTTAGACTGCTTTTAAAGTTATCTACAGTAGTTTTTTTTACTATGTCGTCTGGCAGGGAATTGAATATTTTTGCACCATGATACCTAATATTACTCTGAAATTGTAAAGACGGCATGAAAGGTACAACTAAACGTTCTGTATTTCTATAATGGTATCTTGTAGGTGGAGTGGGTACAAAGAATAAGTTATTGTAAACAAGTCCATTAATGCATTTATACACATATACTGCACATACCAGTTCATTGATTTCTTTCATCTTAAGTATGTTATTATTATAAAATATATCATTCGTGTGCTCGTAGCGGCCTACTCGTTCGATTGCCCTCATGATTTGCTTCTGAGCTGTTTCTAAAGGTTTCAGAGCTGTTTTACTTGCCGCTCCCCACACTGCATGACAATATACTAAATAGTATACACTAATGAATAATTTATCAAAATCATTGACTGTTTGTTTAATTTATTCCTTGTTTGATATATAATGCCACAGTACCTTAATACTTTATTTCTAATTTGGGTGATATGCTTATTCCACAGTAATTTATTGTCTAATACTATACCCAAAAATTTGGTTTCTGTTACTTCTTTAATGCTGTTATTATTGATAACTACTTGAACACTGTGATTTATTTTCTTATGTCTGTGGAATACAATAAAGTAAGTCTTATTTATATTTAATGTTAGCTTATTGGCTGAAATCCACTGTACCACCTTAGATATTTCTTCAGTTAAGGTATTTGTAAGAGTGTTTATATTACTGTGGCTTAAGTAGAAAGTACTGTCATCAGCAAATAGTACATGTTTTAACCTTTTTGTTGCGTTTGTGATATCGTTGAGGTAGATTAAAAATAATACAGGCCCTAAGATCGAGCCTTGTGGCACCCCTACATTTATTTCAGTAGTGGAAGATGTTTGATTATTAAAATAAACAAATTGTTTACGTTTAGCCAGATAACTCAGGAACCAGTCAAGTGCTTTCCCTGTAATACCATAGTGTGTCAATTTCTCAAGTAATATTGTATGGTCCACTGTATCGAAAGCCTTGGTTAAATCCAGAAACAGACCTATGGTGAACTCGTTTTTATCAAAGGCTGACAAAATGTGATCGGTGAAAGACAAAAGAGCATCTTGTGTGGATCTCCGTCTACGGAACCCATACTGATCATCGGAGAGCATACCTCTTTCTTCTAGAAAATCAATTAATCTGTCACAGACTGGCCTCTCAATAATTTTACTTAAAGAAGGCAGGACCGAAACAGGCCTATAATTTTCAGGTGTATCACGAGGGCCCGACTTGTGTATTGGTATTACTCTCGCTAACTTCAACTGATCAGGAAAGATTCCAGTAGCAAAAGACAAATTACATAAATGAGTTAAAATAGGACACAAAATTGTTATAGACCTCTTCAGCACCTTCACAGGAATATTGTCATGCCCAGCGGCTGAATCACGCATATATATATATATATATATATATATATATATATATATATATATATATATATATATATATATATATATATATATATATATATATATATATAAGTCCGCTTTTTTCTTTTTTTTTTTTTTGTAACTTTCTGCACATACTTCAACAATGGATTGCCGATATATGAAGGTATGTTCTTACAACTGTTGTTCCCTTGTAATGGTAACTGATGTTTAAGGGAGGCAACAACTAACAATAGTGATTTAATATTTTTACAAGAAAGGATGTTAACTGAAGATGAGCTATGGATGAATGATTACGTTGATGAAGAGTATGAGAACATGTGTGTACAAGTGATATTGTCCAGAAAAGCCAAGGTGACCATGGCGGGTCGTCCAGAGCGACGATTGGATGTCTTATTGATTAAGATTTTTAAGATTAACCCTAGTATTATAGAATCAAATTCTATTGTATAAAATAATCTGTAGTAAAACAATCATCCCCATGAATGTATACAGTATCTGTGACCTATAGGAACCAACTATATGATATAGATATTTACACTCAGTCAGATTATGGGCACAGTAAATGAGGGGTGGCGCGACGTTAGTTGTTCTCTCGCCAAATCATAAAACACCAGAAAGCTGGTTCAAAGTTCAGCAATATTCTCGCAACCTTAACTTTTTAATTTTGATGGTAAAACGTTCATTTTTTTTTTTTTAGCACAGGTTCTTGAGCATAGATTGCGATTCTTATTTTTTGGCCATATCAATGAAATTAATATTAATATTATTTTATTAATTTTTTTATTTACTGAACTTTCAACCCTTTTGCTGGCAAAACTTGACTGCTTGACTAAAAAAAAAAAAAAAAAAAAAAAAAAAACTTCATTAGAACGAAGATAAGTACCATTTAACAATATGAATGTGCTATGCCCCCCCCCCTCAAAGAAAAAGACAAAGTGGTCATATGTAAGGTGACCAGAGTCCCTCTTTTTTGACGTCTGTTCCGCTTTTTTAATTGTGACTTAAATGCCCCGCATTTTAAGCAAATTATCTTAAATGTCCCGGTTTTAGAAAATTGCTGTTACATTAAATATAATATGCACTTGCTTTATGAAATTATGATGTGCAATTAGTAGTTTATGCACAGCCCCAGGGCGAGGTGTAGCGCTGTATAATTATATAAACACGTGTGTGTGTGTATGCGTGTTTGTTTATATATATATATATATATATATATATATATATATATATATATATATATATATATATATGTACACACACACACACACACACACACAAACACACACACGTGTTTATATATACAGCGCTGCACCTCACCCTGAGGCTGCACATCAAACACCAACGTCTCACATGAATTCCAAACATACCGTGCGGTACGGTGAATGGGACAACTAAAGTTATTGGTTAGTATTACACACTAAAGTTATCAGTTAGTATTACACACTTGATATTAGTGGATTATGCATAGTTTTACCGTTTCATCTTAATTTCGTAAAAGAAGCTTATGTTATATCTAATGTAACAGTAATTTTCTAAAATGGGACATTCAAAATATTTTGCCCCCCTCCCAAAAAAAAGCAGGACATTTAAGTCACAATTAACAAAGCAGGACAGACGTCAAAAAAGCGGGACTCTGGTTACCTTACCTATGACCATTTTTTTTTGGGGGGGGAGGATAGCACATAAAGATTATATATATATATATATATATATATATATATATATATATATATATATATATATATATGTATATATATATATATATATATATATATATATATATATATGTATATATATATATATATATATATATATATATATATATATATATATATATATATATATATATATATATACATGTGACAATGTCCTGCATATAGCTCCAATAAGTCTGGTCACCTTAGACACAGACTACAGGTAGGCTGTAAAATAGCGATAATTCCTTTTTGTGTGCTGCTAACATAGCAAGACGGTAGGGACTGACTGATGGTGCAGCAAAAACTCCCAGCTAACACACCACCACGTACTGCCTGCCAATCAGTAAGCGCAGCTCGTGGCCTGACTACATTCTCATTGACTGCAGCCAACACGCATACACAGGCACATAGAGCCAAGACGCGTTCCACTGCTCCCCTACCACCGCCAGAACTCGGTGCATGTACAATCCTCTTTTTTTGAAGGATTTTCAACTATACTTCCAGTGGCAGAAAGTGTTCTCATCCAAGGCCATATGATATTGTTGAAAACAATGTTATCCAGCAAAAATTTCTTTTTATGTCGGGGGTCTGTGAACCCCTTCCATCACTCGGCCCCTCAATTAATAACCTTGAATTCTATGCAATATACTTACTTGGCGACATTAATGCTGATCCTCACTCTGGACGAGCCTGGCGCAGTCCTATGACATTTATGGATGACAGTGGATTAAAATGTTCTGATGCTGAAAAGTGGGATGGTAATATATATATATATATATATATATATATATATATATATATATATATATATATATACAGTATATATATATATATATATATATATATATATATATATATATATATATATATATATAAATACAGTATATATATATATATATATATATATATATATATATATATATATATATATATATATATATATATATATATATATATATATATATATATATATTGGTAGCAGCCGTGGCTCAGTGGTTTAGAGCGCTCCGCTCTAACCGAAGGGTCGGAGGATCGAATCCACCCAAGGGTCATTGGTAGACATCAGGAAGGGCATCCGGTCATAAAATGCTACTCGCTCCAAACCAAAGTCCTCTACCCAGGGGCTGCGCCTTAGCCCTTATCCAAAAAAAGGGTACCTGGCTTAAAACTCATTATATATACACAATATATATATATATATATATATATTTATATATATAATCTCATCAGCCGTTTGAATGTCCACTGCAGGACCGGCCTATTCTGACTGAAGTGGGGACGATACAGCCTATGTATCTCTACCAAGTTGCTGAGGCTGTCTGTTAGAGATTGTATGTACGGTGAGAAGAGCATGTAAGTGTGATTGTAATGTTGGAGTGACTTTGGATGTGTGTAGTCTGTGAATCAAGTGTAATCGGCCTGCACAAGCTGATTGGGTGCAAGCATGCTTTATTGTATGCAACACTGGTTCAACCACAGCATCCCTTATGTCCAGCAAAGTAGTACAAGGCCAGAAGAACGTTCCCAATGTTTATTACCCTGGTGGGGCACGAACCATAGTTCTCCCATGTATGAGAACGCACACTGTACCACAGAGGCTCCACACACACACACACATATATATATATATATATATATATATATATATATATATATATATATACAGTAATCCCCATACTATCGAGACGCACACTTTCCGGACATCCCCACTTACCTGATATTTTGGTCCCGGGATCCAATATTTCCAAAATGGGCCAAAAATCGCAAAAAGAGAAAAAAAGAAAAAATCCAACTTTTCCACCCGTAATATGAACTCGGCACGCACGGTGTGGACCAGCTGTGTTTTGGTGCATAGTTCCACCGCTGTCTGCTAGAGTGTCACTGCATCCTCCCCACTTACCGCTCGTCTCTTGTCGTGAGTGCATGCTCGTGATCATGGCCGCCCACGTGCTCGCCTTACCTGCTGCAGGCTCTGCTGCTGCTCTCGTGCCTCCTGTTAGGATGTGTGATGATGGCCCCGCCACCTGAGAAGAGGAAGAGGTGATTTTGACTCTGGAGAAGAAGAGGGATTTATTGGACAAGGAGAATGGGCAAGGTCAACCTCAAGCATCCTTCATGAATTCAGCCTGGCCCGATCTACTTTGTTTGATATCAAGAGATCCCGCGACAAACTCATGCAGTACACGGCTGACTTATTGTCGAAAAGCAAACACAACAGAGAGGAAGATGATGTTTACTCCCCGGTCTGCTGAAGTCGACCACTCCAAGTTGATTTAGTATCGACAGCAACATGCTGCTGGTGTGCTGGTGCGTAGCACAGAGCTGAAGCCTGCTGATGAGAAGTTTGCAAGGCGTCACGATGCCCTAGACTTCAAGGCATCCGAGGGTTGGCTCTTCGTGTTCAAGTTACGACATGGCCTTACTAACCGTAAGGTCCATGACAAAGCCTTGGACGTTAACGAGGATAGAGTAGAGGAGTTTCGGCACAAGGTGAAACATTTGATTGACAGGGAGGGCCTCACTCCTGGTCAAGTGTACAACGCTGACGAAACTGGTTTATTCTATCACTCTTTGTCAACGAACACTCTAGCTGATGAGATGGAGAAGCATGTACCTGGCCGCAAGCTCTCCAAGCAACGGATATCTGCTTTGTGTTGTGGCAATGCTAACGGCATGCACCGGCTTAAGCCCATTATTGTTAGCCGTGCAAAGCAGCCTCGGTGACTTCGTGGGGTGATGGATGTCCTTCCTGTTGTTTGGTACCATTCTTTGAAGGCATGGTTCACTGCCCAGATCTTCAAAGACTGGTTCCACTGCCATTTCGTCAAGGAGGTTAACCATTACCAGACGGTGAAACTGGGAATCCCATGCGACCAGGTAAAGGCCCTCCTTCTCCTTGACAATGCACCTGCTCACCCGTGCAACAAGGACTTGGTGGCTGAGAATGGGCGCATTAGGTGTATGTTTCTGCCACTTAATACGACTGCTCTCATCCAACCAATGGACCAAGGAGTGATCGTGGCAACAAAGAGGCTGTACCAACGGAAGTTCCAGGATGAGGTGATGGTTGTTATCTAGGACGAGGACGAGCGCAAGGACACACGGGACACACGAGGCCAGTGGGCTTTGGAAAACCTTTGCCACTGCAACATCAAGTCTGCCATTTACAACTGGGCCAGTGCATGGAAGGAAGTCCCTGTCAAGACTCTAGAAAATGGTTGGTCTCGTCTGCTTCTCGGAATGGATGTGGAGCACGATTTCCTAGGTTTTGACATGGACGACTTCCATGCACGTCTACGTGCGCATGGGGACGATGTTGATGTGGATGAAGTGCGTGAGTGGTTGGATGATGATGAGGGCGATCCTGGGTATCAGACCATGTCTGATATCGAGATCGCTTCTTCAGTTGCAGGTGTCAGTACCCAGCTTGAAGATTCCGATGAGGATGGCGACGATGATGCGGACTCCTCTCAGTGTGCCACTACTCCAGCCATCCCCAAGCTGAGCGCACTCCAGGAACATGTAGAGTTCATTCTCGACTACCTGGAACACCCGGACCGTGACGGTGAGATTAGGCCCTTGGGACTTGTGGAGGAAGTGCGCGCTTTCAGGCAGTACATCATTAATCACCAAAATAGTCGTTCTTTGCATTAATCAACCATTGACAACTTTTTCAGACCTGTGACCCCTGCTGTGCCCAGCCCTTGCTCCACTCCATTGCCTCTCCAAGACAGGCCCTCATCCTCTGAGCCACAACCCAGCACATCAGGCACGGTGGAGTCACCACTTGACGTGAGTTTGTGTCTCTCTTCAGAGTCGTCTGCAGTGGGTACTCCATCACCACGACCTAGCGATGCACCCCTAGGCCACCTGCATCAGCTACTCTCAGACTCTGACAGTGATTAAACGGCAAGAACTTCTCCACTAGACCACAAGAGAATTTACAGTGTTGTGCAGTAAAGAAAACGGTGCATAGTGTTAAGAAATTAGAATTGTGAATGCAGAGACTAAAGTGCAGAGTTTATTGATGTTCAATGGAGCAAAAATTAACTACAGTGTGTTATGTTTAGAAAATGGATTTACGAGTGCAAGGACTTTAACCCGCTCCATCCCAACCACTTTTCCACCACTGACTCCCCCGAATCCCGACCATTTTTGGAAAAAAAATTTTTGGGGCTCAAACTTCCACTTTTGGTGAGAAACATCGAAAACTCATAGAGAAATCGCTCACCTGAGGTTTAAAATACTCGAAACAGGTAGCAGTACCTCCTCACCTTACTGTGTTTTCTGTCAGGCTGGCTCCAAAGAAAACGAGTTCTATGGGAGTGTAACCATTCCACACCACTCATAAACGATATTTATTTATTTATTTGGTACGAATTTATATGTAGTATGAGAGAATATTGGTTTCACACAGTAATATAGGCAATATAAGCATTGTTTCACTCATGAAACACATCAACATACCTGACCTTTTTTGGCAACATTACCTGATCATCATTTCTGACTGTTTCTTCCTCTAATGCTATGTAACGTTTGTCCTCCACATTGTCATCGATTGGGGAATCACTCTGGCCCTGAATTTCGTACCGTGGCATGACATGGCTTTACTGGCCAGGTCACTGGTAACAGGTAAATTGCTGAGACAATAGCGTGCCGGGGGGGGGGGAGGTCATGCTGGGTAAGGCATTGTCCCTGCCTGGCATCTTGTAGAGGAAGATGTCCCGTGTATACGTACCAAAAATCACTCGCGAAAATTGAAAATTGTGCAAATTAGGGACCTTGCAATTGATTCACATTTATGAATGTCAACGGGATTGGCAGTGACAAAATGTGTGGACGTTAATTCACATTGACGGGATGCCACGGGTTAAGTGCAAAGTGCAACACTTATTTTATTAACCTATCCCATCCCGATGTTTTCTGGGCAGTGCTATGCCCCAGTCCCGACATTTTTGGACCTTTTTTTTTTTTTTTTGGCTCAAACATCCGCTTTTGGTGAAAAACATCGAAAATTCATAGAGAAATCGCTCACCTGAGGTTTAAAATACTCGATTTAGGTACAAGTACTTCCTTACCTGACTGGGTTTTCTAACAGGCTGGCACCAAAGAAAACGAGTTCTATGGAAGGGTAACTATTTTATCCACTCATAAACAGTATTTATTTATTTACTTGGTACGAATTTATATGTAGTACAAGAGTATATTGGTTTTCAAACAGTAATATAGGCATTATAAGCATTGTTTCACTCACTAACTCATCACCATTCATGACCTTTTTTTCCCACATTACCTGATCATCATTTCTGACTGTTTCTTCCTCTAATGCTCAGTAAACTTTGTCCTCCACATTGTCATCGATTGGGGAATCACTCTGGCCCTGAATGTCTTTATTGGCCAGGTCACTGGTAACAGGTGAATTGCTGAGACAATGGCGTGCAGGGGGAGAGCTTATGCGGTGTAAGGCATTGTCCCTGCTTGGCATCTTGTAGAGGAATAGAGGAAGGTGTCCCGTGTATATGTGCCAAAAATCACTCGCGAAATAAACTTGCAAAAATTGAAAATTGTGCAAATTATGGACCTTGCAATGTTGCCGCGTTAATTCACGTCGCCGGGACATGAGTGCACATCATGTGCGGATGTTAATTCACGTCGCTGGGACGGCACGGGTTAAGGTACAATGGAGCGCAAGTAAGACTAGAGTGCGCAGTGTTAAGAGAATGGATTTCTGAGTGCAAATGACTAAGTTCAGTGCAAGACTTCATGTACACTGTACTGCAGGTGCTTCAGGTACTCTTTTTTACTGTCAGAGTCTGAGAGGAGGCAGGTTATTCATCGAGATGGCCAGGGACTTGTTGTAAGTACCCAGAATGTTTCATATTGTACTGTATTTTCCATACTTACCTCTAAAATCTCATTTCACTCTTTTATGTTCCTTACTGGTGTGAATAGGGTCTTAGGTGCTATGCATGTGCAATAGGGAGGCGTTTTTCTGAGTTAGGCTAGGTTAGGGTCCATAACTACCTGTCCAGGAGCCAGTGACTTGTTGTAAGTACCCAGAATGTTTAATATTGTATAAACTCAACTCTAAAACCTCATTCTCTAGTTCTTTTGCATTTATTTTAGTCTTTCATGTCCCTTATTAGTGTGATTTGGGTCTCAAATAGGTGCTACGCATGTCTAGAGGGAGTTGTATAGGTGTTTTTCTGAGTCAGGGTAGGTTAGGGTCCAAAAGTACAAGTCCAGGAGGCTAGGGCCCACTATCCGGACGTGACCACTTTCTGGACATGCCTTTGGCTCTATTACATCGGATAGTGGAGGGATTACTTATATATATAAATATACATATATATATATATATATATATATATATATATATATATATATATATATATATATATATATATATATATTTTAATATATTTTAATATATATATATATATATATATATATATATATATATATATATATATATATATGTAAGGTTCTGGTAATAACCTCATCCATGTCAATGACGTCAATGGCATGTTCATGTGATAGGAAGAATTCACAAAAACAGGAAAGTAAGTACGGTAGTGTTAGAGATCTGTCTTTTATGATTGGTTTGAATCACCTGCCACTGTGCTTCGATCTGGTATTCAGGGACGCAGTTGTTGGTTTATAATTAAATGGTAAAGGAGGGGATCCTGGTGAGGGTTGTAATGGTAATAAGGTCCACCACACTGAGAGTTATTCTGATAATTCTGTTTTCGTAAACAGGAATATTCTGAACTCTGAAGGCTCAACTGATAGAATAAGTTAGGTAATATGTACAGTCATAGCATTCGTTTGTGTACTAATATCAGATGCAGGGATGTAAAATATTTAGAGTTCATAGACCTATATTATACTTCTATATGTAATGCTGTAGCTGTAGCTACTAAGGAGCATGTACAAAATTAGGAGAAAATTCATAAGGGAATTTTTACACAGGCATAGAATAGGAGGGTAAAACAACTTCAATCTGTTTCCAGTGTTATCTGAAGTATGTTCAGGCATGCAAATTGATTCCAATAAACACACTTATGCGGTGGAACAAGAAAAAGGTTTGACAAGGCTTTAAAACTGTGTAGTATGAATGAAGATGAAGTATTCAACTCTGTATTAGAGAGTTTTGGATGTGCTAGCAAATGAGCCTTCTGGCTAGGAGTAAAACGAAGGAAAGGAAAGATCAGAGGGACAAGTGTTGTTGATGGTATATAAAAAAAAAAAAAATGAAACTGTTAATTGTTTTACCGAAAAATATTTATTGGGTTAGCTGAGTGTGAATGATAATTGCAGAGGGGAATTTACGACTTAAAAGTTCATTGCTACATGGTGTCTTGTCTGTTTTACGGAAAAGACTCTTTGTACGATAAATAATGGGTTCGGTCACGATGGGGTCCATTCTGACTTCCTTAAAAAGGCATCAGACAGGTTCTTGGCAAATTTATCTCTTTATTATAATACATGTATATGGCACTGCTACTTACCCAAGCAATTATTAAAAGGTACTAATACCCGTATAATGAAAAACATAAAAAGAAATATTACGTATTCAGGGAACTATACGCCGGTAAGGCAATCGTCGTGCCTCTTAAAATTGTTTGAAATTTTGATGTAAGATATTAAAAAAAAAAATAAATAACTAGAGGGGCCCCCCCAAGGAGAGAATCACACCAGCCGCAAGCCGATACATATCTAGCGGGGTTCGGAATTTGACCTTGACCTTGATCTTGATCTACTTTCACCAACCTCGAACTTGTAGATTTTCATCCCTTCTACACGCCTGTAAAATTTGTGATATCTTGAGCGATTGTGAAGTTATCGTGGTAACAGACACACAGACCTTGACCTACTTTTACCAATTTCGAACTCGTGATCGAGTTTTTTCCCTCCTACACCCCCATAAAATGTTGTGATGATATCTTGAGCAGTTGCGAAGTTATCCGGCAAACAAACACACAGACAGACAAACTGTAAACAATACCAGCTTCGCCTTTGCGGCTTGTAAAAATAGTACATGAGAGGCAGTTTGGTTTTCGCTGTGACCCGCCCACGACAAATGCATGTTGTGTTTTAAATGAAATTATGTACGAAAACATAATTACAGTTAGGAAGAGTATTATTATATTTGCTGACTTGTCAAACACTTTTGACATGGTTGACCATTTCATCCTAGGTAAAAAGAACAAACATCTTGAACCTGGAATGGCATCTGATTTGGTTTTTATAACAATGCATTATTTCCTTAGGTGGTAGATGGTGGCTACCATCATCACTTCACTTGATGTAGTGTTGCTTACTTCTTCCTTCACCTTTACCATTCTTTTGCTGTGTCTGCTCTCCTCTCTTCCTATTTTCCCCATCTTTCATGTCACTTTTTATTACTCTTCTTTCTTTTTCAGTTTACTCTACATTGACTAATAATTCTAAAGCTTTCCTTTAAGCCAGGAAACCACTTACAGCGCTGGGTAATAATCATATAACCAACCCATACCTCTGCTTCTTAGCAGAGTCAACATCTTAGTGCACGCAGATGAAATCGACCTACTTGCAAAGTCATATCACAGTATGGATAGAAATTATACATGGTTTTGTTATAATATTCAAAGGCAAAATAAAAAATAAACAAAAATAAGACTGTGTGTATGGCGTACGCCTGTACGATTAGGCTGTACATAACGGTGACTAAATGGTGATAGGCGTGAAATTGTTAGTCCAGTGATTATCTAAGTCATACAATATTTTTTAATGTGAAAAACAACAAAGATTTAGAAAATAGTCTAAACACTTTTTATGGAAAATTTAAGAGTATTTTAAGGGATTATAGCTCAATGGATGTAAGCACAATTTAATTTTATTTTATGTATCTTGTAAACTGGACTAGGGTCCAGTCATTCTCTGACTAAATATATCTGTGTTATTTACTTATCCCCTAAATCTACTGACTATGAAAAATTCTTTGACTCTCTTACTCCTACGATGGAACACATCCTATCCATTTCTCCTTTTTCTGAAATCTCCATTCTAGGAGATTTCAGTGTTAACCACCACCTTTGGCTCTCCTTTCCTTTCACTGGTCCACCTGGTGAACAAACCTACATCTTTTCTATCCTTAATGATCTAGTGAAGCTTGTACAGCACCCTAACCGTATCCCTGACTGCCTTGGAGATAGGTCCAACATACTTGACTTCTTCCTTACAAGGCTTTCGATCGAGCCTGGCACTGTTAATCTTTCCTCTCCATTGGGCTCCTCCGATCACAACCTTATTACCTTACCCTGTCCTATCGCTCCAGTACGGCCTGTGGACTCTCCAAAGAAGCGTCAGTTGTGGCACTTTGGAGCTGCTATTTGGGAGGTCCTCAGGCTGTTCTTTGATTTTCCAAGGAATGATTATTGCTTCCATGGCCGGGAGTCATCTGAGTGTGCCTCACGCATTACAGAGATTATTCTCTTGGGCATGGAATCGTACATTCCTTTCTCATATCCTTTGACTAATGCAAGAAAGCCTTCGTATAATCACGCTTGTTCTAATGCTGTCCACAAGGAGGAGAAGGCCTATTAAAGGTACCAGAGCCAACCCACCCCTGAATCACATCTTTTTTATGTTTCTGCCCAGAAACGTGATAAGTCTGTTCTTCTCTCTGCTAAAAATAATTTCATCCGTACTAAATGCTCTCATCTCTCCAGATCGAACTCTTCCCACTCCTTCTGGCACCTTGCCAAAAACCTTCTAACAACTTTACCTCATCATCCTTCCCTCGTCTTTTCAACTCTGATGGCTATGTAGCTGTTTTTTCTACTGATAAAGCTGATCTCTTGCTCAGAGTTTCATCTTCAATTCTACCTTAGCCGATTCTGGTGCTGTTCCTCTATTACTTCCCCCCACTTACTTCCTCATGGCTGACATTAAGTTTTCTTCTTTTGATGTATTTTCTGCCATCACTGGCCTCAATACTAACAAGGCATATAGGCCTGATGGAGTCCCTCCTGTTGTCCTCAAGAACTGTTCTGTGCTTACACCCTGCCTAGGTAAACTCTTTCACCTTTGTTTATCAACTTGTACCTTTCCTTTGTTCTGTAAGTTTGCTCTCATTCAGCCAGTCCCAAAGAAGGGTGACCATTCCCAACCTTCTAACTCTCAGCCAATTGCTTTAGCATCCTGTGTCTCAAAAGTTTTCGAGTCTATTCTTAATGGATAAATTTTAAAGCATCTTTCCTATCACAGCCTTCTTTCTGATCGTCAGTATGGGTTACATCAGGGACACTCCACTGGCGATCTTGTCACTTACCTGTCAGAATCCTGGTCATCCTCCTTTCCAGACTTTGGTGAAAGCTTTGCCATTGCACTTGACATCTTAAAGGCTTTCAAACAAGTCTGGCAAAAATCTTTAAGTTCCAAACTGCCCTCTTACGGTTTCTATCTTTCTATCTGTGCCTTCATCTCTAGCTTCCTTTATAGTCTTTCTATATCTGCATTTGTAGATGGCCACCGTTCTTCTCCTAGATCTACCAACAGTCGTGTTCCTCATGGCTCTGTCCTATCACAAACTCTCTTCCTTTTACTCATCAATGACCTAAGCTGTACATCTATCCCTATCCACTCATACACTGATGATTCCACCCTTTGCCTTTCCATTCAGTTCCCGCAACGTCAGTATCAGCAGTTACTTCAAAAAACAAAGGATGAGGCTATGACATAACTAATTTCTGACTTGGCTCGTATGTCTGACTGGGGTAAAAATAATCTTGTTGTTTTTCATGCATGAAAGACTCATCAACCCGACAACATCATCCACAGGAGTACCCACTCATGTTTAATAATATCCACCTCAATCCTGCATCATCCTTAAACATACTATTCTTGGGGTTTCATTCTCTTGGGACTTATCTTGGAAAGATCATATTACATCTCTTATAAAATCTGCTTCCAAGAGATTAGGTGAGCTAAGCCGACTCAGTTTCTTCTTTACCCCTGCACAGTTATTGATTTTATGTACGGGTTTTATTTGCCCCTGTGTAGAGTACAACTCTCATGTGTGGAGAGGTTCCCCACATACAGCTCTTCTCAACAGGGTGGAGTCAAAGACTTTTCATCTCATTAACTCAACTCCTCTTACTGGCTCCCTTCAACCTCTGTCTCTTCGCCACACTGTTGCATCTTTATCTCTTTTCTGTCACTATTCCAATGGTCATTGCTCCTCTGAACTCTCTACTTGCATCCCTCCACCTTTAGGACGGTCACGTAGCATGCGTCTATCAGCAAACTCTCATCCCTCTTCTGTCCAACTCTCTAATGCAAGAGTTAACCATTACTCCAAGTCCTTCATTTATGCAACAGGTCGACTCTGGAACTATCTCCCTCTGTGTATATTTCCTACTACCTATGATCTCCAATCTTTCAAACGCAGTGTCCAGGCATCTCAAATTGAACGAATCTTGAATTTGGTTCTGTGTTGTATTGTTATTGTTTTTTCTTGGAAGGAACAGTTTGCAGGCTCCTGGCCTTTGGCTTCTTCTTCCTTGCTTAAAAAGAAATAAAAAATTTGTGCAATAGAAAGAACTTTTTTAGCATGTCTTTTTTTGGGGGGTGAGGTTGGGGGGTAATGTTTGTAATCAGTTGCCCTCACAAATGCACAATGCTTTTAAAGATTACAAAGATCAGCAGTCATAATTATCAAATTAAATTTATTAATTTTGAGATGCGACTATATTTGGTCCCATGTTCTAAAAATTTTTAACTACCTATATAATGCAGATGTGTCTTCTCTCATCATGGACGTAATTAAGAGCCATAGTAGTGTGGGTCCAGAGGCATAAGGAAGGTGGGGAGCTCGTTCACTGAAGTCAGGGTTAACTACTTTTTATTTCTTATTGATCTGAATTATGTGCATAGATCAATATAGGTTTCATTACCTCCGCCAACGAAGTTAGAGGAGGTTATGTAATCGCCTATGTTTGTTTGTCCATACAGTATCTCCAAAAGTTCTCAATGCATTTAAAAAAAATTTTGTACAAGGGTGGGCCATGGCCCAAGAAAGAATTGATTAAATTCGGGGCAAACCTGGATCCAGATCCGGATCCTATATATCCCTCACAATATCTCCAAAAGTTCTCAATGAATTGCAATAAAACTATGTGGAAGAGTGGGCCATAAGTCAAGGAACAATTGATTAAATTTGGATGCGGATCCAGGTCCTATGTATTCCACACAATATCTCCACGGATCCGCATCTTTTTTAACCCTCTCCGTCCCGACTGATTTTTCACCACTGACTCCCAATCCCGGTCAATTTTGGAAAAATTTTATTTGGCTTAAACCTCTGCTTTTGGTGAGAAACATCAAAAATTCATAGAGAAATCGCTCACCTGAGGTTTAAAATACTGGATACAGGTAGGAGTACCCATTATCTTACTGGGTTTTCTATCAGGCTGGCTCCAAAGAAAACGAGTTCTATGGGGTGGTAACTATTCCACACCACTCATAAACGGTATTTATTTATTTATTTGGTACAAATTCATGTGTATTACAAGATTATATTAGTTTTCAGACAGTAATATAGGAAATATAAGTATTTTGTTTCACGCACCAAACACATCAACATACCTGACCTTTTTTGGCGACATTACCTGATCATCATTTCTGACTGTTTCTTCCTCTAATGCTATGCAAACTTTGTCCTCCACATTGGCATCGATTGGGGAATCACTCTGGCCCTGAATTTTGTACCGTGGCATGACATGTCTTTACTGGCCAGGTCACTGGTAACAGGTGAATTGCTGAGACAATGTCATATGGGGGGGGGAGGCCATGCGGGGTAAGACATTGTCCCTGCCTGGCATCTTGTAGAGGAAGGTGTCCCGTGTATATGTACCAAAAATCACGCAAAAAAATCGAAAAATGTGCAAATGACAGACCTTGTAATTGTGGCGCATTTATATACGTCAACAGGAGTCACAGTAACAAAACGTTCGGACGTATATATATACGTCAATGGGACACGGCGGGTTAATGGCAATGGCATTGTCAGAGGCATACCCTCTCTGAGTGCTTTCTAGTTCATGATGTTTACATGTGATGATGTATTTATGTATATATTGATACTGGCGCATGCAATGAACATTGTCACCAAAATATTTTTCTAAATGAAGGGTTAGACTGATACATGTAAACAATGTATACATAGAGTATTTGCTCCCATTAAAAATGCTGTATAATAATTTTATGTTCTCTATAATTTATATTTCAAAATTAAATATTAATTGATTGATTGACAACTAGTACTACTACTACTACTCCTACTGCTACTACTACCAGTAGTTGTAGTAGTAGTAACGATAATGATAATAATAATTATTATTATTTTGTGGTAGTTGGGGGCACTTACCATCCACTCACTCGATGTAGTGCTGCTGTCGGGTGTCTGCCCTTTCCTCTCCTCCATCCTTCTTTCCTTCCATCCTCTTCTGTCTTCCTTTACTTCATTCTTTCCTTGTCCTTCTACCTATGGGTAACTTTAAACTCCCTCTTCTGTCTTTCTTTCCTTCATTCTTTCCTCTTCCTTCTGCCTGTGGGTGACTGCACTGAATGACAAGCCAAATTATTTCCTGTACACCAGGAAACCATTTACTATGCTGGGTGGTGACCATATAATCAAACTTTGGCTCCTGGTGGTTCGTGGGTAATTATTGCACTCCAGTTGGATTGAGCCGGTGAAGGTTTATATCCAAGGGGTGGTTTGGGTTGATTGCTCATGTAATGCCACTCAGGGATGAGTGAGGCTAGTCACTCTCATCTTAAAGGTCGGGACCAACTGCTTAGCCCCGGGCTCCTACGCTCCTCATGGGGCAATGTAGGACTGGGTGAATGGATGGATTATTATTATTATTATTATTATTATTATTATTGTTATTATTACTATTATTATCAGTATTATCCATCCATCAGCCAATCCTACATTGCCCCATGAGGAGCGTAGGAGCCCAGGGGTAGGCAGTTGGTCTCGACATTTAAGATGAGAGTGTCCAGCCTCACTCATCCCTGAATGGTATTACATGAGCAATAAACCCCAACCACTCCATGGATGTAAACCTTCACCGGCTCAATCCGACTGGAGCGCAATAATTACCCACGAAACCACCAGGAGCCAAAGTTTGATTATATGGTCACCACCCAGCATAGTAAATGGTTTCCTGGTGTACAGGAAATAATTTGGCTTGTCATTCAGTGCAGTCACCCACAGGCAGAAGGAAGAGGATAGAATGAACGAAGGAAAGACAGAAGAGGGAGTGTATAGTTACCCATAGGCAGAAGGACAAGGAAAGAATGAAGGAAACGAAGACAGAATAGAAAGGAAGGAAAGAAGGATGGAGGAGAGGAAAGGGCAGACACCCGACAGCAGCACTACATCGAGCGAGTGGATGGTGAGCGCCTCCACCTACCACATTATTATTATTATTATTATTATTAAATAAATAAAAATAACAATAACATTAACACTATCAATAATAATGGTAATAATAAAAAATAATAAGAGTAATTATAATACCACCACAACCACCACTGCTGCTGGTTTACTACTACTACTACTACTACTATTTTATAATTGTGTACAACATATACTACACATATTCATCCATGTATACATGTGTAGTGTGTGGGACTGGATAATGTGATTTCGGTGATTGCATGTAGGGTGTTAATGATAGAAGGGTGATAGAGATGCTGGTATACGGTGACACGTACGCTCAGTGCCAAGACGCCACGTCTGTCTTACAGTCAGTCTCCAGCAAAGTCTCTCAGCGAAAGGACTACACAATGATAAAATGAAGGACAGACACGGAACTTTACTAACAATTATGAATTCAGCAAGAAACATTGATTCCCTACTACTACTGCTATTACTACTACTACTACAGCTCTTTAATTCGATATTAATAAGCTGTACAGTATAGTGAAATCTTTTAAATTGTGCTCCTGCTTCTACCAGAAGTTATGAATGAGTTATAAGAGATGAATCATACTCGAAGAGTTACATACAACTTCCATTAACTCTATCAGTACATACTAAGTTGCATTAATTCATCTGCAATAACAAGAATACCATAAAAAGACGTAAACTTAAGGGAAAATTATGTTACTGGTAGATCGGGAAATATTTCCGTTTCATTATCTCAGAACTCCAGACGTGTAAAGGGATGTTAATCTTGACAATGTCCACTGGTCGTAACGTTAGAGAATGGCCACTGCACAAGCCAATATTCATTCAACTATGAATAATTTATGACGGTAATGGGACAGTGCCTGGCAATGCAGACAAAATTATAGCAGGCAAAGCAAAAATAGGATAGGATTAATGGGTGTCAGAGCAGTAACAAGATAACACGTGGCAACAAAAACAGGAAGTGGACACAGTAAATAAATGCACAGCTCACCACGCAAAACAAAATAGGAACTATAAAAAGAAATTATAAGGTTAATACCTATTTGCTTCACGACGGTACTTAAGCAGACAAGTAATATTCCCTAAGCTCAGTCTAGTCCTGAAATATGACAGAGAGTCATTAGTTTTACATCTAGGTTCCTAATTGTACTGGTGGGTGGGACAAGGAAGAAACAATCTTCGTTCAAGAGTCTGGCCGGCCCGAGAAAGTAACTTGATGTTTCTCGGCTGCAAACTGGCTATGCTGTCACTGCACCCTAGGCTCCGCCGAGTACGAATTGACAAGCAAAAACGCACCTCCAGCAGTCAGCAGCACAGTAGAACAACTGACAATGCAAACTGGGTAGCAATTAGCGACAAAAAGATGTTATTTTTTTATGCGTCTGACTTTGGTCATAGACTTAAAACCTTTTTGGCTGAGACCTGGCACTATTACAGTACTATGTGCCACACATCTTCACATGTCACTTCTTAGCATCAATACTCGTCGTTCATAATGAATAATATTAGGACTGTTTCCATCAGGACTGCTCTGATGATTTGCCAGAAATATTTTTTATAACAAACTGATGAGTCTTTGCAAGATCAGTAAAGCCCATACTCCTTATTCTGTATCTCTGTTAAATCATTTAAGGTCCAGTGCAGGACAAGATCTGATTAGAATGAGCGTGATCGCCAGACTTAACCATTATCCATACTGGTAAACTGAGTGGAGAAGGAGTGTCTGTATGAAGACTGATACACGTGAAAGCGGTAATTTTCTACTGACTTTTTCTTTCAGAGCCAGCATGTTGGTGGAGAGGGACGACTTCATGTAGTGGCACCAACATGGCCGAACTGCTCTGGTGCTCGGTTATACAAACGTCCCTCATCTCCCTCCCTGTCTTCCAGCAGGAGTGAGGAGGAGTACAGTAGGAGGGCATATTCAGCCTGCAATCCACCGGGATCAGTTCGCTTGGGCCTGCGGTTGCTACAACAGCAACAATAACAATTATAACTGCTATGTTACTACTACTACTACTACTGCTACCACTACTACTACTTCTAGCAGCAGTAGTTGTAACAGTAGCAGCTGCAGTAGTAGTAGTAGTAGTAGAAGTAGTACAGGAGGTTGGGGCATCGAACTGGCTCACAACCCTGCCTCTCAAGACAAAAGGCTTCCACTTCAACAAACAAGAATTTATTGATGCCATAGCCTTGAGATATAGGTGGCTATTAGAGAACCTACGTCAACACTGTGCCTGTGGCACTGCCTTTGATGCAAACCATGCAATGGTATGCAAGAAGGGAGGCTTTGTTTACATCCGACATGATGAAGTACGCGACCTCACTGCCATAATGCTGCAGAAAATATGCCATGATGTCACGATTGAGCCAGCTCTGCTACCCCTGGATGGCGAGCACTTCACCCACAGAACAGCAAACACATCAAATGATGCAAGAGTGGATGTCAGTGCTCAGGGTTTCTGGACACGTGGGCAGAGGGCGTTCTTTGACATCAGGATATTCAATCCCATGGCAGCATGTCATCGCGAACTGTCGTTCGAAGCTGCACACAAATAGAATGAAAAAAAAAAAAAATTATCAAGAAAGGATCCAACATGTTGACCACGGCCGCTTCACTCCCCTTTTGTTCACATCAGGTGGGATGGGTCCAGAGGCAGTGAGATTCTACTCGAGACTGGCAGGGGTTCTTTCTTAGAAGAAATGTCAACTGCAGAGTTCTGTTATGGCCTCGATGAGATGTCGACCGTCATTCTCCCTAGTGAGGTCTGCTCTGCTATGTCTCAGGGGCACAAGATCATCGTCCCTCAGGCCTGTCTCTCTGGTGGGTATGGATTATGAAGCTACAGTGGTCGAGAGTAGCATAGATCAGCGACTCCAATAGTTTAATGTCTTTATTTTCACTGTAATATTAATAAATATAAAATAAAATAATAATAGTAATAGTAGATGGCTGGTAACCATGGCCGTTGGCGTGCTTGGGGCCAACGGATTGTAATATGAGGGTTAGTGTTATTCACATTACAAGTCCAAATGGTGAACTGTATTAGGAAGGTTGGTTTTGATCTTCACAATATAATTCCCCAATGGATGGAGGTGACTTTCTGAAAAGTAGAAGTAGTAGTAGTAGTAGTAGTAGTAGTAGTAGTAGCAGCAGCACTAGTAGTAGTAGTAGTAGTGGCACTAGCGATAGAGTCTGCGTATGTTATTGGTACAACCAATGTGAGGCCAACACATGCAAGCATATGTAAGGACAAACTGTACAACAGCAATTATGTCCTCTGTGGAGCGAGCTTGTACTCTAGACTTGAAGCTCACACACCACAAGATGAATACTACACCCAAGCATTACAGATGCCCACTTTGATTATGTATTAGTCATGACTGGGCCATTTACTATGGATTTTTCTTGGGAATCTCGCCACAAAATTTAGTGCGTGGCGATAAATACCATGGAACGGGTTCAGTGCTGTATATATTCACCACTTGCTGACTGAGTACGGGATTCCAGCAATCAAGTGCAACAGAATGAGGTATTGCTGGTGGGGGAAAGTGACTGTGGGTGATTTTGGATTCATTTTATTGCGGGCTTTTATTAACTTCTTTTATAGATTCACATGAATTTTTTATTTATGTCACCTCTTGTCTTTGTGTGTAGGTTAGGGAATATCTCTTGTAGTAACTGGCTTAAGAGTATTAGCGACGATTTATCGTGAATTCTGTAAGGATGACTTATGAGACCAAATAGTACTTTGATATAGAAAGAAATGCCATCGGGGAAAGTGAGGTGATACCGCTGCTTGTTTATGTTTACCAACATCAGCAAAATGTCCAATAGGGAGCACGATGACAAGAAATGCAGTAAACTTCGTTATTTATAGCTAACTCTGACATTATTACACTAGAATTCATTTTAAATGCTTAGTTTGCCACGTTGGATCAACTTATATTTTCTTACGTCATTATCTCCCCTGGGGAGATTGGTAAAGAAAACTTCCACCGTATCCTTGCTTGTTGTAAGATGCGACCAAGAGAGACCTTTTTATCTCGAGTCTTTCTCGTCTAACTGTCCTCTTCTGCTCTTCTGTCCTATTTCTCTTCTTGATATTATATTCCGTCCTTCTTCCGGCCTTTATTTTTCCTCTACTTCTACAGTGTCAAGTAGCCATATTATGGCTTTAAAAAAAAGTATTTTTTTCTTTTATTTCAGGAACTTCAGTGTTCCTGTTTTAAACTGTTTTGTCAGTGCGAAGACTGCAAATACTGTGAGGTTATTTTAGGCTTTAGTACTTTTTTCCTGACTTGCTTGAAGTGTAGGGTAGGAGGATGATTACATAAGATATCAACTGTAGGATGAGGTTTATCCACCATCCCGATCTGTGCCCATGACATAAGGGAGACTAAACCGTTGAAGTACGAAATCTATCTATCTATCTATCTATATACCAAGGCTGCTTCCCCCAAGGAAAGGGAGGTAGCCGAGACAGGACGACTCACTCTCCATTTACTCATCCATTCAAACACATTCATTCGCATCTTAGCCCCAAAGGGGAGAACGGACAGATCCTCACCGCATCACACCGCACAAGGGTCAACTGCGCAATGCAAGCAGTGACATCCACAGCAGGGCCCGACAGCAGAACTGGTTTACCCCTGCCACATCATAACAGACCCATCCCCTTACCCGCACCTGACCTGACTAGCTGATCAGACCAAATGCGGGAGAATATCCCCTCAGGGCTGCGTCATCACTTATTCATTCACAAATTCTCTCCACTTATTTCTGTCACGCACAGCCACTCTTCCTTGCTCAACAGACATCCCTCTCGCATCCAGCGCTCTCTTCACACTGTCCATCCATCCTATTCGTGGTCTTCCTCTCAGTCTTACACCTCTCACATCAGATCTAGTTATCTTTTTCACCAATCGCTCATTATCCATTCTCTCCATATGCCCAAACCATTGCAACACCCTCTGCTCAACTCTACCAGCCATCTCCCGAACAACTCCAGTTCTCCTTCGCACTTCATCATTTCGCACTCGATCCATACGCGTCACTCCACACATACTCCTCAGACATCTCATCTCCATTACATTCAAACTTTTCATCTCTGCTACACCCATATTCCATGTTTCAGCCCCATATAACGCAGTCGGTACCACAACACCCTCATACAGCCTTCTCTTTACATCCATTCTAAGCGAACGACATTTAAAC
Source organism: Coenobita brevimanus (assembly GCF_032717465.1). Classification (NCBI taxonomy): domain Eukaryota; kingdom Metazoa; phylum Arthropoda; class Malacostraca; order Decapoda; family Coenobitidae; genus Coenobita; species Coenobita brevimanus. The sequence continues at coordinate 13,863,148 of NC_137006.1, forward strand.
ACTTTTTTCATTCCTCCCAGCACCTTTCCTACTTCATTAATTCTAAACTTCACTTCTGCATCTATTCTTCCATCCACAGCAACATGTGACCCTAGATATTTAAAACAATCTACCTCCTCAAGCAACTCACCATTCAAAACTATATTCATCCCCCTACCATCTATCAACCTCGTACACTTCATCACTTTACTCTTATTCTCATTTACTTTCAATTTCCTCCTTTCACACACCCTTCCAAACTCCTCTACCAACTGTCTCAATTTCTCCTCTGAATCAGTCACCAATGCAGTATCATCTGCAAACAGCAGTTGCTTCAGATTCCACTCTCCTCCATCAACATTTACCAGACTCAGACCACCTAAAACTCTTGCATTCACCTCCCTTACAACACCATCCATGTAAATATTAAACAACCAAGGCGACATCACACATCCCTGTCGCAGCCCCACTCTCACGGGAAACCAATCACTCACAGCATTTCCCACTCTTACACACGCTCTACTATTTACATAAAAACTTTTCACCCCTTTTAGTAACCTACCATCAAGTTCATACAATCTTAAAACAGTCCACAAAGCCTCCCTATCAATTCTATCATACGCTTTCTCTAAATCCATAAATGCCCAAAACACATCCTTGCCTTTCGCTAAATACTTTTCACACACTTGTCTCACAGCAAACACCTGATCAACGCATCCCCTCCCTCTCCTAAAGCCACACTGCTCATCACTAATCACTCCCTCTGTACCCTCTCTAACTCTCATAATTAACACTCTACCATACACTTTACCTACAACACTCAACAGACTTATACCCCTAAAGCTAGTACATTCATACTTATCACCCTTGCCTTTATACAACGGGACCACACAAGCACTTGCCCAGTCAACTGGCACCATACCTTTCTCAAAGCACACATTCAATAATCTTACTAACCAGTCAACAATAGTCACTCCACCACCCTTCAGGCATTCCACAGCACACCCATCCATACCTGCAGCTTTCCCTGTTTTCATCTCCTTTACTGCCTTCTCCACTTCCTCCTTCGTGATCAAAGAATCATTCAACTCTCCCAACACATTTATTCCTTGCACCCTTCTATCTGCCACAATCTCAGCCACGTTTTCCTCCTCTACATTTAACAATCTTTCAAAATACTCTGCCCATCTCTTCCTTACTGCATCCATCTCAATTAACATCCTTCCATCCTCTGCTTTTACTCGTTCTTCCTTCCCAGACTCTCCCTTTCGCACCCTTTTCACCTCCTTCCAAAACATTTTCTTATTCTGTTGAAAATTCTCTGTCAGCCGCCTACCCCACCTCTCATCTGCTGCCACTTTAGCATCACGCACAGCCCTTCTCGCTCTATTCCTCTTTTCCTTATACCTTTCATATGACATCTCATCCTTCCTCTGCAGCCACACTTCATATGCACGTCTCTTCTCAGCCACAGCCATACTTACTTCCTCGCACCACCATTCACTTCCTTTTCTTACACCACCACCCACACGTCTCACACCACACACCTCTTCTGCATGCTCCACCACAGCACTCTTAAACAACTGCCATTCCTCCTCCACACTGCCATTTTCCCGATCTTTCACTGCGTTCCACTCATCTTTCAATTTCTCCTGATACTCTATCTTTTTCTCTCTTTTATCCAACTCACTCACTTTCAAAACCTCCCTGCCACACCTAACCCTCCTAGCTCTCACCCATCTCTTACCTACTCTTAACTTTCCCTCCACCAGGTAGTGGTCAGACATACCTCCACCCTCCCCTCTCAGAACTCTCACATCCAACAATCTTCCTATTACATTCCTAGACACAACCACATAGTCCATCAAGGCTCTATCAACAACCCTTCCACCCTCCTGTCTCACCCATGTATACTTATAAATATCTTTCTTCTCAAACAGCGTATTCCCAATCACCATCTCTCGCTCAACACACATCGCTATCATTCGTTCCCCATTTTCATTTCTTCCAGGCACACCATGCATACCAACTACGCCTTCAACTGCTACATTTCCCACTCTAGCATTCAGATCTCCCATCATTACCACATTCACATTCGCTCCAAAACTCTGCAGACACTCATCAACATCATTCCAGAAAGACTCCCTCTCTTGTTCATCCCTTTCACTACCAGGCCCATATGCACTCACAAACACCCACAACTCACGTTCAAATTTCGCTTTCACCCACATCAGTCTCGATGATACCTCCTTCCATTCAATCACACACTGCTGCACTTCCGGACTCACTAACAAGGCCACACCTTCTCTTGCCCTTCCTCTATCAACACCTGACAATCTTCCATTCACACTTCCAAACATATATTCCCCCTTCCCTTTCATCTTCGTTTCACTCAAAGCTAACACATCCAACTTTCTTCTCACAAACATTCTCCCAATCTCCTCCCTTTTAGCCTCAATTGTACTACATCCACGCACATTCATAGACCCAATCTTCAGGGTACGGGGATAACTCCATCCCCCGTCCCTTTCTCTGGCCTGTCTCTTTTTAGGAACTAAAAAAACAGAGGAGGGGGTCCCTAGTCCCCTCACCCCGCCCCTTTTAGTCGCCTTTTACGACACGCAGGGAATACGGTGGCAGTATTCTTCCTAACACAACCCGGCCGCAGAGTAGTAGCACCACCCCATAGTGCGGCCAGTTGTGTCTTTCCTAATCTTAGTTAGATCACCTGTGGATGTGAAGAATTAAATAGTTAAGTCGTCCTTGTGGTGAAAGGTTTCCCGGTTTTATTACTTAACGATGACGTCTTTGTATTCAACTCTTGCTACAACCAGACGCCTTTAATCAGCTTCGGATGGATCTCTGGGATTGAAGGTGTTAATGAAGAAAGTGTTGCTTATATCTACCGTTAACTGAGGGAGGATGAGATTCTACACCTAAGTGCAAGTACAACAGAGTGAGGTATTCCAGGGAACTGTGTGCCTTTGGATGTGTTTTAGATTTTTTTTAGGGGTTTGGGTTTTAAGTCTTTCAGTGCCAAAGGACTTTTCTGAGTTGTATATAATTTTGGTAACGGGAAAAATACCAATGTATCGCCATTATATTGGAAGACTTAAGCCATTAAGAGACATGATGTATTATCTGTTATACTATTGCTTTCTACAGACGATTTAATTTGGCATAGGAAGATTATATGGGACTGAAGTTAAGTATGGCAATACTGAGCGTATTGACAACTTGTTGATGGAGGACGAAATATCTGCTTCAAGTACAAGTGCAAGAGAGTAAGTGATTGCTGGGGACTGTGTGAATTGCTTAGACTGTATGTCTAGTTTTAGTAACATTTCCAGCACGATTACGTCTTTTTTTTCCCCCTTCTTTTGAAAATTTTAAATTCTATATCTGATTACTTCTTTTATGCTATATGCTTGGTAGCCTATCTTCAGGAGATTTTATTTTACTTTTGGGAAGACCTCCTGAAGCAAAGCGCTTATGAATACCTCCCTTCCAGTTCAAAAAAATCTCCCCTGTGCTGAATGATATCGTCTAGCGAAAACAAGACAGAAAGAACGGTTATCATAGTGAATGAGTTATATAACCCATTCAGAATGACGACGCCTACACTTTTCTTGGTTTCCTCAGATGAATCGGTTCAGTTTAGGAATTACCTCTATGACTGAAGGAGTTAATGAAGACAAAGCTGCATGCAGGGTCGCCCATATGTAACGCTCCTCTTCCACTAAACTGAACAACATATTGTTTGTTGTGAGAACGGCTTAGTCAGCGTTATCAGAGTATGTTTTGCATCATTTGTTAGGGAGCAGACTGTAGCACTAGCTGAACAGGGCGGTACCCCCGAGGTGGATTGCTGGCTGGTGAAAGGGAGAGCTGGAGCTCCTGTTTCACTAGCCCTCAGAACCTTTTCCTGACCATCTCCCTTTGCTGAACATTTTGAGTGTTTTCATTAACATATAGAGTAGGCCAGCATACTTTCATAATACCTCTGCCTCCAACCATCGACACAACATCACATGCACATCAGATGTCACACCTACTATTTCCATCCCCTAACAGCAATGGTCACTGCAGTATTATCAGTAAATTCTGCGGTACCTTGGATTCCCACCACCAGCAAGGTAGGGCTGGTGGCACAGGGTCCTCCTGGTCGTAATCAAGTGACTGTGCCGGCAGCGATTGTTGCAAACATTAACGCTCGTCGGAGAAGTGTAGATTCAGCCTTATATTGTACTAACATCTGTGGTCTTAGTAGCAACCTAAGTTCTGTTCACTCTTTCCTCCAGTCTGTATCCCTTCTAATCCTATTCCTCACAGAAATCCAAGTCTCTTCCTCTACTGACATATCCCCAATTAATTTTCCTGGCTACCATCTCACAAGTCACAAACTTCCGCAACAAATGTGGCACGTATTGTTTTATGAAATCTGAATTTGCAGTTGATGCTATTTTGAACTTCTTCAGCTGACTTTGACTATTCATTATACAAAAGAAATTAACTAAATATTACCAAATGTATCTGTATAGTTTATCACTCGCCCAATGCTTCTTCAGAACCCAGCATGTTTGACACCATAACCACACAGTTGACCAACCTTACCACTAAACCTACCACTTTGAGTGATTTTAACGTCCATAATGTACAGTGGTCATTGCATTCTGCCAGGACTGATGATACTGGTCTAGAAACGAGCTGTTTGCAGAATCGTTTAATCTTATGCAATTGTAAAACAACTAAAAAGAGTACCAGATAATCCTGACCATGGTGCCTATCTCTTGGACCTTTTCCTGACAAGTAACCCAGATCAATACAGGATAGAGGTACTATCACCACATGGATCCTTCGATCGCAATCTCATCAAAGCCTCATTAGTCAGTTGTCCCGGACCTCACCATTCTGAACCAGTCAGGGTGACCAGATGGCACTTGGATAGGGCAGGCTGGAGTGGATTTAGAAATTAACTTGTTTTTGTATGGCACAAATCAATCATCTCCGTTGACATCAATTCTACCCAGTCCCACATTAATAATATAATACAAGCTGGTATGGAATTATTCATACCCAGTCAACAATTTGCTAAAAGATAGGACTCCCGATAATTGTTTAACAGCAAATGTGCTATAGCAACGACCCAAAAGTCCTTAGTGTATAACTCTTACCTAATATCATAAACATCTGAATCCCTCAATCAATTTACAATTGCTAGACACCATACAAAAGCAGTAATAAATCTCCCTAAATCAAACTTTCTTCAGAACAAAGCACCCAAATTATTTAACAATCCTAATGTCTATAGATTATTCTGGTCAAGTCTCCGAAACATCATAAATGACCCACGAGGAAAAGCATACATCCCTGCAAATACACTTGCCACAAATTCTACCTTAGAAGAAGTTAGTCAGAACGTTCCTGTACTAGAACTCGACTCTCCCGAAATTGCTTCACCAAAGATACAAACTAGATATGTAAAATCCATCCTAAACAATTTACCAACCAACAAGCTCCAGGTTCAGATGGATTTTTCCAGTCGTTTGGAAGTATCTGTATTAGCTATTCTAGCTAGATTATTCACACTGTGTATCCGTACTGCCTCAATACCTTATACTTGGAAAGATGCCAATATCCACGCAATCCAAAAAAACAGAAGTTCCTCTCACCTCTCTGATTAGAGACGAATAGCTATCGCATCTCTTGGTAAAGTATTTGAGACTGTAATTAATAAGCATACGAGTATAGTTAAGCATCTTGAATGAATGAATGAATGAAACTGTGACATGGCGGCACAACAGCAGAGGTCATATACCGCCAGACACAAACATTAAAAGAAAGAAAACATAAAAAAAAACAAAGAGAAAACGATGAATAAAACAAACAAACCAAAACTAAAACATGATGGAAAGATAGAGGTTAAATGAGAACATTATAATAAAAACACAAACTAAAATACGGTAAAGCCCTACAGCTTGTGAAGAAGGCCAGAACTCAACACAAAGGAGAAGGTTCCTCCCCCCATAGCACAAGCCCCTTCCTCAAGCACTGAGGAGAGTAGGTACGATCCGTTGGCGGCTTGGCACCCGGAAAGGTACCGCCAACGAAGGTCCCCAAGTCTGGGGCATTCCACAAGAAGATGCTGCACTGTCAAAGGAACCAGACAGTCATCAAAAGAGAGAGGGGGTGCCCTCTCCATTAAAAAACCATGAGTCAGCCTAGTGTGGCCAATCCAGAGATGGGTCAAAGTTGTTTCCCACTGTCAGGACAGTCCCACATATCCCTCATCGTCCAGGTTCCAACAAATGCTGCTGAGTTTGTTTGCCCCTGCTGCATCCCACCTCCTCTGCAGAACTGACAGCCTCCACAGTGACTGTACATAAATCCTCGGATGGGACACAGTAATAAGGAGAGGAAGGGTGAGCGGCAGCAGCTCTCGCCAAAGAGTCAGCATGCTCATTGCCCACGACCCCCACTTGTGCAGGAACCCAACAGAGTTGTACAGTGTATCCTCATCTACATAATAAGAAGAGCCACTCCAAGACAGACAGGACTAGGGGATGTGATGGGAAGCCACGGGAAAAAGCTTCTAGAACACTGCCTGAGTCACTAAGAATGGTAAAAGAAGCTGAAGAAAAACTAGAAATCAATTCAACCACGACTAAAATGGCAGTAATTTCTGCAATAAAAACAGGTGCAGAAGGAGGGAGATTCCCACCACGGCTAAAATCACAAAAAGTGACACCAAAGCCTGTCCCCACACAGGATTTAGAGCCATCAGTATATACAGGGATTAAATCACTGTGAGTAGAGGCATGTTTTGAAAAATACAACAAAGCTGCCTGTGAGGAAAGAGAGGCCTTCCTGTCAAGGAAGTAATTGCATGGTTGTATCTCTGGGAGAAGCCAGGGAGCCACTCGGGGGACACGCATAGGGCAAACAGGGGAGGACTGAACACCCAACTCCCCCATGGCAGCCCTTGCTCTGTACCCAAACGGGTTTGGAGAGCGAGGGTGGGTGACATGAAAGGGGAGAAGAGCGACCCCAGAGACAGCCTTACAACTCAATGAAGCTGGAAGACGGTGAAGGCGGTGGCAACACAGCATCATTAAGGTCTGCCGGTAGAGATCCAGTGGTGGTTCGTTCACATCACTCAACAGACTTTCAATCGGGGAAAACAGGAAAGCCCCAGTTGACACAGGAATCCCAGCATGATGGACCGAATTTAGTGGCCTTAGCCATGCCTCAGTAGCAGAAAAGTATACCACACACCCATAATCTAATTCGCTCCTTACTAAGGCACGGTAAAGGTGGAGTAGGATGGTTCTGTCAGTGCCTCAAGACAAGTGAGATAGGGTCCGTAGGAGGGACAGGGTACGGAGGCATGATAGTCATAACAAATGGATATGAGGTACCCACGTCAGTCTCCTGTCAAAAACAAGTCCAAGAAACCTTGTCTCGTCCACACATCGACCCTGTGGCCATATAACTGGAGGTCTGGGTCAGGGTGAACACCTCTCAAGTGGCAGAAATGCAAGGCCACCATCTTTGTTGGGGAGAAACAGAAGCCGTGCATGGTGGCCCACCAAGAGACCCTGTCCAGAGCGAGCTACATGCGACGTTCAGCCATGGAGATTCGGCAAACAGCATACCATAGAGCCAAATCATCAACATACAGAAAGGCCAACACCCCTTCTGCAATAGAGGACACAATACCGTCCAATGCTATAGCAAAAAGGGTCACACTGAGGACACTTCCTTGAGGCACCCCTTCCTCCTGAGGGTACGAAGGAGACAGGATGACACCAACCCTAACCCTGAATGAAGGGTCACACAGAAAATTTAATAAAAATAGGGGTAGCCTGCCACGTAAACCAAAAGAATGGAGTTGTTGGAAGATACCAAACCACCATGTAGTAACATATGCATTTTCTAGGTCAAAGAAAACACACACCAGATGTTGCTGTCTAGCAAAAGCATCAAATGCTGCAGCCTCAAGATGGACAAGTGCATCTGTTGCTGAGCAGCATTTTCGAAAATCAGACTGACACTGAGAGAGACATTCTCTAGGAAGTACATTAGTTGCATGTTGACCATTTTCTCATATAATTTACACAAGCTGACATGTCCCCCAAGAGAAGAAAGGACATAGGTAAATGACCAAGAAGGTTCTAAAGTTCTACCCTACTGACTCTGTTTTGGGCAGTAAATAAATGGTTCAAACTGTATACCAGTGGTGGGCATACAACTGCACAGCAGCACACTGGAGGTCAGATTGGAGGTAGACTGGCTGATGAGAGATGTCAGCCCTCACCAAAACAACACCACCTCCAACAGGACCCTGGGTTGGCGCTGAGTAAAATGCATTGTACCCAGGTGGTATATGAGGAGTGGCAAACCCTACAAGAGTTTCCTGGAGACACACACACACAAAGGGGAATAGGTCAGGAGGGTCTGCAGCTCCTCCCAATTCCATTGTAGTATACTGACTGAGAATGACATAGTATCCACAGCGAAGGAAGAATCAGGTTTAGGGGCAAGACAACCTTGCCCCTGACAAGCAACCAGATTTAGATTGCTGCTTAGAACTGCCCTTAGAAAAGGACTGCCTGGCACTGTCGTGATGCACAGTGTACTGCCTGGCTGAAGTTAACCTGAAGGAAGAAGAAGAGTGGTGGAGCAAGAGATGGCTTGGCCAGGGGACGCAAGCCCCCTAGTCGGAATAGAGCAGGCAGTGCCACCACAAGAAGGAGCACAATCGGTAGTGCATGCCACAGTACTGGAACCCTGATAGGGCAAGGCCTCATGCAGCTGAGCAGGTGCATCAACAACCTGGGTACCACCACTGTCTGGTGGTGGCTGGGTCGTCAGCAAAACGCCATCCTCAGCCTGCACTCACCCCGACCCCTGAGCATTCCCAGTAGGGGGAACAATGGGCTCCATTGCAGACATCTTTAGTAGCAGTGCTTCAATCTCTGAGCACTCTGGGGAGCCATGGCGACACTTACCATGCACAGGAGGGACAACGGGAGTTTTGGATGCATCAAAGCAAGACGTAGGATTGACACGGGTGTTTGCCACAGGTGGAACGGGGATGGGGGAGGCCCTCCCAGGTGCAGGAAGCACCACCCCAGAGGGGACACCTCCAGAGACAGGAGGCACCTCCCCAGAGGAAGCACAGCCACTTCCAGGCTGCACTCTCTCAGTGGAACCCCTCCAGCCGATAAGGCCGGGAAGTAGAACCCCGAGAGTTTGATGGGGCATTGTGTGATGGCAGGGGCACTTCCGGGTAGCTTTAGGGCCAGACAAGGCAGCAGCAAAGGTAACCCCAGGGCGAATGATCACCTCCCTTACCCTGGCCCTTGCCTCAGAAAAGGAAATTTCTCCTTTGTTCAGACAGAAATAATCTCATACTCAAACTTGTATACATTGCAATCCCTTGAGGAGGCCGCATGCACTCTTCCACAGTTCAGACATTTAGAGGGTTGAGAACAATCAATCATACCATGGGAAACACCACCACAATTTCCACAGACCTCACGAAGGCCAGACACTTCCCGCCAACAAGAACAGCGAACATGACCATAACCTTCGACAATAATAACACCTAGGTTGGGGAACATAAGATTTATCCTTAAGCTTCCAACACGCACAGTGACAACCTCTGGCAGAGTAAGGTGATCAAATGTCAAGATAAGAGCTGACGTGGGTGTTAAAACCTCATCAACTTTCTTCATAATTCTCTGTACTGCTACAACTCCCTGAGGAGCCAGCCCCTCCAGTAGGGAAGAATCAGAATAAGAGACCAAGTCACGAGAATATACAACACTAGGGGACTGATTTAGGAGCAAATGACGAAAGGTAGGCACTGGATAACCGGCAACTATAGTAAGGAACTGAATGGACGAACTCTCCTCTTCATTCTGGGCCTCAAGCAATAGAGAATCATTGCCCTGCAAGGAGACCTTGGGGGTAAATCCACATGCTGTAACTAGACCACCGTGAATCTGAGAACAGTTCAGGTTCTGGATGGAAGTACCATCGTATTTTGTATAAGAGTGTTTCACAAAGACACCAGGTAACAGCTCGATAGAAGTGACGTCTGGATTCACAGTTTTGGCAGCTGACTCGGAGGGTACAGGGTCGCCAGCCAGAGATTGACCAGGTGATGCCGACTCATGTGGCTGGTCATCCAGCACACGAGTGGTTAAAGAAGTGTTTAATGTATCCATATATGCATGTACATATGTCAGGGGTAAAATGGCACCATGAGTCAAGGGAAACCACCTACCAGGGAGTGAGGGGACTGAATGTGGTCTGATGGGAGCGTAGTACCTCGTCCCCAGAAGGTGACCCCAAAAAGGACACCCTGTGATGCGAAAGTTCACTCCCACCAGTGTAAACCCCCTTCCCCAACACCCAACCAACCAACTCAGGATAGCACCAAGGCGACCCCTCTGGAGGGCGGCACCGATGACCCATATGGGTAACCAATGTTTCGGACAGCGCTTAGTCAGACCCCTCACCCACAACCCTACCCACATGGGAGACCCTGCCAGATGTCATTACACCTGTGGACAGGCGTGTGGGATCCCAGGGGTACGCAAGCCCCCCCCACCACGACAAGATGGCTGCCCACGGAGGGGTAAGCATCTTGAATCCAGTAACTTAATTAGTGACAGGCAATATGGTTTTCACCACAAAAGATCCACTGTTGATATACTCAATCTCTTGACTCATATCATCCATTAGTCAATTGAACAACATGGAAAAACCCATGCAGTAGCTCTTGATATTTCTAAAGCATTTGACAGAGTTTAGCACAGTTCCCAGTTATACAAGCTCCATTGTTATGGCCTATCATCTTTTGTTCCACTTATCTTCTCATATCTCAGCCACAGAAAGATAAAAGTAGATGATATATACTCGTATTCCTATTTCTACTCGAGATCTGTTCTGGTTCCAACCCTCTTCTTATTCATATTAATGATTTCCTGTCTATCACTCACAGTCCAATTCATACATATGCAGATGACTCAACGCTTCACAGTTCCTTCACACTTAAACAATCACTCATAAAGTTTAATATCTCTAACTCGCAACTCAGTACAGCAATCTCCATATATAATGACTTATCAAAGACCATTGACTGGAGACAAAATAACATTGTCTTATTTAATGCTAGGAAAAACAAATATATACAATTTGATAATAGACAGATATTGGCTGATTTCTATATTACCTTCAGTGATACTAATAATCATATCTCTAAAAGAACTGAAATTCTCCGTGTTTCACGTAACAATACCATCAGCTTAACAACTCATGTTAGATCACTTCCTCAAACCGCTTCAAAGAAACTTGGATTACTGTATGGAATCCGCAACTATTCAATGACAAGCACTTGTCTATAATTTCCAAGTCATGCGCACTCTCAGCTGGGATATTGCTCACCCTTTTTGGAGTTGATGTGGAGAGATTCCACTAAAACAACTGAACAAAAGTCAGAACAAAGCTACCTTGCTGTCACCTCTGCTACCATTCCTGCTGCTACCCCTGCTGCAGTTCCTATTGTGAATAGTCAATATATATCACTTATTACTCATTTACAAAGGCTAAAACTGCATTATGGAAAAGAAAGTCATTTTTCGGTACCTGAAAAAGGCCCTTCTTTCGCCTCTCTTCCCTACGGTTTGCACATAGACTGTGTGCTGGTGACTCCTTGAGAACAGTGTCAGTTACCTGGGAAGGGTTAGGGAAAGTTTGGGGAAAATTGACGTAGATTTTTGGGGGGTGATTCTTTTTTCGAAAATCTGTCATTTTGTTTGGTTTTATACTTCTTTTTTTTTCAGTACATATCTCATTTGAAATGACTAGGGGTTCCTAATAGGTTGACCTAATTGTAAGGTGGTTTAACTTTAATGTGTAACTGGAATAAGAGATATTTATATTTACTTTTTTTTTTATTTCCCAATTTTGCGTATAACACACACGAGTTTGATGTAAGTGTAACCGGATTTTAAGTTTAGTGTTATAGGGTTAATAAACCAACAGTCACAAATGAACTACCTCCTCTACAAGTAAGATGGCATGTTGCCTCTCTTGCATTAATTTACAGATACTTTTATGGCAAATGCTCAGATGAAGTTACAGCCATTGTGCCACCTCTCCAGGCCCTTCCCTGTGCTACATGGCGTCTGATAGCGCCCGTGTCTAAACTGTCGTTCGTTCATTCAAAGATTCTCTTCACCTGTAGTGAAGGCCGGGCCATACGTTATCCCGGTCAGTGGGGTGTGGGCTGACTTGTAAATAGTAAGAAGGAAGACAGGGCCTGGGAGGTCCCGAAGAGGCCGCCCACCACACATGCCAAGGATTCTCGCTGGTTTTGTGGTGTGTGTGACTGGACTGTCACATTGCTATATTGCACACCTTCTATCAAGATTCTTTTATTCCCCGAACTGCATCTCTTTAAAACTCGCTTCCCCAGAATAGTTTCCCCCCAGACTTCAACCTACGGCAGTTCAGGTTAAACTGTTACAGATTTTTTGTGAATGGAGGACACCTGTAACCTGGAGTAAGGATTATATTTTTATTATTTAATTTGTATTTCATCCCTCTGTTCTCTTTTGTTAAAAATAAATAATCATTTTTCTGTTCAGAAAAAGAGTATTTATTTCCCACTTCTGCTGCCACACCCACGCCGAAGCCAGCAAACTTAGCCATTCCCACAACACATAAGATATATCCAAGTGAGATTCTAGTGGAGCACTGTTTACTTGCCAAAATATATTAAATTTACCGTTTGTTTATAACAAATGTGATTTATGCATTCAAGTACTACAGTGTGCTGTGAAGACCTGTTTTCATTATGTGTGGCCTGTTTTGTTGGATGAACAAAATAACAGCTTTAATTTCGATCCGTGTGCCTGGATGAAAGCAAAATAACGATTTTGATCTGATGTGGATCAGTCTTGGTGGATGAGCTGAGAATCACCCAAGATGCTAACCTATAGTTTTTGAGAACAGTAGTTCAAAGGTCAAGGTCACATGACAAAGCCAACTTAAGCAGTATAATCTGATGTAGACTAAACTTTGTAAATGATTCAGGGTAAAACAAAGATAAACTGATCCGATTCTGAAAACAGTCTGTCAAAGGTCAAGGTCAAGCAGAAAGGTTGCAGGTCAAGGTTGCTGGGCAAACTCAGCTCAAAGAGTTCTGATCTTTGTTTAAGCAACGGTAGAAGGAGTAAAAGTTGGCTAAGACTGGCGTAATTCGATTTTGGAGCAAAGCTGTCGAGAGTCAAGGCCACGGGAAAAGTCAAATTTTCGACTATGAGAATTTCTCATAGGGGTTGGTTATTGCCAATACCCTCTTCAGGCACAAAATGATCCACAGGTATATATGGCGAGTGATGAGAAGGGTGGGTGGTGAACTGAATGAAAGGAAGGCAATGATTGATTATGTATGTTTGGATGAAAGGATGCGAAGCTGTGTAATGGATGCAAGAGCATATAGAGGCTGGGAGAGTGGACTCTCGGACCACCACTTGGTGGTGGTCAGAATCAAGATCCAAGTAAAATGGAGAAATAGAAGACGGGAAGGACGGGAGGAAGGAGTAGATGCAAGGAGAGTAGAAAGGTTACAAGAGGATGAGAAAAAGGCAGAATATAAGAGAGAAGTGGAGAAGCAATTGGGTAAATATGGACTGGAGCAGATGGTGGACGAGGAAGATGTGTGCAAGATATTCGCAGAAGAAATATGTGCAGCATGTGAGGTGGTGTGTGGGGTGAAGAGAAGACGAAAGGAGGTACAAGGAACAGCGTGGTGGAATGAAGAGGTGAGACAGGCTGTGACACAAAAGAAGAAAGCATATAATGAATGAATGATAAATAGGGGCGTGGAAGAAGATGAGAGGCAGAAGAGAGAGTTATATGTAGAAAGGAAGAGAGAGGTGAAAAGATTAGTAAGAGAGAGTAAGAAGTGAGTGGATGAGGAATTTGGAAGGATTTTGAGTATGAATGGAGGGACTGTAAGAAAATGTTCTGGAAAGATGTAAAGAGAGTTAGACAGGATGGAAATAAAGTTAGTTGGAGAGTGAAAGATAAAAACAGTACATTACTAGTGGAGAAGGGAGAAAAAGTGAGCAAATGGAGAGAACACTTTAAGGAATTGTTGAACATAGAAAATAAAAGTAATGCGGGTATAAGTGGCTAGGTAATGGCTGGGAGAAGGAGGGAGGTGAGAAGACAGGAAGAAATATGGAAGTTGTGGAAGCAATGAAGAAAGTCAGAATGGGGAAAGCCCCAGGAATTGATCTAGTGTGTGGTGAAATGTTGAAGCATGGGGGAGAGATAGTAGTAGAGTGGATGTGGAAGAGGTGCAGATTGGTCTGGAAGGAAGGTAGAGTCCCAGAGGACTGGAAGTCAGGTATAATTATCTCCTTGTACAAAGGAAAAGGGGAAAAGATGTGTATGGTAATCATAGGGGCATTAGTCTTCTTAGAGCAATTAGAAGAGTATATGGTAGGATACTTATTGACAGAGATAGGGAAATAACAGAGGAATTAGTTGGAGAAGAACAGGGAGATTTTAGGAAGGGAAGAAGTTGAGTAGATCCGTTATACATTCTTAGATCTTTAGTGGAAAAGTTTCTAGAGAAGGGAAATAAGTTGTATGCGGCCTTCATGGATTTGGAGAAAGCATATGACAGGATGGATAGACAAGGATTGTGGAAAGTATTAAGAATATATGGAGTAGATGGGAGTTGTTGAATGCTGTGAAGAGTATGTATGCGGATGATAAGGTTGCAAGTGCGTGTGAATAGTGAACTGAGTGAATTTTTCTATTTGAAGGTTAGACTGAAAGAGGATGGGTCATGTCTCCATGGTTTTTCAGTCTGTACATTGATGGTGTTATAAAAGAGATACAAGATAGGACAGTGGATGTTGGAGTGACCCTAATGAGAGAGGGCAGTGTTTGGAAACTCCCTCTACTGTTGTTGCAGATGATACTGTGCTGTTAAGTGAAGACGAATGGGAGCTGCAAGGCTTGGTGGATGAGTTTGGGAGAGTGTGTAAGAAACGGAATCTAAAGGTGAAGGTAGGGAAGAGTAAAGTTATGGTCTTCGGGAGAAGTGAAGTCAGTGAATGTAGAGTCAGGTTGGATGAGGAGGAAATAGAAAATGTGAGTACGTTTAAGTACTTCGGTAGTGTAATGAGCAAGGATGGAAGTTTGGAGGGTGAAGTGCTTGAAAGGGTACAACATGGAAGTAAGGTTACTGGTTCCTTGAAAGCAGTGATAAGAAACAGGGAAGTGAGCATGGAAGGGAGAAAGTTACTACATGGCATGACAGTTGGTATCATACCAACTCTAACGTATGGAAGTGAAGCTTGGACGTTGTTGGAGGGACACAAGTCAAGAGTGAGAGCAGTGGAAATGAGTTATTTGAAAGGAGCATGCAGAGTCACGTGGAGAGACAGACTGACAAATGAGGATGTGAAGGAGCGTTGTCATGTGGATGTGGATGTGATAGGAAGCGTTAGGAGAAACATATTGAGGTGGTTTGGCTATGTGGAGAGGATGGAGAGTGAGAGACTGACGATGAGAGTGTATGTGAGTGAGGTGGAGGGTGAGAGAGGGAGGGGGAAGCCAAGGATGAGATGGAGGGAGTGAGTGGAGAGGTATATGGGAGAGGGGGGTGTCAGCTGGTAGCAGGGCAGTGAAATGGCGGAGGACAGGGCGATGTGGAGGCGGTTTGTTTGTGGCAACCCCATATGGGATTAAGGCATCTGGCAATAGATAGGTATATAGAATTTCTCCTTCTTTGTGTCTTTTTTTTTTTTTCGAGTATATATTGGACCATAAATGTGCATTCCTACTATCTTTTTCAATATAACATTAAAGAGGAATTTAATGCAGGCTATGGAAGGCACAATACATTCAGAAGCAGTTGCCCTACATAAAGAAAAAAAATAATTACAAGAACGCAAAAGCCATTGTTATCGTAATTAAGGAGGCTCGATAGCACTTCCTATCTAGTTTAAGGCAGCAGAGGACACATTAATACTAACTAGTACAGTTGGCCTATTTATGGCTATTGGATGAGATAAAGGCAGAATATAAGAGAGAAGTGGAGGAACGATTGGGCAAATATGAACTGGAGAAGATGGGGGACGTGGAAGGTGTGTGCAGGATATTCACAGAAGAAATATGTGCAGCATGTGATGAGGTGTGTGGAATGAAGAGAAGACGGAGGGATGTGCAAGGAACAGCGTGGTGGAATGAAGAGGTGAGTCAGGCTGTGGCACAAAAGAAGAAAGCATACAATGAATGGATGAGAAATAGGGGCGTGGAAGAAGTTGAGAGGTGGAAGAGAAAGTTATATGTAGAAAGGAAGAGAGAGGTGAAAAGATTAGTAAGAGAGAGTAAGAAGAGAGTGGATGAGGAATTTGGAAGGAATTTGAGTGTAAAGTGGAGGGACTGTAAGAAAATGTTTAGGAAAGAGGTGAAGAGAGTAAGACAGGGTGGCAGTGAAGTTAGCAGGGGAGTGAAAGATATAAATGGTAGATTACTAGTGGAGAAGGAAGAAAAAGTGAGCGGATGGAGAGAACACTTTAAGGAATTGTTGAACATAGAAAATAAAAGTAATGCCGGTATAAGTGGCTGGGGAATGGCTGGGAGAAGAAGGGAGGTGAGAAGACAGGAAGAAATCAGTAGGATAGAAGTTGTGGAAGCAATGAAGAAAGTCAAAATGGGGAAAGCCCCAGGAATTGATGGAGTGTGTGGTGAAATGCTGAAGCATGGGAGAGAGATAGTAATAGAATGGATGTGGAAGATGTGCAGATTGGCCTGGGAGGAAGGTAGAGTTCCTGAGGATTGGAAGTCAGGTATAATTATTCCCTTGTACAAAGGAAAAGGGGAAAAAGAAGTGTGTGGTAATCATAGGGGCATTTGTCTTCTTAGTATAATAGGAAAAGTGTATGGTAGGATACTTATTGACAGAGTTAGAGAAAGAACAGAGAAATTAGTTGGAGAAGAAGAGGGAGGCTTTAGGAGGGGAAGAGGTTGTGTAGATCAGATATTCATTCTTAGATCTTTAGTGGAAAAGTTTCTAGAGAAGGGAAAGAAGTTGTATGCGGCTTTCATGGATTTGGAGAAAGCATATGACAGGATGGATAAACAAGGATTGTGGAAAGTATTAAGAATATATGGAGTAGATGGGAAGTTGTTGAATGCTGTGAAGAGTATGTACGATGGTGCTAAGGCTGCAGTGCGTGTGGATGGTGAACTGAGTGTTTCTCTTTGAAGGTTGGGTTGAAACAGGGATGTGTCATGTCTCCATGGTTGTTCAATCTGTACATGGATGGGGTAATAAAAGAGGTACAAGGTAGGGTAGTAGATGTTGGAGTGGCCCTGGTGAGAGAGGGTAGTTTTTGGAAACTCCCTGTACTGTTGTTTGCAGATGATACTGTGTTGTTGAGTGAAGATGAAGGGGAACTGCAAGGCTTGGTGGATGAGTTTGGGAGAGTGTGTAAGAAAAGGAAGCTAAAGGTGAATGTAGGGAAGAGTAAAGTGATGGTCTTTGAGAGAAGTGAAGTCATTGAATGTACAGCGAGGTTGGATGGTGAGGAATTGGAAAATGTGAGTACGTTTAAGTACTTGGGTAGTGTGATGAGTAAGGATGGAGGTTTGGAGGGTGAAGTTTTTGAAAGGTTGCTGGTTCCTTGAAAGCAGTGATAAGAAACAGGGAAGTGAGCATGGAAGTGAAAAAGTTTCTACATGACAGTATTGTGATACCAACTCTAACGTATGGAAGTGAAGCTTGGACGTTGTTGGGGGACACAAGTCAAGAGTGAGAGCAGTGGAAATGAGTTACTTAAGAGGAGCCTGTGAAGTCACATGGAGAGATAGGCTGACGAATGAGGATATAAGGAAACGTTGTGGTGTGGATGTGGATGCGATAGGAAGCGTTAGGAGGAATACACTGAGGTGGTTTGGCCATGTGGAGAGGATGGGGGGTGAGAGACTGACGAGGAGAGTGTATGTGAGTGAGGTGGAGGGGGGAGAGGGAGGGGGAGGCCGAGGATGAGATGGAGGGATGGGGTGGAGAGGTATATGAGAGAGGGGGGTGTGAGTTGGGAGCAGGGCAGTGAAATGGCAGGGGACAGGGAGACGTGGAGGCGATTTGTTTTTGGCCATCCCGAACGGGATTGAGGCGTCTGGCAACAGATAAACAGAGACAGGATTATTAGTGCCAAATGATAACAAACAACATCGATATATAGAGGCACAATATACTGCTAAGAAAAAAGGTTCAAGTAAACCTCCTAGCGGACGAGAATTCGACCCTCAGTGTGAAACCGTCACCTGAGTAAGGATATTCTCTGTATCGAGCGAATGCATTGAGCTGTAAATGTGACATTTGTTACTAGGATTGGGGGCGGGGATCTTGAACCTCTTCAGCCTGGCGAAGAGTTGTTTTTCCACTTCGTTTCTCAGTTGGAATATTAGGTCATGTCCGTCCGTTCGTACGGCGTCCGCTCGTCCGTTCCACGCTGTATCTCAGAAACCGTTTGTTGAGATTTGCTCATATTGTTTATGACTGTGGGGCCATATAAGAGACTGATGGCTGTCTTTTCGAAATTTAGAAAAAATCCAAGATGGCCGACTTAAGATTTTTTTTCTATTTTTTTTTAACTTTAAATCCTTTATATCTAGTTTAGTTTAACAGATACGAGTACTTTTACAGGTTGCAACGAAGTGGAATATGGTCTCTCTGAGAGAGGCTTATTAAATTGTTTTTGCTACCGTCAAACGATTGTGTTTTGTTTACTAGGTGTTTTCTAAGTACAGTGGTTATATATAAAGTTCACACCCATCCCCTATATGAAAGATGCCCGGTAAGTTAAATAAAATTGCCTGGAGATAACAAACGTATAATAAAAATACCTCGTCGGGTCGGGATGAAAGCCACAGTAATTCTCAGAGAGGCGTGCTGTTCCTCAGGAGCTTTAAGAATTAAGGATACTTGTGGAGCATCTGAGCGACTGCTGTACAGTAAATGATACAAACACATATTTTTATTAGGTAATAACTTAAGCAATAATTAATATCATCATGATGTTATTCAAGATCCACAAACACTACGTACTAGTCTTGATGTTAACAAACGTAATTTCCACCCATGGTAATGTCATGAAGGCATTTTCATATCTGAATTGATGTTGGAATTTGCATCCACCACCACCACCACCACCACCACCATCATCATCATCATCATCATCATCATCCTTACTCCCACCTAAAGATCAAATGAGGTAGGATCCTAAAGCACGGAAACAAAAAACACAAAGAGCGCAATCCTCCGCCAGCATCCACACGAGACATCTTAGATCATCACCAAAATTAACTCACTTCTTCCGTGGCCCATGATCCACACATTCACAAAATTTCATGGAAATCCGTCAATATTTTTAGATATCTTGTGGACAAATAAACACACTAGCAGACAAATAGGGGCGAATACATAACCACGTCCAACTCTGTTAGAGTAATTAACAAGAAAGAGAGCACTCAGAGGGAGCATACCTCCTCGCCAACGTCTATGCCGGACGACCCAGTACACCACTAAAATTTAATCAGCTTTTCCTTGGCCCATGACCCACATATCCACAAAATTTCAGTGAAATCCGTAAATAACTAGTTTAGATATATCGTAGATAAAAAAAACAAAAAAACGGTTCTGAACCAGGCCTCGAAGCTAGGTCGCCACTAAAATTTACTCAACTCTTATTTGGACCATGATCCACACATGTTCACACAAAATTTTATTGAAATCCACCATTTTTTTTTTTTTTCAGATATCTTCTGGGCAAACAAGCAGACAAACAGGGATGAATACATAACCTCGCCCAATGTTTGTTGACTGAGGTAATTATCTGCAGTTTACCCAGCGTAATAGCTCACACAATCGTTTACACATTATTCAAGCCTCCTGTACTTAAGCAAAAGCGTATGTACATTTTTTTTTATTTATTTTTTTTACAGTTTTCTTCTCATACCCCGGTCAGATAAACAGCCATATGCTAAGTAACATTGAAGGTTTTAGAACCCTCCTCCTTAGCAAATTATTTTGCGCACTGAACCTCAACATCCTTTTGTATAATAAAGATTCAAGCTATATCAGTACTGAAATGATGTAAATATCATTACAGACAATACAAAGAATAAATGTGAAAAGTTATTCATTAAGGAAGAGGTACAATGAAGCCTCCTAAACTACTCAGAATACGCTCGAAAGTCGAATACATAGAAGTTCTAGATAAAGAATACCAAACCCTTGCCCTGCGATTCTCCGTATACTCTTTTTTTTTTCTATTTTCATTTTCTTTCGAAATGGATTTCATATTTTGTTTCTTGCTTTTTATCATGAAGTTTAATTTTCTTTCCCTTTGGTTTTTATTTTCCCTTTTGTTCTTACTTTCATCTCTACTTCTTTTCTGTCGCCTCGAATGCGAGGCGAATGAATAAGCCGGAACAATTTCTGTGTGACCGCGTTTCCTGTTCATTGGCTTCCTTTTATTCTTGTTATCACAAGACGATTTTTTCCTTGTTAACTTATCAGCATAGCCTACCCCCGCCAGACGGTTCTATTAATGTTGCCAAAATAATCAAGCTTTTTTATTTTTATTCATTTTTTCCCGATCGTCATATGATCACATTCTGTGTTGCCACCCGTAAGGGGTGGCCACAAACACATCGCCAGATAATTTTATTGAGACTCGATTCCCATTGCTATGGACCTGGAGAGGGTCAAGAGGGTATAAGTCTGGCCCAAACTATTGTATTGTACTGCATCTTACAAAAAATTAGTTCATCCTAATATTGGGATAATACTTCCTCTCCATTTTACATTCTTTTTTTTTTTAGCATGTGTCCCGTTTTTCTTTTTTTTCTTTTTTTTTTGTTAAAAGAGTAGAATAGAAAGGCTCGCTTGGGATTCTCTCTGGGTTGTACACCGGATAAACTTTTTTATGTGTTGACTCTTACACCCTGTAATCGTCGGCTTGGGGGTGCTGAGAGAGAGAGAGAGAGAGAGAGAGAGAGAGAGAGAGTAATTGGAGTGTTGGAGCAAGAGTGCTGTGTGCTTGTATGAGTATACAGTGTACAATATGTGGATGTATGCATGCTTGTATTTTGAATATATGTATGTTAGGATGCATGGATGTATGAATCTGTGTATGTATATATGCATGCATGTATGTATGTATGAGTAAATAAATGTATGTGTATGTGGGGTGTGGGCGCAGAAAAAATTGTGTGTGTGTGTGTGTGTGTGTGTGTGTGTGTGTGTGTGTGGAGTAGGGGTGGGAGGAAAGAGAGCCTACCAGTAGCTTTAAACTGACCCAAACTCTCTCTCTCTCTCTCTCTCTCTCTCTCTCTCTCTGGGAGGGGAGGGGTTGAATCTCGCCAGCCTTTTTCTTTATTGCACGACATTCTGGATAACGACAAGCGATTTTACAACCCTGACTGAAAAGACTCGCAGTAAAAGACTTGGGAACGATCGTTATTAATCTTTTCAGCAGGGTAACTTCTTTTATTTAGTTCTTGTTCCCTGTGAACGATTTTAAATGAAAAAGAGCGAAATGATAATGGCCATTGTTTGGGAAGAAAGAAAGCCTGGGACCTTTTTTTTTTCGTACCAGCACATAAACGATCTTTTTTCCTCTCATGTCAGTTTCGTCGAATTTCAGGGGTTAGTTATAGCCTTAAGAAACCCATTCAGTTTGTGAGGTATTTCCTAAGTTGAATATAATGAATTGATACCAGCAGGATGAAACTTCAAAACATTACACTCAGATTCAAGGATTACATGTTAAAAAATTTAGTTCTTCCAATTTCATTTTGTCACAGACTTCCACAATATTATCATGTACATTCAAGGTCAAAAAGTTTAATTCTTTATCCTCTCTCCATGTCCTTAATGTCTGTTCGTCTTTCTCGTGATTTATTTTAAAAAGAACACACTATTTTCCAATCGAAAATTGTCCCGTAGCGGCTTAGTGTGTTGATGTAAACGCGTGTTTGGCTTTAACCCTACGTAGTTGCTGATGTGTCCAGAGGCCTTATTCGCCCCTGAGTGGAACACAGTTCTCATGTGTGTGAGGTGGTATTATCTTACGCAGGATCTTTGAACAGGGTGGATACGCAAGCTCTTTATCTCTTCATCTCCTTTCTTTCACTGACTCCTTCAGTCTCTCTTTCTATAACGAATTGTTGCCTCTGTCATCTACCACTCTTGCAGTAGCCTCTGCTCTTTTGGACTGGTTGCTAGTACCCGTAATGTGCAGTACTATCGTATGCACGCAGCACCCCTGTAGCTTTACGCTTTCACCCTTGTTTCTGCTCAGTTCTATTAACTTACATAGGAGTTAATCGATATTCTCAGTTCTTCATCTACAAAACTGATTGGTCCTGGAATTGTCTTCACCCCCTATGATATATATATATATCAATCAATCAGTCAATCATTTCCTGTGGCACCCCACGGGATGCATAGGGTCTCAATGAACTCTCTCCACCAATATTTGTCTCTTGCCATCTCCTTCAGGTCCCACCAACACTCCTCTCCTGCTTCTTTTTTCATTGTACTCAACCAGGTTTCCCTCGACCTACCTCTACCTCTTCTTCCTCTAGCAATCCACTCTGGCACATCCTGTATTAAACAACCTTCTTTTCTGTATATGTGCCCCAGCCACTTCCAGCGAGACAGTCTCACATATTCATTAACTGGTTCCACTCTCGTAATATCCCTTACTCTTTCATTTGTAACTCTGTCTTGCCACTTTACCCCAAGAATCCTTCTCAGTATTTTATTCTCAAATCCTAATACTTTCTGATCTGTTGCAATTGTACTGTACCATGACTCATGCCCGTAAATTAATATATATATATATATATATATATATATATATATATATATATATATATATATATATATATATATATATATATGTATATACACGAGCATTTCCAGGGGCAGGAGCCCACTGCTACCTGGTGCATCCCTGAGTGGCGGATAGGGGAGGGCTGTGTAGATATACCAGATACCTGTCACGGGGGGATGTGAATTTATGAATTAATAATAACTATATGTTGCTCGAAAATAGAGACAAGGAATTGGCTTGTGAAAATCAAGCAGTAAGTTTTACTTTATGCCGGCTTACATATCCGATTCTCTAAGGACTAGAATTTATAAACTTTCTCAACAGTACACAGCAGAGACTAATTACTCATGGGTGATGTTTGTTAGTACTGTTAGCCTCTTGAGAAAGTGACTCCACCCCTGACGATCAATGATTAATGCTTATAATGATAAGCAGGTTCTTGCTGGTGCATTAACTCCTGGGTTGCACAACGGATTTAAGCTTGATACAAAAGAACTGGCCTAAGTACCAGTTATGAATAATGTAAAGCGTTTGTGCAAACTAAGAGCGGCAACTAAAATAAGCTTAATGTGGAGAAATAAAACACGAGTTTAACTACATTAAGCTCAAAGAAAAAGAACTGCATATTTATTAATTACAATGAAATAAATTTACGTTACATGAGTCTCAAAAATGAATTCAAAATAACAAGGAGAATACACTCACTCACTCATTCAAAAACTAAACACACTTAAACCTAGGAATAAAAATGAAAAGAAATACTGGTCAGTGGAGGGGAGCTGAGTGAAAAGAACTGGGCACCTGTGCAGGGCATCATATGCTGCAATTCCCTTAACCCTCTTCGCCATTTCACCATCTAGGTGGAGATTCAGGAACTCATCTGATAAATTACCAATATGCTGGGAATCGAACCAGGGACTCTCAGGTAAGAGCCAGGCAGCATACCACTACACCACGACCAGGTAAAAGTTAACTCACGTTGTCACAATCTTGTAACCAACGTCCCTCCGCCCCCACTGTGGGCATCAAGAGGATGAGTTAACCCCCTGGCACTCGGGCAAGTAGATGCTTTTAATCTATCTCAAGCACTTACGGCAAGTCAGAATGAAGAGAGAAACCTGTACTGTACACGGGAAAAATCATCTGATAAATTACCAATATGCTGGGAATCGAACCAGGGACTCTCAGGTGAGAGCCAGGCAGAATACCACTACACCACGACCAGGTAAAAGTTAACTCATGCTGTCACAATCTTGTAACCTTACACTGGGCACAAACGATCCTACTCTCGCGACGACTCAAAGCTGACTAACTTCAAACTATGAAAGAGGGCGAGGGATGGCCGTGTTCGAACTTCAACGTCAACGGAAAGAAAGTGAGCGATATACGCTCACAATAAATCACTCAGTGAAAGCACTAATGTCGTGCATAACAATGATCACTTATGAAACAGTAAGAAATGTTCTGAAAACCATCCCGATCGGGTGAATACAAGGACAGTTGAACTGAGTGATGACCAGTGGGAATTCCAGTAGAGTTCGCAGTTTTCCCACTTAGGTACTATGTCACGAATTTATAAATACACTCACGTGAATTCGTGACAATACGGTCTTAGACGGTGCAGACCATGGGACTCCCTGAAGATAAATTGGGTTCTGCTGAATATAACGAATGTGGCACAAAAATTACATCTCACCAGAAACCATGTAGCAGGGAGGTAAGATTATTTGCCACAATCCTCCCAACCAAACATGAGTTCTGTTGCAAATGATTTGACGGCCGTTCCTGTTGGATCATCGTCTACTAAAGGTCCAACCTCACTGCCTCCTGTGCTTACGGGTAGTGTGCCACTGAAAGTGAGTAGGTGCTGTGTTGGCAAGTTAGAGACTGGGATATTTAACAAACTGAAATCCATGAAAATCTATGCATAGACCTACAATATAAGAAGTCTAGACTACATACTTGATAACTTATTGACTGAACTGGAAAACATTAGTTGGGATATTATAGGTCTGAGTGAGACCCACAGAAAAGAAGAAAAAATAATTCAGCTCGAAGGCAGTGGCCACCTATTTTACTACAAAGGCAAAATGAAAGAGTTAGTGGTGTAAGATTTCAAATTAACAGAAATCTTGCCAACAACATTGTTAAAATCACCAGTGTATCTGACAGAGCAGCATTGGCTATTATTAGATTATGCAAAATATATACCCTGAAAGTAATACAAGTATATGCACCAACTTCTCAAAGCTCAGATGAAGAAATGGAAACATTCTATGACGACATCTCCCAGATTATGGAAGAAGAAAACACCACATATACTATACGCAGCGGAGAGTTTAGTGCAAAAATTGGGAAATCAAAAAATGGAGAAGCATATATGGGAAATTTGGAGTGGGAGAAAGGAATGAAGGA
Organism: Coenobita brevimanus; assembly: GCF_032717465.1. Classification (NCBI taxonomy): domain Eukaryota; kingdom Metazoa; phylum Arthropoda; class Malacostraca; order Decapoda; family Coenobitidae; genus Coenobita; species Coenobita brevimanus. Next base: position 13,888,491 of record NC_137006.1, read on the forward strand.
GTAATAGTGGGAAATTTTGCTGAAATGTATAAAATGAGAATAATGAACATATTTTTTCACAAAAGAACAGAGAGAAAGTGGACCTGGAGAAGCCCAAATGGAGAGACACAGAATGAAATCGACTTTATTATAGCATATAAAAATAACACGATCACATATGTCATAGGTATCAACAAAGTAAATATAGGAAGTGACCATAGAAGGATGGGTTGCACAGGCAGATTAAATTTCAGAAGTGAAAGAAAGAAGATGGTTAAAGATAAAAAGATATACTCAATACAAGTAAACAAAAACAAAGTAGCCTTTCAGTTGGAAATAAGGGACAAATTTCAGGCTCTAAGGAATGTTCAGTGTGACATTAATGAGCTGAATGACAGACTAACAAAAGTGCCAAGAGAATCAGCGGAGGTAGTAGGAAAACCTAATACAAACAAAGCCAAGAAGTATTAGGAAAGGACATTCGAGCTTATGGAAAAAAGAAAGGAAATGAAAGCAAAAACAAAGAAAGATGAAATAGAACGAACGGAATGAAATAAGCTTATCAACCGGAGACAAAGGGAAGAAAAAAGAAAGAGAAACATGGATCAGATAAAAGAAACCATCAAAAGAGGAAAAATTTTGAAACAGGTCTGAAGTAAAATGGCAATAGGAAAGCAACAAATGACATCACTGAAAGACAAAAATGGTGAAGTCATTAAATTCAGAGATAAGATGGTGAAGAGAATTGAAGAATTTTACAAAGAACTGTATGTATCGAAGACAGTAGTACCAATGGCTTACTTTTCAGCTGACACAAGTGAAATACCTGAGGTAACACCAGAAGAAGTAAATATTTCTCTGAAATATATCAAAGGAGGGAAGGCTACAGGAGAAGATGGAATAGTAGCAGTTTACTGTTCGAAGCAGGAGTAGAATACAAAACAGGCTTGCTCACTTGTTTACTATCTATTGCCAGACGCCTCAATCTCGTTTGGGGTGGCCACAAACAAATCGCCTCCACGTCGTCCTGTCCCCGGCCATTTCACTGCCCTGCTCCCAACTCACACCCCCCTCTCTCATATACCTCTCCACCCTATCCCTCCATCTCATCCTCGGCCTCCCCCTCCCTCTTCCCCCTCCACCTCACTCACATACACTCTCTTCGTCAGTCTTTCACCCTCCATCCTCTTCACATGGCCAAACCACCTCAGTGTGTTCCTCAAAACACTTCCTATCACATCCACATCCACACCACAACGCTTCTTTATATCCTCATTCGTCGGCTGTCTCTCCATGTGAGTCCACAGGCTCCTCTTAAATAACTCATTTCCACTGCTCTCACTCTTGACTTGTGTCCCCCCAACAATGTCCAAGCTTCACTTCCATACGTTAGTGTTGGTATCACAATACTGCCATGTACTAACTTTTTCACTTCCATGCTCACTTCCCTGTTTCTTATCACTGCTTTTAAAGAACCAGCAACCTTTCTTCCCTGCTCTACCCTTTCAAGCACTTCACCCACCAAACCTCCATCCTTACTCATCACACTCCTCAAGTACTTAAACGTACTCACATTTCCCAATTCCTCACCATCCAACCTCGCTGTACATTCACTGACTTCACCTCTCTCAAAGACCATCACTTTACTCTTCCCTACATTCACCTTTAGATTCCATTTCTTGCACACACTCCCAAACTCATCCACCAAACCTTGCAGCTCCCCTTCGTCTTCACTCAACAACACAGTATCATCTGCAAACAACAGTACAGGGAGTTTTCAAACACTAAAACTCTCTCACCAGGGCCACTCCAACATCCACTACCCTACTTGTACCTCTTTTATTACCCCATCCAGATTGAACAACCATGGAGACATGACACATCCCTGTTTCAACCCAACCTCCATAGAGAAAAATTCACTTAGTTGACCACCCACACGCACTGCAGCCTTAGCACCATCATACATACTCTTCACAGCATTCAACAACTTTCCATCTACTCCATATATTCTTAATACTTTCCACAATCCTTGTCTATCCACCCTGTCATATGGTTTCTCCAAATCCATGAAAGCCGCATACAACTTCTTTCCCTTCTCTAGAAACTTTTCCACTAAAGATCTAAGAATGAATATCTGATCTACACAACCCCTTCCCTTCCTAAAGCCTCCCTGTTCTTCTCCAACTAATTCCTCTGTTCTTTCTCTAACTCTGTCAATAAGTATCCTACCATACACTTTTCCTATTATACTAAAAAAAATGATGAAAATTCCCAAAACATGGTGTAATGCAGTACTTATTTTACCGTACAAAAAAAGGTGACTCAAAAGATCTTAGTAACTATCGACCCATTAGCTTATTATCAGTCATTTACAAACTTTTCCCTAAAGTTCTTACGAGCAAAACAACAACAAATTTGGAGGGAACGAACCGCGTGAGCAGACAGGATTCCGAAGTGGGTGTTCGACTATTGATCATCTACACAAAATGAATCAGCTAATTGAGAAAACTTCAGAATATAATAAACCACTGTGCTTAGGTTTTGTTGATTACGGAAAGGCTTTCGACTCAATGGAGCATATTGCTATAATATATCGTAATTGTAGATATATATCATAGTGGTCGCCGAGTTATTGTAACAGTGTGTTGATTTGTAGGGATTTTAAGAAAGGGGGGGATGTTCATTGGACTTGTCGTAGATGGCAGGAGAAAGATAAAGATGAGTCTGGGGTTTGACTGCAGTTTATTTTCTTCAAAGGGAATATCTCAAGGGTAATACTGAGTATGTCTCACAAAAGCGTACTGAGCTGAGAGCGGTTACTGGCTAACCCACGCACTCCTTCCCGCTCTCCTCGCCGTCTCTATTCTCTCCTAAACCCCTTCTGCCTTGTCTCTTCCATTTCCCCTGTATATGAGTGGTTGTGTTACGTGTAAGGGCATGGGTGTGAGGAACCTTTCCGAGCCCGGAGACTTTCCGATCAGGCATCACACTTTGCTGTGTGTGGAATTCCTAACTGAAAATGTTCAAACGCCATTCCATCTAGCCCTTTCTCCCAGGCATGACTTTCATCTAACCTCTGTACTTCATATATACGTTACTAGCTATTATAGTGCGTTATGATATTTTAGAGTCCTGACATCGCAATTATAAATTCATTGTGAGAACAAGGAGTGAATAAGAATATTGTAACATATATAAAGAGGGAACTGCTATTGTTAAATTACTTAAGGACTCGGAAAAAATAAAGATTCAGAAAGGCGTGTGTCAGGGAGATACATTTTCACCAAAATAATTTGCAGCATGCCTAAAAAGTATTTTCAGAAAGCTTGACTGGGAAATCAAAACAGTGAACATAAATGGAGAAAAGTTAAACCATTTAAGATTTGCAGATGATATTGTCCCAATCTCAGAAACAGCAAAGACATTGCAAGAAATGTTAAATGACCTGAACAGAGAAAGTCTCAAAGTAGGGCTAAAGATGAACCAGAGTAAAACTAATGTTTAATCCACAAACACCAAAGAGTGTCATCAGAATAAGTGAAGAAACTCTTGAAGAAGTCGAGGAGTTCAGTTACTTGGGACAAATACTAAAGTTAACAAAAGATCACGATAACGAAATAAACAGACGCATTACAATTGGATGGCAAGCTGTCAGTAAACATAGAGACATTGTGAAAAGTAGCTTGCCAGTTTGTATGAAACGAAACGTATATAACGAATGTATAATTCCAGCTATGACGTATGGTTGTGAGACCTGGAAACTGACAAAATCAATGGAATATAAATTAATCCGTTCTCAGAGAGCAATGGAAAGGTCAATGTTGGGAATATCTTTAAGAGACAGGAAAAGATCAACTTGGGTGAAAGAGCAGACTAAAGTTAAAGATATTATAGAAATAAAAAAAGAACGGAAATGGAGGTGAGCAGGCCATATAGCAAGAATAAGGGATAACCGATGAACTAAAAGGATGACTGACTGGACACCAACAGACTGTAAGAGTAGAAGAAAGGCCAGATAGGAGGTGGAGAGATGAGATAGAGAAATTTGCAAGGCAAACATGGCAAGGTTTAACTCAATCAAGGAATTTGTGGAGAAGGTTGGGGAAGTCCTTTGATCAGCGGTGGATTTGTAATGGCTGATGATGATTATATATATATATATATATATATATATATATATATATATGATCAGCCGTTTGAGTATCCACTGGAGGACCGGCCTATCCCGACAGAAGTGGGGACGATGCAACCTATGTATCTCTTCCAAGTGGCTTAGACTGTCTGGCAGGGATTGTATGTAGGGTGAGAAGTGCTTGTAAGTGTGACTGTAATGACTCAGTGATATCGGATGTGCGTGTAGTCTGTGAACCAAGTGTAATCAGCTAGTGTAAGCCAACTGGGTACAAGCATACTTTATAGTATGCGACATTGGTTCAACCACAGTACCACTTATGTCCGCCAAAGCAGTATGTGGCCGGGTGAACACTCCCAAAGTTTATTACTCTGGCGGGGTGCGAACCCTGGTTCTCCCATGTACGAAAACGCACACTGTACCACTGCACCACAGAGGCTCCATATATATATATATATATATATATATATATATATATATATATATATACAGAGAGAGAGAGAGAGAGAGAAATTATGGTGTCCCAGGCTCATATGTGAAATTAAACATTTGCAAGAGTCAAATCGCACACCCCTTTAATTAATTACACTTGAAGAAGGAAAAAAAAAAATGGGTGAAATTTCATTGACCTGTTAGGAGGAGAAGGGTCCCCTCATCGACCTTGTTTATTCGACCCTATATGAATAAACGGAAATGCTCAGCATTAATCATTCTAGAATGGAAGAATGAAATGCAAATTCTTTCTAATTACTAAATTAAAGGAAATGGAAATTCTTTCTAAAAGCAAATTTATTAAATGAAATGAACATTTTTTCTAATGGCACATTTCATTTCGGGGGACAGTGTATCTTTTTGTCTGCTGAGGGGAACTGCTGGCGGTGGTATTCGATGACTTGTTACACGAGCTGCCTTTCCTTCTCGTTTTTTGTCAGGCCCTCGTTGAAATCTTCTGCCAGTTTCACCGCCTGTTCTACAAAGTCATTCACAGACTTCAACGATGGTACACATCCTTCAAGATCTTTGGGGGTTTTTGGAACTGGCAGCTTCAGACAATGATAAAGGTTTTGAGTCCTTTTCTCGACCAAGGTGCTCAAACCCGACTGTCTCACGGCCAAGGCCCTCTTTCCTTAAAGCCGAAGCAGATCTTTGGGGTTTTCGGTCTTCTTGTGCAAGTTTTGGAGCATGGCCATCTTCTCTGCATTGGTGGTTTTAGAGAAGAACATAGCAAGTCCGGCTAAATCATCGCTTAGGTACCAGAGGTGGCCCAGGAGTTTCGTCAGTGCAGAGGTATAGTTGGAGAAATTTCCGCGCGGGACACTGTGTAGATGGCAGCAGCAGCGACAGCAAGAAATGATCTGGTAACAGTGCTGGGGGTGAAGCAGGGGGTGGGAGTTGCGGAGAAGGTGAGTGATGGGGGAGAGGAGGGGTGGTGGTGGGGGTAGGTGAGAGTTAGGGAGAGGAAGTAGCCATTAATTGTGCCAACAAACTCTGCGTAGATAATCATTCCAATACGATTATTCTATTAATAATAAAAGGTAGTGGCAACAAGCTGCTAATGATGGTTCAGCATTTGATGGAATAAGTTCAGTACCTAAGCAAACATGTATCGCCAATACGTAACCTTATCCTTCGCCTCCGTCATTCTGTCCCCTCATCGGAAAGCTTTCTATTGTTGACAAGGAATTTACAGACATTTAGAACTGATTTCAGCTGCTTCTCAGGCAAGTTGATTAACAAAGATACTGCAGCTTTTGAATCGAATACCGAATCTAACATCCTGTAATAGTCCATTTTATATTTGTATAAGTCAACTACTGTTAACTTAAGATCGAACGCTGGCAGAATAAGGAAAATCCATCGTTTAGACTGACGGCGTAATTTGTTACCCTTTCATAGTTGTATAGGCACTTACCCTGCTTACAGATGGATCAGCCTGGCCTTTATACCAGACTATAAATTTAAACATACTTCAGTCAACACTTTCTTAGGGCCATTTCCTCATATCATAATAGGCCTATATAACTTTATGCTTATGTGCATTTGTGCGTGATTATACGAGTATTAAACGTGCATAATCTCTGTCTGTCTGTCTGTCTGTCTGTCTGTTTCATGCTATAGATTACCTTACGTATAGTCACAATGGTAACCTTTCAGTTGGCAGGAATAAGATACATTCTATTTTTCAGTCGTCATCTAAAGTGAATACGGACGTAATGTCGCTATTAAAGATTTGTGATATATTTGACAAGATACACACGACACACACAAAATTACCAGTACTATTTAAGACTTGCATGGCTACAAATTGTGCATGCACCTAACGTTTTACGAAATTTTCGTTATGTAATACAATATCTACAAACGTGCTAGCAGTAGCGGTAGCCCCATCCACACAATTGTTCTAACCAGCCTCCACACACACTCACACACACATACACAACTGGCGTAGTGGTAATTCTTTCTCCTGCCATCTAGTAAGAGGGGGGTTTGCGCCGGATCGGGTGCGAAAAGTTTCACGAACGAAATGGGAGTTACTGTTACTCTTGAGAAAGGGAATGCTTGTGTGCGTGTGTGAAGGTCACAGCCTTGCCCTAGATCGGACTATATGAGCTCTTAGCTCTCTTCCTTGAGGGTAATGAGCTGACGATCACTCCAATCACGTTATCCTGACGGATCCGGTGAATTACACACACTCACCCAAACACATTAAATTTTGGCAGGCAGTTCTCCTCTCCGCCCACTCCTTCCACACACACACACACACACTAAGAGATAATATCACATACTTATTGTCTCATACAAATCACAGTTGAGGAGAATATAGCTGAATAATAATTCTTTCTGAGAATTAGGTCAAAGAAATGACTTATTTGTCCCATTACATTTAAACAAGTGTTTCTCAATCCAACTATTCTATTGAGTTTCTGATAAACTTCATGCATCAGTCTAGTACTACGCGTCCTAACATTTGTCTGGAAAAACAAACTGAACCAAGAGCAAAAACGTCACTGATAGAATGTGTCAGTACCAATGACTATGTTGGGTTGGCACTAGGTTGGCAATGTTCTTGTAAACCAGTGTTTTCCAAACTGGGAAACGCGCCCCCTTTTGGGGTGTGTGAGGTAGATGGACGAATGACCTGAAGCCATCTTCCAAAAGTTGCTATTAACTTGCTGTATGGAGCAGAAGCCTGGGCGTTGAGGAAGAAGAAAAGAAACAGCTGGAGAGGACAGAGATGAGGATGCTGCGATGGCTGATAGGAGTGTCACAGAGAGAGGAGGAGGAATGATGACATCAGAGCAGAAGCAGAAATTGTGTCAGTCGTGGAGAAGGCAAGAGAGGCACGTTTGAGGTGGTATGGGCATGTGACCAGGATGGAGGAAGTTGATTCTGTGAAGGTGGCATGGAGGAGTCAGGTGGAAGGGAGAAGAAAGAGGGGAAGAAAAAGGATTGGGTAGAGATATTGAATTGAGAAAGAAATAAGGCAGTTAGGCCTGGAGGAAAAGGACGCAACGGACAGAAGTTACTGACGACAACATAGGGACTAAGGCAGTGGTTGACAACCTTTTCTAATTCTCGTCCCCCCTCCTCACTGAATGACACGTTCCCTGAGCCCCCCTTCCTCAAAAACTGTATTTCACTGGCATGGTTGGCACATGTCAATAAATATCATGGATTCTTAATCTTTGAAATTGTTTATATCAGATAACTAGATTTTCTATTCATATCTGAAATATTTTCTCCTTATTTAGAAATTACTTAATTCCATCATAATTCATAGTTTTCAAATATAATTACGCTCTTTATCAAGCCTTCACACACCCCCAGGTAACCCTTTGTGTCCCCCTAGGGGGGCGCGCCCCACAGTTTGGAAACCACTGGACTAAGGCAACTATTATATATATCTACATCTATATCTATCTATCACTATATCTATCTGTCTCTATATCTATCTATCTATATCTATCTATATATATATATATATATATATATATAGAAAGTAGCCTTTTTAGAATGGTTACAGTTTACTTGTTTTTACAAGCTGAACCGCACTTGCATCGGCTGTTGCATACATTCTTATTCATATAACAACGGCAGCGATTGTTTTGGCATATATTGGAGCAGTTACACTTTATAAAACCTTAACTGCTTAGCCTGAGGTGGCAGCTGTAAACTCACCACCTCGCTGCTGCCTCGGGATTGGCTAATCCTGAGGTGTGACTCTATCACGAGTGAACTACAGCATTCTTAAAGGCAAACAGTAGTTCACCTAACAACAAACAGCAGCATACCCGTCCCTGCTTGACCTTCAGTAGTGCCCGACTGATAACAGCGTCACCAGTGACACCAGCCAAACCAGTACATGAACGACACACACACACACACACACACACACACACACACACACACACACAAAATTAAACCACAATCATTGTCAAATGGTTACTTGTTTACCTTCATATTAAGAATTTCTGATATTTCTTGTACAGTAATGTTAACTACTTTACTATAATATTATAATAATATGTTAACTACTTTAATACTTGCTGTAATAAAATACAATTGGAAACAAATAAAACTGTAACCATTAATATAACTGGCAACATGATATTTTGTTATTTTGCAAATTGACAGACTAAATTATCGATGATTTTGCAAAATACCCGTTTTTCATGCTTTTTTTTTTTTTTTTTAACAAAGTAACCAGACATTTAAGGTAATCCTGCAAACTCACCAGGATTTTGGATTATTTGCAAACTGACCGGGAACTTTGTAAGATCACCGATTCCCCCCCCCCAAAAAAAAAAAAAATATATATATATATATATATATATATATATATATATATATATATATATATATATATATATATATATATTAGTAACAGGCCATGCATGCGCCTCTGACTCTGGTGAGTCAAGTGGTAATACACGAATCCATCTCATTCAGCTGCTGTATACTGACCAAGTCACGGCCTTCCCAACCACAGCCATTTAAGCAGTATATAATTCACTATGGTCTGATGGACATTATGACTTTATTATTGCAGGTTGAAGAAGTTATAATACCTAGGAAATTTCAAAGAATATGCCGTATAAATAAAAAAAAAAAATTAGGAATATGCACTTACGCTCATAAATGGCTAGAATATGCATTTGCATATGCACATATGCAAATGCATGATTATCCTAAGCCTACTTATGAGTCTCTGTGAGATTAACTGATAGAGTTAGACAGCGAGAGACCCAGTATTATACACTGCACAACACACACACACACACACACACACACACACACACACACACACACACATACACACAGATGCTATTGAATTCACCTGAAAAGGTCTAGGTCTGGCGTAAGCCTATGCTTAAATTAGTTTGTGACAAGCAGCCAGCATGTGCTTAAGATTTAGGAAATATATCAAATTCACACTGACAGCTAAGAAAGATGCATTTGTCTTAAAATCTGATACTTTAATGCCTTTTGGGGTAAAAAATACTAATGGTTGACTGAAACAACGAAGAAATGGAATATATATATATATATATATATATATATATATATATATATATTTCATTCTCCATACACTACACATCTACGTTACAATTAAGAATGTATGAGCAACTTTTCTGAGACGTATCTGAGGTAAACGTCTGATATTAGTCTGTGGTACACTAGGGATGTTATAGATACCTAAGGGGGGCGAGTCATTATATAAGGGTACGTGTTGGTGATGTCTGTGTATTTTTATCAGCCTTGCATGATCACTGAACTGACTATTTTTCATCATGTCATGAACCATCACTTTACAGCTTGTTGCTGCTTCGTGTGTTTCCCAGTCATAAGAACACATTCATTTAAAATCAAAGCAAATTATGTTATGACATTAAATGGCTATTAAGCCTCTCCCCAATACTCCGCTACTCCCACTCCCATCCCTTCCAATACACAGCTATTCCCACTACCTCCCCATCCCTCACGTCCCACCCCTCCCACCACACAGCTACCCCCGCTAACCCCCCAATCCCCCACCTAACCCGCACGTCCCACCCCTCCTTTACCCACAACCCTGTTACCAGATCAAATTATTTGCCGCCCCTGCTGCCTGCTACGGGGTGTCCCGCTCGGAAATTTCTCCAACTGTACGTACATCATGATCCACCGCCTTGTACCGCTCTAGGTCCTTCAACAGTTCCAGGTCGTTGACGGGCACATCCACCGTCAGTGGAGCCTCTAACCACCTCTGGAGGTAGATGGTGACAGCAAAGACGTTTATCTCGCGTAGTGACTGAAGCTTGTTAGTGGTCAGGTGGAATTAGCTTCAGAAGGTGAACATATTAAGACAGTAAATGCATTTGGCCATCTACCTGGCCCAGTGGTATGCTCCAGGACGATCGTACCGGAAGTCTCGTTTGCCATGACCTTCGAGGAAGGCCAGAGCGAGGAACAGGAACTCCCGGAAATTGTCTCTTCGTTGGCCGACTTCAAGCTGTTCTTCAATGAAGGGGACATTCTGCTCTATTTTCAATGTCACCCATTCCGAAAGGATGTCGCTTGGGGCATCACCGTTGAATGGAGAAGCCTGTTTCTGGCCGATGAACTCCCATTGGGATTTGAAGCAAGCAAACTGCACAGTTTCGGGCACAGAAGACCTGAAGAACAGGTCAAAGACTGAGGTGATTACCAGTTCCATCATGAGGTGTCTGCAAGCCAGGAAAAGAACGTGGCAATGCAATTGGTCGTAGATAATTAGTATAAGATAGAGAGTAGCCATTCAGCAATAGTAACACATGGTTTGAGGGGACCCTTAAAATTAAAGAACAAGAATGAATTTCGTCTTGCTGGCATGTTTTCACGAGTGGAACAAATTAGGGGTGTGTGCATGACAAACTTCTGGAACAAAAAATATTGGGACACCCTAATATATATATATATATATATATATATATATATATATATATATATATATATATATATATATATATATATATATATATATATATATATATATCTATATGTATGTATATATATATATATATATATATATATATATACACATACATATAGATAGATAGATATATATATATATTTATATATCTATCTATCTATCTATCTGTATATATATATATATATATATATATATATATATATATATATATATATATATATATCTATCTGTATATATATATATATATATATATATATATATATATATATATATATATATATATATATATATAAAGAGAGAGAGAGAGAGAGAAAGATTCACTCATTAGTTCCCAGGGTGTGTGAGTGAGGGACGTTGCTAAAAGGGTAGTACTTGGCATACCATCCACCACCCATTGGCTCAACACTATGAAGCTCCATACCCAAGGGTTCCTCCCTCAATTATTGCTTGAAAATGCCGAATTCGGTCTTCTTTTTTAACGACCCAGGCACCAGTGGGCTTGACAAAATGTACGCAGGTATCCCGTAATAAACGAATTTTTATTTTGGCTTTGTTTCATTCACATTTCTTTGGAAACGACAATTATTGCAGATTCAGTTCTTGGTTCTTTTTTCTCTTTTACTGTACAGTAAAAGTGTATCCAGCCAGAAAAATCTGATTGACCCAATCATTTCCAGGGTCTTCTCCATGTTAATGGAATTCTGGCATTGGCATAAACAAAATAAACATATTGCCCCGCGTAGAACCCATTATGATTGCTAGAAACCACACAGAGAGAGCATACTTCCGCCAGTGCCATTGTCATTAAAAGAATCCGGATCCGGATCCGTGGAGGTATTGTGTGGAATACATAGGATTCGGATTCGCCCCCAAATGTAATTAATTGTTCCATGACCCATGGCCCATTCTTCCAGGTAATTTTATTGAAATTCACTGAGAACTTCTGTAGATAGCGTGCGGGATACATAGGATCCGGATCCGGATGCGGATCTGCCCCAAAATTCAATCAATTCTTTCATGGCCCATGGCCCACCCTTCCACAAAATTTCATTGAAATTCATCGAGAACTTTTGGAGATATCGTTAACACAAGTAAGCAGACAAACATAGATGATTACATAACTTCCTCCAACTTTATTGGCGGAGGTAATGAGGCAGCTCCCCACATGAAGGCGGAGAACGGCCTCTGTGATCCTCGTTACCAGAATTTACATAATGACGCAAAGAGGAACAAGTTTCTGTTTTCTTTGCCTGATAATGATGCATTAGAGCAGACGGGGGGGAAGGGGGTGTCTTCAGGAGAGAAAGATTTTTTTGCAGTAAGTAAACAGTTCAACTTTTACTGGAGAAATATTATACTTTGATAATTTTTTCATGACTTCACAATATCAAATTACATCATCGTCATGGTTTTTCTATGCCACTAGCATGAATCACATTTCATAAGATGCACAAAGATGTAAGGATGGCAGTGTGCCTAGATTCATTGGAAGAACATCGGGGTAGAAAAAAGACATAGAACCCATCCCTACATTTTTATTTGGCAAACTTTTGTTCATTGAGTGGTTAAGTATTAATTATGATAAGTTTCTTTTTTATTCTTACTGAAGAAAAGAAAAGTAAGGTGTAGTGATAACACTTTATGTCTTTTTAATGCTCTGCCAGTCTTACTTTCAGGACTCCATATTATAAATACAATTCATTATAGAAAACATGATAGATATATAGATAGATAGATAGACAGAGCACCAGGCAAGCCTGGGAACGGGAGATGAGCTTGCAACTTTAAGGGAAGAAATGTTGACAATACACCGGAAGCAGCAAGTCAGGGGATGAGATAGGTAGTGTGTCAGCGATATAGGTACACGAACACTGCCTAGTGACCATACACACACACATACACACATACTCACACACAGGCTTCTAGAACATTTCAACAACAGTGTAACACACGTGACACGACCCCTGCTACACCAGAATTTAGGAAGCAGAGCTCAGAAGGAGACTGGCCATAGAACCGACAGGTAGTAGGGAGAAGGAGCCTAGCAACATGGGCGAGAGAGAGAGAGAGAGAGAGAGAGAGAGAGAGAGAGAGAGAGAGAGAGAGACAGGGAGGTTAACTCGCGGGACTCTACTTTATACTTCACTCGTGTGAGAGAGACTTTGTTAATATTTCCAAGACAAATAAAAATAGTCCCATACTCATCTTTACCTCTCCTGTCATTGCATGACAATGGGAATTAAGATTATCTACTTACAAAACTACTCACATATAACAACCGCTCGTCCACAAGTCTAATATATGTATAACTGATCTACAAAACTTCACTACAAGCACCTACAAAGTTATTGTAAGACTACATCCTCAAGCGGTTGGCCAAATGAATTTTCAAACTTGATCACTCTCATCTTACATCACTCTTATCTTAAATGTCGGGACCAACTGCCTAGCCCCGGGCTCCTACGCTCCTCATGGGGCGATGTAGGATTGGATGATGGATGGATGGATGGTTTCACTTATCTCATGCTTCAGTGATAGAATGCGATTATTGTTTTTTCAAGTTACTCAAATTACCAGAGCATCACAGCAGTGAAGGGGTTAATAAAAAGTCTCTCTTGAACTGAATAAAATGGTCTAGAGATACTAACAAGAATGAACACTAACAGTGCAACAGCCTCTCTTTACAGTCGATCTGTGATGGAATATTTGACCCTGGGCCTTTTACTGTTTTCAAACTTATAATTCATCCTTCGTGATCAACAACTTTTCCATTATGTTCAGCTCAGATTGGATTAAAAGTGCTTAAGTTGGCGTATTTTGTTGACTTTGACCTTTAACATATTCCTTCTCAAAACATAATCATACTTTTCTTTATTGACCTAAAACCCTTCCACCAAGTTTGATCTAAGCTGAATATAAATGTTTTGATTTAGAGTTGAAATTCTGACCTTCGCCTATGTCCTTTGTCCTTCACTGCGAGGTAAAAAAAAAAGTCACTCAGCCCTTTGTTGACCGTCAACCCATCTACCACGTTTGACTTAAATGGAATATAAAATGTATTAAAGTTGAACTATTTCGGGTACTATTTATCGAAGACCGTGTCTAGTTGGGGATGAAACTCCTTGGCGAAAAACCATGGTGATCGGTTATGCAGTTTTAGAGCTAAGTCATTGTAAGAATGAATATGGGAAAACCGCTGCGTTAACAAACTGTGTTATAGAGTATAAGCATTATGATGTTTTGGATACAGAAAGAATTGACGAATAAGAACAGATGCTAATAAAGATTTGTGTGTGTGTGTGTGTGTGTGTGTGTGTGTGTGTGTGTGTGTGTGTGTGTGTGTGTGTGTGTGTGTGTGTGTGTGTGTGTGTGTGCGTGAGTTTGGAGTTACAAGGATTTTGTTTGTTAAGGCTAAATGGAAATGTCGGAGCCATCCCTACCTAGAGTGTCTACCTGCACTCTGATGAAATTAATTAGAGACCTCCTACAGAGAAGTTTTAGATGATTGCTCACATGGCGTCCAAATGTAGTAAAGTCTTATTCAGAATGTACATATGAGTGTTTTGCATAGAAGAGTAGTGAAATATTTTACAAATTCTGGCTGGGGAAAATCATAATTATTCTATTAACACTCCCGTCTAATGAGATCTTTAAACTTAAGAAATGACTACTTGTCTGCGAAGCGTTAAAGTAGTCGTCCAACAATTCCACAGTGTATACATTGCTAACATCATGATAATACAGGAGCAGCTTTCATAATGAGAATGGACGAAAGACTCAAGCTGATCAGATTACTGTGCACAGTTTGCTTCCCTTTGTCCGTTTCCACCCAACACTTATCAGGTATGTACCTGGATGTAAACTGACTACTGCAAGTGGGTCGTAGTCTAGAAGATCATAAGTTTGTACTAGTATACTGTCTGAAATAGTGTCCACTGTGCAGTCGAGGGCCTGAAATCTAACCATTTTCCTTCTGGCAGAACATGAATAATATACGAGAGTAGGGTTCAGTACCACTGAAAAAAGATATAAGCCTGCATGGTTCAATACTGAATAGATAAGCGATATTTACTTAGGTTTCACATTTTTTATATTGTCCAAATTTTCAATAATGGAAGATTACTATCTGTCTATATCTATATACCTAGGCTGCTTCCCCTAAGGAAAGGGAGGTAGCCGAGACAGGACGACACACTCCCAATTTACTCATCCACTCAAACATATTCATTCGCATCTTAGCCCCAAAGGGGAGAAGGGACATCATCTTCACCACACCACACCGCACAAGGGTCAACTGCGCAGTGCAATCAAAGATATCCGCAGCAGGGCCGACAGCAGAGCTGGTTTACCCCTGCCACATCATAATAGACCCATCCCCTTACCGGCACCTGACCTGATTAGCTAATCAGACCAAATGCAGGAGAATATCCCCTCAGGGCTGCGTCAACATTTATTCATTCACAATTTCTCTCAATTTATTTCTGTCACGCACAGCCACTCTTCCTTGCTCACCAGACATCCCTCTCGCATCCAACGCTCTCTTTACACTGTCCATCCATCCTATTCGTGGTCTCCCTCTCAGCCTTACACCTCTTACATCAGATCTAGTTATCTTTTTCACCAATCGCTCATTATCCAATCTCTCCATATGCCCAAACCATCGCAACACCCTCTGCTCAACTCGATCAGCCATCTCCCGAACAACACCAGTTCTCCTTCTCACTTCATCATTTCTCACTCGATCCATATGCATCACTCCACACATACTACTCAAACACCTCATCTCCATTACATTCAAACTTCTCTTTGCTACACCCATTCCATGTTTCAGCCCCATATAAAGCAGTCGGTACCACAACACCCTCATACAGCCTTCTCTTTACATCCTTTCTAAGCCAATGACATCTAGACCCTTTTTTCATTCCTCGCAGCACCTTTCCTACTTCATGCATTCTAAACTTCACTTTTGCATCTATTCTTCCATCCACAGCAACATGTGACCCTAGATACTTAAAACACTCTACCTCCTCAGGTAACTCACCAATCAAAACTATATTCATCCTCCTGCCATCTTTTTTTTTTTTTTTTTTTTTTTTATGCGGGGAAGAAGGAACCAAAGGCCATGAGCCCGCAGTAACAGTTCCCTCCAAGAGAAAAACAAAATACAATATAGAGCCAAATTCAAGATCCGATCATTTTGAGATGCCTGGACACACTGCGTTTGAAAGACTGGAGATCATAGGCAGCAGGAAATACAGATAGAGGGAGACAGTTCCAGAGCTGACCTGTTGCATAAATGAAAGACTGGGAGTAACGGTTAACTCTTGCATTAGAGAGTTGGACAGAAAAAGGATGAGAGTTTGCTGCCAGACGGGTGCTACGCGCCCGTCTTAGAGGTGGAGGAATGCAAGCAGACAGTTCAGAGGAGCAGTGACCATTAAAGTAGCGACAGAAAAGAGATAAAGATGCAACAGTGCGGCGAAGAGACAGAGGTTGAAGGGAGTCAGTAAGAGGAGGAGAGTTAATGAGACGAAAAGCCTTTGACTCCACCCTATTGAGAAGAGCTGTATGTGGGGAGCCTCCCCACACATGAGAGTTGTACTCCACACAGGGGCGGATAAAACCCCTGTATAGAGTCAACAATTGCGCAGGGGTAAAGAAAGAGCGGAGTTGGCTCAGCACACCCAATCTCTTGGAAGCAGATTTTACAAGAGATGTAATATGATCTTTCCAAGATAAGTCCCGAGTAAATGAAACCCCAAGCATGTTCAAGGATGATGCAGGATTAAGCTGAATATTATTAAACATTAGTGGGTATACCTGTGGAAGATTTTGTCGGGTTGATAGGTGTAAGAACTGAGTCTTAGATGCATTAAAGACAACCATATTATTTTTACCCCAGTCAGAGATACGAGCCGAGTCAGACATTAGGTGTGCCATAGCCTCATCCCTTGTTTGTTGAAGTAACTGACCTAGTACACTTCATCACTTTACTCTTATTCTCATTTACTTTCATTTTCCTCCTTTCGCACACCCTTCCAAACTCCTCTACCAACTGTCTCAGTCTCTCCTCTGAATCAGCTACCAGTGCAGTGCCATCTGCAAACAGCAGCTACTTCAGATTCCACTCTTTACCATCAACATTCACCAGACTCAGACCTCCACCTAAAACTCTTGCTTTCACTGCTGACAAATATATCAAATTCCATTAGTTTCTGACATAATTACACTACGGTGTAAAGAATTATTGAGTGCATTCGTACTACGCTGTCTTGTAAGTACTTAGTATGGTCTCTACTCAGTGCAGATCCTTCTACCCACACCAAATCATCGGAGTTGGTGATGGTGGTGGACGAGTAGACAGAGAAGTCGTCTTTTTATTCTGAAGCGATGCTTGTTCGATCCCAGGCTTAAGCAGGAAATAGTTGGAGGAAATTACTTTCTTGAATTTCTTTAAAAATTGTATTCCTGATTTTCACAACACACACCGTATGTCATAACCCTACCCCCCGCTGATAACAGAGCATCAGCTTGAGTGAAACAACCCTAGCATGTATTCAATATACAGTAGACGGTGGTATTAGTGTCAAAGTGGTGACGTGATAAGAAGTGTGGCACGTAGGAGGACTGATGGGCCTTATACAACCTGCTGTTAAGCATATCCAGAGTTGGACACATTAACCCATTTGTGCCCAGTGTCCTCAATATAGGACAGAACTGGGCATTATCAATATTCAATAAAGAAGGGAACCCTGGGATAAGGCCCTATGAGCTTCGCAACTATGAGCCGATAGGCGGAGAGCTGTACGCCTAGCACCCCTCCAGCAAAATCTCCCTCGCAGAGGAACTGTGGGAGTTAATGGGTTAAATAAATACATTGGTCAGTTATTTTAAAAGTGATATATTATTACCAAGAACACGGCACTCACACAATTCCTCCAGACAGTGCCGTTGAACTGTTGATATAATCGGGAAAGGCCATTAATATCTGGTTCAAATAAGATGTACACAGCTCTAAATTTGGTGTCAAAAGCACCAAGGTAACAATCCGGGATGAAATAATCGAAAATATTTGCAATGGATCTCTGCCACAAGTTCGATGTGTGTGTGTGTGTGTGTGTGTGTGTGTGTGTGTGTGTGTGTGTGTGTGTGTGTGTGTGTGTGTGTGTGTGTGTGTGTGTGTTTAAGGAAGAACTAATGGTATGGAAAGAGTCTTCAGCCTTCTTTTACGAAGTATTGTCGTTCCACACAAAAAAGCTCATATCATTTCTGTAACTGACGCTTGTTTTTGGCTCAGGAACCAGATATTAGGAAAGATTGCTAGCTCTTTTTGTCCATCCTGCAGTAACGAATCATATATGCAACAAGGAACTAATCATAAATTTCCTATCGAATACTTCCTCATATGTTGTCCAACCTTAACCCTACACTTGTTACTGGTCTTTATAATTTCTGTCATTCAGCCTGTTTGTCATTCTGTTGCCTGATGCTATATCCTCCAACGGCAATTCTGCCACAGCTCAGGAGTAACACTTTCTTTCAGGTACACACACACCTTCCAGCTCACTTCCTACTACTTAACCCGTCCACCTTATTCTGTCTTCATCCTTCCCTCCTTCCTCAATATTTGCTGCCCCGGGAATTTTTTCATTACGTTGTGAGGGGGAACATCAAAGACCTGGGGTGAGAGAGGTGCTATATAGGATGCCTTGATCTCTTTGTTTGCCTTGGCTTCAGATTCAAAAAATACCTGACCATTATTGTTTTCCTACCGTTATTAAGAGGTTTTATAAGCTAATCGATAATATACAGTAACAGTAGCTGTGCCTCTGCCGGTACACATGTTTGTCCATACGTGTGTGTGTGTGTGTGTGTGTGTGTGTGTGTGTGTGTGTGTGTGTGTGTGTGTGTGTGTGTGTGGAAACTTGCAAGTTATCCTTTTTATGGAGCTAGGTGGCCAGGCCTCAAGCCGGATGGGTAGATCGGATTGGTGGGTGGACAGATGGGGTGGAAGGGTAGGGATGAACTGGGAAAGTGAACTAGGTAAGCAGGTGGGTTGCACGGTGGCCAAATTGGGTGATATGGATGTGTATGAGGCGTGGGCAGAGTGGGTGAAATGGAGTGTATAGGTGGTGTGGGCAGGGTGGGTGAAATGGGATGTGTAGGAGGGGTGGGCTGGGTGGATGCGTAGTGGGTTGGGTAGTATTATGTTTATATCCTGATGTATAGGTAGTTGTATGATGTTTTGTAGCAATGCACAATGTACCTTTTAGGAATTCTGGTGTGGTTGCATCAGAATATTTGCAAGCATAGCACAACCTGACCGATTCTGAGTTATTGCCCCTCTTTCGGCAGTAGCAGGCAAGAATTCATAGTCGCCAGATCTGTATGGCTTGGGTCAGAAACTCAAGAAGCCCTACACTGAGTTGCGTCACCACCTGCACCTGTACCATCTATCAAATCCCTGTACAGTCGAGGGGTGGCATGTGTGGGGTGAGGTGGAAGGGCTAGTAGATGGGTGAGTGGGTAGGCTGGTAGGCAGGGAGATCTGAGTAGTGGGGTTTAAGCCCAAGGGGACTATATTCATGGGATGAATAGCTCCATGACAGAATTAGGTCCATGGGAAATATGTGTCTGAAAGTTGGGCACAACTAGGAAGATAGGTCCAATGGGTAAAAATAGATCTTGGGGAAAAATATCTATTTTAAGAATAGATCCATGTTCAGATTTGGCGTTTCCCCATGAGGGAAAATAGATCCAAGAGAGAAACTAGACCTTTACAGATAATAGGTCCAAGGAAACAATTATGAACATGAAAAATTGGTCTAAAGGGTAAAACAGATTCATGATGAGAAAATAGGAAAATCAGAACTGGTCCATGGGAAAAAGATAGGTCCATGGAGGATATAGATCCGGGAGGGAAAATACAGCAGGTCCAAGGGGAAAATTGGTTCAATGGGGATAAAAGTCCAGGGGATAAATACGTCCAGGAAGATATTTTAAAGTAATATAATGAATCGTATGCTGCTTAGTAATCAAATGAATCATGTTCTAATACAGCTTATTAGCTCGAAGCCTCGATTACATAGTATATCAAACCATAAACAGATTTTACCAGACTTATAAAATGCAACTAAGCAGACTGGAATTTCCTTCCCTATGGTAGGGACTAACCTCAGACGAGAAGATATGTAACTGAAACCTATAAACTTTTTGGTATCCTTCGATTTCCCTTCATTAGCTTGGAACCCTTACGTGTAAACAAAATACCGTGATTACAGTTCGGAGTTTGAAACTTCATTTATTTAAAAATAGAAATATCCAAAGACTGGAACCAGGCAAAATTTGCCCCTTAAGAATGAACAAAAGAAACCAAAATTAAAGACCCGTTCATATCTCTTTGCTTAGACACAATGCCTACATGGAAGACATTTTATGCATTATCCTTGCTAACCTCAGACGACTTTATTCGGCTTAGGAGAGACTTAAAACTGGAACGCCACACCCATACCAGGTTACCAACACTATCACACCAATACAATCACAACGAAATCGACAAATCAGCACAATAACATACCACATTCTGCCACACCATACTGCATCACTCCAATACTGTTACAGCAACACTGCCTCACCAACGTAATGACCAAACATGTTATCGCACCATTCAGCGTCACCCCAGTGCTATCACAGCAGAATTGCCTCACCAGTATAATACTTAACCACATACTGCCACACCACAGAGCGCCACACCAATACTGCCCATTAACCCCCAGCATACCAACACAGTGCACCAAAGAAGAATCATGCCACATGTTTTGAACACACTTCACAGTCTTCCAATCTAGATACACACATACAACCACCAAAACAACACGGGGACACCAATATAATGCCACAATTTATATTTCCATACTTTATGCTTACCTCACAATCACACCTTTCACACACCCCACACTATTAAAACAACACTGCTAACATTGCCACACTTTACAACTTACCAGCATCTCACAGTACTTTTGGTAACCACAGCACATTCGCTGTTAACTACATACTACCACAACAGTATCACACACACACACACACACACACACACACACACACACACACACACATTACCATAAACTCAAACATACTGACAACAAGGAAAGCTCAATTAACCACTTTTCGCACCGTGTCCCCAGGATGGGACGGAACTGGGCATTTTTTAAATTTAATAAAGAAGGGAACCCCGGGGAAGGGACCTATGAGCTTTGCGATTACGAGTCGGCAGGAGGAGGGCGGTACGTCTAGCACCCTTCCATCAAAATCACTCTCGCAGGAACTCTGGGAGCTAAAGGGTTAAGTAGTGATGGATGGTTGAAAGTATATTTCCATATATATAATAAAAGTGTAGTAAAATACATGCTATGAAGACACTCATCAATCTTATACGAATGGCAATATCAATGATGTTTCATGATCGTCATTCCATGGCCGCGTTTTCCTACCTACGGTACGACCATGCACTTTCATTCCATTACCCTGTCATGCTAAGGCCATAAACTACCGTATATAGACAATTCTTTGCAATCTCTAGCCTTAGCAGTTCTAGTTCCATCAGGCTGTGTATCTTTAACCCGTCACGTCCCGACCACTTTCGCACCTCCAACATCCCCCAGTCCCGAGGTATTTTCGAAAAAATTTTTTTTGGCTAAAACCTTCACTTTTGGTGAGAAACATCGAAAATTCATAGAGAAATCGCTCACCTGAGGTTTAAAATACTAAATTCAGGTAGGAGTTCCTCCTTACCTGACTGGGTTTTCTAACATGCTGGCACCAAAGAAAACGAGTTCTATGGGAGGGTAACTATTTTATCCACGCGTAAATGGTATTTATTTATTTACTTGGTATGAATTTATAATTGTAGTATGAGAATATATTGGTTTTCAAGCAGTAATAAAGGCATTATAAGCATTGTTTCACTCACTAACTAATCACCATACCTGACCTTTTTTTGCCACATTACCTGATCATTATTTCTGGCTGTTTCTTCTTCTAATGCTATGTAAACATTGTCCTCCACATTGTCATCGATTGGGGAATCACTCTGGCCCTGAATATCTTTACTAGCCAGGTCACTGGTAACAGGTGAATTGCCGAGACAATGGCGTGAGGGGGGGAGAGGGGAGGTTATGCGGTGTAAGGCATTGTCCCTGCTTGGCATCTTGTAGAGGAATAGAGGAAGATGTCCCGTGTATACATAAGAAAAATCATGCACGAAAATTGAAAATTGTGCAAATTAGGGACCTTGCAATTGCACGACGTACCGGTACGTCGCCGGGACTGGCAAATGCACATCGTTGCAACGTACCCATACGTCGACGGGATGGGGCTGGTTAACATACTGTAAGCGTGTCCTTTGTGGTATGCTTAACCATGTCGTCGAAAAACAAGTTTTCGTTGTTAGGTTAGTTTTCGTGTTTGTTTCTTTTGAGCTGTAACATAACAAGAATATCCACGTATGCCTGTCTAAACAAGCTCGCCGATGGTGTTGTGTTTTGTTATGTCTGTATGAGTGTATACGTGTGTGTTTGCGTGAATGAGCGATCAGGTTAACTAAAACATTTGGGAGATAAGATGTGCGGCAAATCTAGTATGGCTGTTTAATGGGTGACTACCTCGTGAAGGGATAATTTTGTGGTATCAATCTAAGTTGAACTGTAAACCCTGTGAGCATTTGTCTACGATTTCTTAGTTATATTTTGAAGATTCTGTACACACATATTGATTTTATAAACAGTATAGGCTACGAAAATATAAAAGTTTCGACATGCCATAGACCACCTCAGCTATGAACGGAAATGAGGTGGGACACCACCATATGTTTCCACATGCAACATGAAATATGTGTATTAATAATTTTGTGTTAAAATATTTAATTCTTTAAAATGAACATGTAGCTAGGTATATTTGTTACTTTAATGGAATGAGGATGTGAGCAAAGGTACGAGTGCGGCATATATAGATATAATTTATAAAAATGGCATTTCCCTCAGGTAATTTAAATAGTGCGCTGCAACTGGGTAGTGTGCTGGAGGAAGCGAGGTTACTCTTGCTTTTTCGGTTCCTTGGTACAGCGCTTGAAGAACGAGTACTGAATATTAATTCGACCCATCACTTCACGACTTACTCAGCTCTTCACTTCTCTGTATAAGTTTTAATACATTTGAAAGTTATAAATGATAACTGATCTTGTTTTTGTTGTTATTGCTCAACCCCGATCGGTCTGATCGAGAAGACCCGTCGACCTCAAGTATGCAACTGCTGTTGTGGTGTTGACCCACAGGTTCCCAGCCGTTGATGCTTCAGCATGGTTGTGTGGTATGTGCTGTGCAGAGCTCCATTATGTATGTTACGTTGTGTGGCCCTATTCTACACAACGGGAATAAATTATGTCATCTGTGTTTCTCCCTAACCCAAATCTAAGCTGGTAGCTGAGGAGGACTGGGTGATGTCCTACTCTAAGCCTATCCAGGTGAATTTGATAATCTCTATTTAAGGACACCTGCAATGGGTGGATGTTAGGAGGGGGATTTTAGTATGGCATCATGACAGAGATGTTGTATTGCCCTGCTCATGAAGTGAGTATGTAGATGTTTCTTCATTACTAGTATTGGAATGTCTGGTGGTAGGATATTGCTGTCGAGGGTTTGATAATTTCTGTGTGGTGAATGTTTTATGTTCCTGTATGTGTTGCTTCTCTCTGTCATGTAGTGCCAAGGGTATTTTGTACTGATAAAAGTTGCTGAATATATTGTGTGCTCCTCATATCAAGGTAGTTTCTGACAAGGAGGACTTTAGTTTCAGAGTGTAAGGGAGCTGTTGGATTGGTTTTCGTGCAGCCAGTGGTGATGAGTAGGACGTTGTTCTGTATGATATGGCAAGGTGCTGTAGTGGGTACTTAATTGGATGGGAACCCATGTCACGGAGGCATTGGACAACATTGATTAAATGTGAAGTTCTAGAGTAAGGAGATTATTTCTTTCATTGCCCAAAGGCTGGTCCTTTAGTTGCCTAGAATGCATTGAGAATTGCTGTGTATCTCCTTTTGATGTCTTGCACATTGTTCTTACAGGTGAGTCCGGCATCATTTGTCACTCCAAGGATCTGAGAGGAGCAGATATGTGCAGATCAGGATAACATGTTACGAAATGATTTGAACCTGAATGAATGAAAACTAGATTGTCAGTGTCATGTTATTCCCCTCGACATGGTGGGGTCTGGCACTAGGCTACCGGTGGCCAATACATTTAAGAGAAGAAGAATAGAGTACTATCCTTGGTTGCTTTACGCAATCGAAAACTCTCATGTCACCTCTTGATAATCGAAATTATGCAAGACCGTCACTGTCACTGGAACACATTAGTGTGGAAATCCACAGAATTCCTTTTAATATGCCTCCGTTCATTCCTGTCTCCAAACAATTTTCTTTCCCCCCAAATAGGCGGAGAAGTAGATGAATGCTGTGTCCAATCAATCCAGTTCAGAAAGTCTCCCGTAACGTCGGTGCAGCCGTCTGGAAATAGCAACGGTACAATGAAAAGCTTTTTTCTGATTTTCCCTCCCACCCATTCCTATTCAAATCTCGATGCGTTGTGGACGAACTTTCATCAAATCTTCAGGAAATAGCAGCTGTTTGGATATGTGACGACCATTACTTTTAGAAGGGATTTGATAGGAAATCGACCGAATACCATCCGCCAAAATTTTTGTAATGTAGAAAGGCTTTTTGATAAACGCTGCGGCTTTATTTCGATGAGTTTTGCTAATTTTTACCTCCTGCCTTTAGGAGGGCGAGGTGATATTTCACTGTGTTTGTGTGTGTGTGTGTGTGTGTGTGTGTGTGTGTGTGTGTGTGTGTGTGTGTGTGTGTGTGTATTTGTGTGTATGTCTGTGTGTTGTATCGCAATATAACACACACAAAAATTTCTGGTTCATTTCAGATGTTGATAGGAAAGGGTGGGTGTTTACTTTCTTCATTAGAAAATTCTTTGACACTAGCATCTAAAGAGATCTTTTCTCTTTTATTCCTATTCTCACCAGACATTTTTGTCCAGGTGAATGTAGACTTATGAAACTGGAAATATTACATGCAGGTTTCAAACACCGTTTCATTTCAAGGGACTCTCCTCTATAAAATAAAACAGTCGGTCTGTTGCTAACTTTATGTAAACGTCACTGTGCTAAAGATTTTAGGGGAGGAGAGAGGGTTGGTACTGGCTCTTAAACTCTGATTCTGGGAGACCAGGATCAAGTGTCCGGCAATCCGCCTCCCCTTTTTTCTTCATAGTTTTCGTTAAAACTCATTTTTCTTTCCACAGACACATGAGTGTTCTGGTGACAGCCGCAACAACATATAATGTTATTCATCACTTTTGGATACTGACTTATACTCTGTTCTTGCTTTCTCGATAATTACGTTTTATTTTTTATTTAGAAAGACTCTTTGATCTAAAGAGCTAAGATGCAGTCTTCAGTAACCTATTCAGTGTACAAGGTGACCTCCAAACTTAGGAAGCCTGTCTAACGGTCACATAAAAGAAAAGAAATAAACAGAAATCCTTTGATCGATTAGATTTAGAATGTTTTATGTTGTTCTTGCTAAAGACACATTCTTTATACTGAACTGCGCATTAAAAGATATTACCTTGACTTCTCTTTGTCATGGCTGTATTAGTTTTTCAAATTGTGATAAGTATTAACTGTCAGTCATTTTTCTAACACTAAATTATATTTAACTTGGCAGTTTAAAGCATAATCCTGAAACTCATTCAGGACGTGATCGATTTTAGGTATTATATTCGTGATACTCTCAGGTAATTATAAGTAACGTACGATTTACTTTTCATCGTCTGAGTGTTATGATTCATCGTGTAATACAGGTAGAGTGTGAGTTTAGACAGATGACAGGAAGAAAGGAGACATAAAAATTTAAATTACTTTGGCAGTGTTGACTTCGTAGAACTTCTTTGTCGAAATGTTTATGTTGGATATTACACCTTCATATTGTAGTGAATGGTATCATTATCTTCTTGCTTTCGGCATAGTTTGCATCATTGACAAACATTACGAAGCTATTAATCATTATATTAAATAAGAACATCAGGATAACATGTTACGAAATGATTTAAACCTGAATAAAGGAAAACTAGATTGTCCGTGTCATGTTATTCCCCTCGACATTGTGGGGTCTGGGGCTAGGCTACCTGTGGCCAATACATTTAAGAGAAGAAGACTAGTTTACTATCCTTGGTTGCCTTACGAAATCGAAAACTCTCCTCTCACCTCTTGACAATCGAAATTATGCAAGACCGTCACCGTTACTGCAGCACACTAGTGTGAAAATACACAGAATTCCCTTTAAACATTATTTTCCTCAGGTTCAACTTTAGCCCGACATTGAGTCTTTCTCTGTTCAGGTAATTTAACATTTCTTGCAATGTCTCTGTCTTCTCTGAGATTAAGACAATGTCATGTGCAAATCTTGAATGGTTTGGCTTTACTCCATTTATCTTTACTCCTTTGTTTTCCCATTCTAGCTTTCTTGAAATACTTTCTTGGCATGCTGTAAATAATTTTGGTGAAATTGTATCTCCCTAAAGTACGCCCTTCTAAATGTTATTGTTTTTTGAGTCTTTATGTAATTCAGCTGTTGCAGTTCCTCTTTTCTGATGTTTTCGAGTTGTTTTACAAGGTACTCATATACCTTGTTCTCGCAGTGAATTTATAATTGCTATATGCTCCACTGAGTAGAAAGTCTTTTAGTAATCAACAAAACCTAAGCACAGTCATTTAAAATTTTCTGTAGTTTTCTCAATTAGCTGATTAATTGTGTGTAGATGATCAGTAGTCGAAGACCTGCTTTGGAATCCTACCTGTTCACGAGGTTCGTTTTCTTGCAAAGTAGTCGTTGTCCTTTTCTTTTGGACTTGGTGAAGAGTTTCTAAATAACTGATACTAAGCTACTGGTTCGATAGTTGCTTAGATCTTTTGAGTTGCTTTTTTTTTTTTAAGTAAAATAACCGTTCCATAATACCATGCTTTGGGAATTTTCTTCTTTTTTATACATTGATTATACAGGGTGACCCAGAAAAAACTCCCAAATTTCAAAGGTAAATGACAAAATAATGGTTAAAGATAATCAAAATATTTTTTGCACACATGAAACTTCATTCAATACAGTTTCTATTAATTATGTTTTAAAGATGACATCCTCCAAATGGCGGCCGTCATTGTCCATACACGCTTGGAGGTGATTTCTGAAGGCTGCCATGGCTCGACGGGTCATGTCAGGTGGAACAGCGACTATCTCATGCTGAATAGCAACCTTAAGGGCTCCAAGAGTTTGGGGTCGATGAGTATACACTCGTGATTAAAGGTAGCCCCACAGAAAAAAATCACAAGGGGCGAGGCCAGGGGAATGGGCCGGCCACCCAACATCGTCATGCAACGAGATCACCCGATCCGGAAACATTTCACTCAGCACTTGCAATGATTTTCGAGCTGTGTGTGCCGTAGCTCCATCTTGCTGAAACCACATATCAAGTTCTTCAAGCTCAAGGTGTTCGAGTTGTGGCCTTGGAAAGTTTTCGAGCATATCAGTGAAACGGTCAGAAGTTATGGTAACAGTTACACCACCCTCTTCAAAGAAATAAGGACCCACGATGCCAACATCGGCAACAGCGATGGGGCTACCTTAAATCACGAGTGTATACTAATCGACCCCAAACTCTTGAGGCCCTTAAGGTTGCTATTCAGCAGGAGATAGCCGCTGTTCCACCCGACATGACCCGTCCAGCCATGGCAGCCTTCAGAAATCGCCTCCAAGCGTGTATAGACAATGGCGGCCACCATTTGGAGGATGTCATCTTTAAAACATAATGAATAAAAACTGTATTGAATGAAGTTTCATGCGGGCAAATAATATTTTGATTATCTTTAACCATTATTTTTCATTTACCTTTGAAATGTGGGAGGCTTTTCTGGGTCACCCTGTATAACTGAGCGGGGCTGTTTTGTACTTCTACTCCTGCATCCAACACAAAATCTGTTTCTATTCCTTACTCTCCTGGGGCCTTCCCTTTTTTCATATTATTAAGAGAAATGTTTATTTTGTCTGGTGTTACCTCAGGTATTTCACATATGTCAGTTGAAAAATACAGTTCATTGTAAAATTCTTCAACTATCTTCACTATCTTGTCTCTGTGTTTAATGACTTCGCCATTTTTGTCTTTCAGTGATATAATTTGTTGCTCTCCTAGTGCCATTTTCCTTCGGATATATATATATATATATATATATATATATATATATATATATATAGAGAGAGAGAGAGAGAGAGAGAGAGAGAGAGAGAGAGAGAGAGAGAGACCTACACACAGTCCATACTTGTTCTCACCTGTGGAATCTTGAATAGTCTCAGTAGATTGACCACTTGAATGGAAGTGACCGATGAAGGGGCCCCGACCACTCCAGGGTTGACCTTGTTGACCAGTTCAGGGGAGGACCCATCACGAAATATATACTGACTGTCATCTATGTTGCTGATGGATCCTGTGGAGAGTCAGTGACCGACTATGAAAGAAGATGTGGATAAATCCAGTCACAGCATTTGTAGAGTCATCTATGTTGCTAATTAAACCAACCGAGGAGAGGTTTATGGTAGGTTTAGTGTGGTGGATTAGGTTATGCCAGGTTAGGTTACCAGAATTAAATTTTGTTTAGGTTCAATTAAGTTATGTGAGGTCGTGGCACAAGTGTGATGGAAGTCGAGTGTGAATTAGATCACATCAGACATTAAATAAAATAACAACAAATTCTGTGTTGTTATAATCAGGAAAGGATGGAGTCATAAGGTGTTTCTAAGCCCACAAAATAAACGGCCCTCGATACTTCATGCATGTAATAAGTAACATGGTAGATACATCCTCTTTGCTCTGTACGTCTGAGGTGGTCCTTTTTGCACAGTATGTCATAGTTGGCTTGAAGGGGTGCGAGGGGGTGAAGGGTGAATAGTCATTGGTGGATGGGTGTTGAATGGTTTGGAGAGAAGTCGGGCAGATGTGGAAACGTGCGATTTGTAGGGAGATTATTATGCTCAAACTTCTTTTTCCAAAGCATGCTAGATGGCTTACTACTTGATAGGAAATGCTTTATTATGTCTTCACATGCACAAAATTGTTTGAAGATATCTATAGGATGAATTAACTTGCCGTTTCCTGTGAACAAAACATTAGAAAGTTTAGAAGTTGAATAGTAGTAGCAGTAGTTGTTCCCTAGGCAGTATGGCTGAACATCCCCGAGTCCCTTAGGAAGGCCATGGCCGAGACCGAGCTTTCCCATAGAGCTCTCAAAGAGTGTAAGTTGTGTTGTTGGTGTAGGTGATTGCGTGCAATGCAGTCTTCCATAATGTGCTTAATAGTATGGGGTGCTGTGTTGCATCCTGGACAGGCATCAGTGACGGAGTCATCCAGCCTCTTCTGGTAGCTTAAGAGGGCTGGATGGTGCCCACATCTCAGCCTGGCCAGGTGAACCCTGTCCTCACGATGAAGATAAGATTCAGAAGGGTGGATGTCAGGAGGCCGTGCATGCAGCTGTGTGTTGTCTTTAAGTGACTGAATGGAGCGGCGAGTGATCTGAGTGTGGATATGCTTCTGGAAGCTGGTCTGAGGTGGGCGAGGGGGGAGAGATGACAGTATTTGTGTATGGTATCGTGTGCTGGGTGTTGTTTTGATGTTTCTTGGTGTGGGTGGATGTGCTGCCATGTAATATAGTGGATGTTGTGGGTTTGTGGAGGCTGCAGCAAGAAACTGGGTGCCCCTCATGTCTAGGTAATCCTTGACTTTGAGGACTTTGGTTTCTTGATGTAGGTGGTCTGTGGGTGTAGTAGCTGTGCAGCCTGTGATTATTTTTAGGGCCTTGTTCTGTATGGTCTATAGAGTGTTGTAGTGTGTTTTGGTCAGGTTAGAAGCCCAGGCAGGGCTTGCATAATTCATCACTGAACGTATGTATTGTCTTTATACTCTGGTGGTGGTTTCTTTGTTGTGTCCGAATGTTGTATGGGCAAGTGACCTCAAGTCTTGGTGTTATTTTATTTTTAATGTTTGTGATGTGTTGTTTAAATGACATTGATGTATTGTATGTTACACCAAGAATTGTGTGTGTGTGGTAGGGGAGTGTTGTTTGTGGAGAGGTGTGGGATGTTACTGTGTTCTGCTGTCCAGTTTGTGAGAAGAGTCACTGTAGATTTGGCTGGGGCTATTTTGAGCCTGTTTGTGGTGAACCATTCGTGTAGCGTGTTGAGGTAAGGTTGAATGATGTGTTCAGCGTTTTGGTGCATACATGTAAGTGTTATATCATCTGCATTGGAAGCTATGTGTATCAGTGGTGTGTGGGGTGTGGGTACGTCGTGCATGTATAGGTTAAAGAGTATAGGGAACAAAACAGATTCTTGGGGGATGCCGTTTGTGAAGTTTCTGATGTTAGAAGACTGACCAGCAAATGTTACGTGTGCACATCTGCCTGCTAAGTAGTTTGCCAGCCATCTTTTTGTGTTATTGTGCATGTTTGTATTGAGTATTTTGTTTGTGAGGTTGCGGCGGGGGATGGCATCAAAAGCTTTGCTAATTTCTAGTGTGACTAGGAGTGTTCTGTGTGGTGGCCTAGCTGAATTCATGCCATCGAAAACTCTCTGTGTAACGTCTTTAAGAAGGGTGTTTGTCGAGTGTAGTGGCCTAAAGCCATGTTGTGACTGGGCTAGGGAAATGTGAGGTGTGACTAGTTGTAGTACCAGTCGTTCAGTGAGTTTAGAGGAGTGCAGAGGAGTGTGATGGGGCGATGTGCGGAGGATAACGTGGGGTCTTTGTTTGGTTTAGGGATAGTGATGATATTGCCATGCTTCCAAATGTTGGGTATTATGTTGTGTGAGTAGCTGTAGTTTGATATGCTGATGAGTGCGTGTATGCCTTGTGGTCCTAGGTGTTTAAGGTGAATGTTACTTATGTTGTCTGGTCCACAGGCAGATGAGTGCTTGAGGTTGTTAAGGATGTGCTTCGTCTGATTGTAAGTGAAAGGTGCATAGTCTGAGTCTGTGGGGAACTGTCTCTTATGTCGGATGATACGTCGGTCTTCGGGATGGGGGTTTAGATGGCTGACTTGTGAAAAGTGATTGATGAGAGTGTTTGCTTGTTGTTTGTTTGAGGGTATATTATGTGAAGAATGTTGAATGCCGATAGCTACAGGAATTTTGACGATATCACATACGAATTATCGTCGAAAAAGTATTAAAGTATGTAATAATAAGAGATGCTTCCAGAAAGATGTAAATGCCACGTTTAAAAAACACATTCTCGGTTGACATGGTTTATGGCATCGCTGAATTTCTAAACACACCAAGGGACACTACTACAGTCGCAGCGTGTGACTCACGTTGTTATTATCGTGCCCAGGCAATCTACCATTCAAAAGTGCGTCTGATTTCATGTATAATATGAGATGCATGTGATTCGTGTATAATATGTTCGTGCATAATAATATTCGTGTATAATATATTCGTGCATAATACGATTCGTGTATAATAATATACGAAATCGGAAGCACTTTTGAATGGTAAGTTGCCAGGGTACGATAATGACAACCTCAAAGTCGCGTGCCGCGACTATAGTTGAGATCGATGAGGTGTATTAGATGCTATATAGGTCCATATAGCTACATCATTATGAAGCCCCTAGCAATTACAAGTATCATCAGCAGTAGGCACGAATACAGTTACTCCCCACACATCACATTTAACTTATAACTTCGTAAAGTTTGTCAGTGAAGCAAACTATGTCGAAAGGAAGACGATAATGATACCATTCACTACAATATGAAGGTGTAATATCCAGCATAAACATCTTGATAAAGAAGTTCTGCCAAGTCAACATTGCAAAAGTAATTTAAATTTTTATGTATGCTTTCTTCCTGTCATATGTTTAAACTCACACTGTGCTTGTATTACACAATGAATCATAACACTCAGACGATGTCAAGTAAATCGTACGTTACTTATAATTACCTGAGAGTATCACGAAGAAAATACGTAAAATCGATCACGTCCTGAATGAGTTGCAGGATTATGCTTTAAACTACCAAGTTAAATATAATTGCCTGGGAGAAGAATGACTGACAGTTAATACTTATCACAATTTGAAAAACTAATGCAGCCATGACAAAGAGAAGTCAAGGTAATGTCTTTTATTGCGCAGTTCAGCGCAAAGAATGTGTCTTTAGCAAGAACAACATAAAACATTCTTAACCCAATCGATCAAAGGATTTCTGGATTTTTTTTTTCTTTTTGTGACCGTTAGACAGGCTTGCTAAGTTTGGAGGTCACCTTGTACACTGAATAGGTTACTGAAGACTGTATCTTAGCTCTTTAGATCAAGGAGTGTTTGTAAATCTGAAAAAAAAAAATAATAATTATGGAGAAAGCAAGAACAGAGTATAAGTAAGTATCCAAAACTGGTGAATAATATTTTATATTTTTGCGGCTGTCACCAGAACACTCATGTGTCTGTGCAAAAGAAAAATGAGTTTTAACGAAAACTGTGAAGAAAAAAGGGAGGCAGGTTACCGGACACTTGATCCCGGTCTCCCAGAATCAGAGTTTAAGAGCCAATACCAACCCTCTCTCCTCCCCTAAAATCTTTAGCACAGTGACGTTTACATAAAGTTAGCAACAGACCGACTGTTTTATTATATATAGGAGAGTCCCTTGAAATGAAACGGTTTATGAAAGCTTCATGTAACATTTCCGGTTTCATAAGTCTACCTTCGCCTGGACAAAAATGTCTGATGAGAACAGGAATAAAAGAGAAAAGATCTCTTTAGATGTTAGGGTCTAAGAATTTTCCAATAAAGGTAGTAAACACTCACCCGTTTCTATCCATTTCCGAAAAGAGCCAAAAATATTTTTTGTGTTATATAGCAAAACAACACACACACACACACACACACACACACACACACACACACACACACACGCACACACACATACACACACACACACACACAGTCAAATATCACCTCGCCTTCTTAAAGGAGGGATGTAAAAATTAGTAAAACTCTTTCAAATATACCCGCAGCGTTTATCAAAAAGCCTTTTCATATCAAAAAATATATGGAGGCTGGTATTCGGTCGTTCTCTTACCAAATCCTACCTAAAAGTAATGGTCGTCACATATCCAAATAGCTGCTATTTCCTGAAGGTTTGATGAAAGTTCGTACACAACGCATCGAGATTTGAATAGGAATGGGTGGGAGGGAAAGAAAAAAAGAGCTTTTCATTGTACAGTTGCTATTTCCAGACGGCTACATCTAAGGTACGGGAGACTTTCTGAACTGGATTGATTGGACACAGCAACCATCGACTTCTCCGCGTATTTGAGGGGAAAGAAAATTGTTTGAAGAGAGGAATGAACGGAGGCGTATTAAAGGGAATTCTGTGTTTTTTCACACTAGTGTGCACCAGTAACGGTGACGGTCTTGCATAATTTCGATTGTCAAGAGGTGAGAAGAGAGTTTTCGATTTCGTCAAGCAACCAAGGATAGTAAACTAGTCTTTTTCTCTTAAATGTATTGGCCACAGGTAGCCTAGTCCCAAACCCCACAATGTCGAAGGGAATAACATGACACGGACAATCTAGTTTTCCTATATTCAGGTTTAAATCATTTCGTAACATGTTATCCTGATCTTCTTATTCAATTTAATCATTAATAATTTCGTAATGTTTGTCAGTGATGCAAACTATGCCGAAAGCACGATGATAATGATACCATTCACTACATATGAAGGTGTAATATCCAAAACAAACATTTCGACAAAGAAGTTCTACGAAGTCAACACTGCCAAAGTAATTTAAATTTTTATGTCTCCTTTCTTCTTGTCATCTGTCTAAACTCACACTACCTGTATTACATGATGAATCATAACACTCAGACGATGAAAAGTAAATCGTACGTTACTTATAATTAAATGAGAGTATCACGAATATAATACCTAAAATCGATCACGTTCTGAATGAGTTTCAGGATTATGTTTTAAACTGGCAAGTTAAATATAATTTAGTGCTATAAAAATGACTGACAGTTAATACTTATCACAATTTGAAAAACTAATACAGCCATGACAAAGAGAAGTCAAGGTAATGTCTTTTAATGCGCAGTTCAGTCCAAAGAATGTGTCTTTAGCAAGAACAACATAAAACATTCTAAATCTAATCGATCAAAGGATTTCTGGATTTTTTTTTTCTTTTATGTGACCGTTAGACAGGCTTGCTAAGTTTGGAGGTCACCTTGTACACACGAATAGGTTACTGAAGACTGCATCTTAGCTCTTTAGATCAAAGAGTCTTTCTAAATAAAAATAAAACGTAATTATCGAGAAAGCAAGAAGAGAGAAAAGTCAGTATGCAAATGTGGTGAATAATATTTTATATTGTTGCGGTTGTCACCAGAACACTCATGTGTCTGTGCAAAGAAAAATGAGTTTTAACGAAAACTGTGAAGAAAAAAGGGGAGGCGGGTTACCGGACACTTGATCCCGGTCTCCCAGAATCAGAGTTTAAGAGCCAGTACCAACCCTCTCTCCTCCCCTAAAATCTTTAGCACAGTGACGTTTACATAAAGTTAGCAACAGACCGACTGATTTATTTTATAGAGGAGAGTCCCTTGAAATGAAACGATGTATGAAACCTACATGTAAAATTTCCAGTTTCGCCTGGACAAAAATGTCTGTTGAGAATAGGAATAAAAGAGAAAAGATCTCTTTAGATGTTAAGGTCTAAGAATTTTCTAATGAAGACAGTAAACACCCACCCTTTGCTATCAACATCTAAAATGAACCAGAAAATTTTTTGTGTGTTATATTGCAAAACAACACACAGACACACACACACACACACACACACACACACACACACACACACAGTAAAATATCACCTCGCCTTCCGAAAGGCAGAAGGTAAAAATTAGCCAAACTCATGGAAATATAGCCGCAGCGTTTATCAAAAAGCCTTTCCATATTATAAAAAATATGGCGGATGGTATTCGGTCGATTTCTTGTCAAATCCCTTCTAAAAGTAATGGTCGTCACATATCCAAATAGCTGCTATTTCCTGAAGGTTTGATGAAAGTTCGTTCACAACGCATCGAGATTTGAATAGGAATGGGTGGGAGGGACAGAAAAAAAGAGCTTTTCATTGTACAGTTGCTATTTCCAGACCGCTACATTTAAGTTACGGGAGACTTTCTGAACTGGATTGATTGGACACAGCAATCATCGACTTCTCCGCGTATTTGAGGGGAAAGAAAATTGTTTGAAGACAGGAATGAACGGAGGTGTATTAAAGGGAATTCTGTGTATTTTCACACTAGTGTGCTCCAGTGACGATGACGGTCTTGCATAATTTCGATTGTCAAGAGGTGAGAGGAGAGTTTTCGATTTCGTAAAGCAACCAAGGATAGTAAACTAGTCTTTTTCTCTTAAATGTATTGGCCACAGGTAGCCTAGCCCCAGACCCCACAATGTCGAGGGGAATAACATGACACGGACAATCTAGTTTTCCTTTATTCAGGTTTAAATCATTTCGTAACATGTTATCCTGATCTTCTTATTCAATTTAATCATTAATAACTTCGTAATGTTTGTCAGTGATGCAAACTATCTCGAAAGCAAGAAGATAATGATACCATTCACTACAATATGAAGGTGTAATATCCAACATAAACATTTCGACAAAGAAGTTCTACGAAGTCAACACTGCCAAAGTAATTTAAATTTTTATGTCTCCTTTCTTCCTGTCATCTGTCTAAACTCACACTACCTGTATTACACGATGAATCATAACACTCAGACGATGAAAAGTAAATCGTACGTTACTTATAATTATCTGAGAGTATCACGAATAAAATACCTAAAATCGATCACGTCCTGAATGAGTTTCAGGATTATGTTTTAAACTGCCAAGTTAAATATAATTTAGTGCTAGAAAAATGACTGACAGTTAATACTTATCACAATTTGAAAAACTAATACAGCCATGACAAAGAGAAGTCAAGGTAATGTCTTTTAATGCGCAGTTCAGTACAAAGAATGTGTCTTTAGCAAGAACAACATAAAACATTCTAAATCAAAGGATTCTACATGAAAGGATTTTTTTTTTTTATTTTTTTTTTTACTTTTATGTGACCGTTAGACAGGCTTGTTAAGTTTGGAGGTCACCTTGTACACTGAATAGGTTACTGAAGACTGCATCTTAGCTCTTTTGATCAAAGAGTCTATCTAAATAAAAATAAAACGTAATTATAGAGAAAGCAAGAAGAGAGTATAAGTCAGTATCGAAAAGCGGTGAATAATATTTTATATTGTTGCGGCTGTCACCAGAACACTCATGTGTCTGTGGAAAGAAAAATGAGTTTTAACGAAAACTGTGAAGAAAAAAGGGGAGGCGGGTTACCGGACACTTGATCCCGGTCTCCCAGAATCAGAGTTTAAGAGCCAGTACCAACCCTCTCTCCTCCCCTAAAATCTTTAGCACAATGACGTTTATATAAAGTTAGCAACAGACCGACTGTTTTATTTTATAGAGGAGAGTCCCTTGAAATGAAACGGTGTATGAAACCTACATGTAATATTTCCAGTTTCGCCTGGACAAACATGTCTGGTGAGAATAGGAATAAAAGAGAAAAGATCTCTTTAGATGGTAGGGTCTAAGAATTTTCTAATGAAGACAGTAAACACCCTCCATTTCCTATCAACATCTGAAATGAACCAGATAATTTTTTGTGTGTAACAATACACAGACACAAACACAGACACACACACACACACACACACACACACACACACACACACACACACACACACACACACACACACACACACACACTCACGAACGCACAGAAACACAGTAAAATATCACCTCGCCTTCCTGAAGGCAGGAGGTAAAAATTAGCAAAACTCATAGAAATATAGCCGCAGCGATTATCAAAAAGCCTTTCCATATTATAAAAAATATGGCGGATGGTATTCGGTCGATTTCTTATCAAATCCCTTCTAAAAATAATGATTGTCACATATCCAAATAGCCGCTATTTCCTGAAGGTTTGATGAAAGTTCGTCCACAACGCATCGAGATTTCAATAGGAATGGGTGGGAGGGAAAATCAGAAAAGAGCTTTTCATTGTACCGTTGCTATTTCCAGACGGCTGCACCGACGTTACGGGAGACATTCTGAACTGGACTGATTGAACACAGCATTCATCGACTTCTCCGCCTTTTTGGGGGGAAAGAAAATTGTTTGAATTCTGTGGATTTTCACACTAGTGTGTTCCAGTAACAGTGACGGTCTTGCATAATTTCGATTGTCAAGAGGTGACAGGAGAGTTTTGGATTGCGTAAAGCAACCAAGGATAGTACTCTAGTCTTCTTCTCTTAAATGTATTGGCCATCGGTAGCCTAGCCCCAGACCCCACAATGTCGAGAAGAATAACATGACACGGACAAACTAGTTTTCCTTTATTCAGGTTTAAATCATTTCGTAACATGTTATCCTGATCTTCTTATTCAATTTAATAATTAATAACTTCGTAATGTTTGTCAGTGATGCAAACTATGCCGAAAGCAAGAAGATAATGATACCATTTACTACAATATGAAGGTATAATATCCAACATAAACATTTCGACAAAGAAGTTCTACGAAGTCAACACTGCCAAAGTAATTTAAATTTTTATGTCTCCTTTCTTCTTGTCATCTGTCTAAACTCACACTACCTGTATTACATGATGAATCATAACACTCAGACGATGAAAAGTAAATCGTACGTTACTTATAATTAAATGAGAGTATCACGAATATAATACCTAAAATCGATCACGTTCTGAATGAGTTTCAGGATTATGTTTTAAACTGGCAAGTTAAATATAATTTAGTGCTATAAAAATGACTGACAGTTAATACTTATCACAATTTGAAAAACTAATACAGCCATGACAAAGAGAAGTCAAGGTAATGTCTTTTAATGCGCAGTTCAGTCCAAAGAATGTGTCTTTAGCAAGAACAACATAAAACATTCTAAATCAAAGGATTTCTGGATTTTTTTTTTCTTTTATGTGACCGTTAAACAGGCTTGCCAAGTTTGGAGGTCACCTTGTACACTGAATAGGTTACTAAAAACTGCATCTTAGCTCTTTAGATCAAAGAGCCTTTCTAAATAAAAATAAAACGTAATTATCGAGAAAGCAAGAAGAGAGTATAAGTCAGTATCCAAAAGTGGTGAATAATATTTTATATTGTTGCGGCTGTCACCAGAACACTCATGTGTCTGTGCAAAGAAAAATGAGTTTTAAGGAAAACTGTGAAGAAAAAAGGGGAGGCGGGTTACCGGACACTTGATCCCGGTCTCCCAGAATCAGAGTTTAAGAGCCAGTACCAACCCTCTCTCCTCCCCTAAAATCTTTAGCACAGTGACGTTTACATAAAGTTAGCAACAGACCGACTGTTTTATTTTATAGAGGAGAGTCCCTTGAAATGAAACGGTGTATGAAACCTACATGTAATATTTCCAGTTTCGCCTGGACAAACATGTCTGGTGAGAATAGGAATAAAAGAGAAAAGATCTCTTTAGATGGTAGGGTCTAAGAATTTTCTAATGAAGACAGTAAACACCCTCCATTTCCTATCAACATCTGAAATGAACCAGATAATTTTTTGTGTGTTATATTGCAAAACAACACACAGACACACACACAGACACAGACACACACACACACACACACACACACACACACACACACACACACACACACACACACACACACACACACTCACGCACGCACAGAAACACAGTAAAATATCACCTCGCCTTCCTAAAGGCAGGAGGTAAAAATTAGCAAAACTCATCGAAATATAGCCGCAGCGATTATCAAAAAGCCTTTCCATATTATAAAAAATATGTCGGATGATATTCGGTCGATTTCTTATCAAATCCCTTCTAAAAGTATTGATCGTCACATATCGAAATAGCCGCTATTTCCTGAAGGTTTGATGAAAGTTCGTCCAGACGTATCGAGATTTGAATAGGAATGGGTGGGAGGGAAAATCAGAAAAGAGCTTTTCATTGTACCGTTGCTATTTCCAGACGGCTGCACCGACGTTACGGGAGACTTTCTGAACTGGATTGATTGGACACAGCATTCATCGACTTCTCCGCCTATTTGGGGGGAAAGAAAATTGTTTGAAGACTGGAATGAACGGAGGCGTATTAAAGGGAATTCTGTGGATTTTCACACTAGTGTGTTCCAGTAACAGTGACGGTCTTGCATAATTTCGATTGTCAAGAGGTGACAGGAGAGTTTTCGATTGCGTAAAGCAACCAAGGATAGTACTCTAGTCTTCTTCTCTTAAATGTATTGGCCACCGGTAGCCTAGTCCCAGACCGCACCATGTCGAGGGGAAAAACATGACACTGAGAATCTAGTTTTCCTTCAATCAAGTTTAAATAATTTCGTAACATGTTATCCTGATCTGCTTATTCAGTTTAGTCATTTATAACTTCGTAATTTTTGGCAGTGATGGAAACTATGCCGAAAGGAAGAAGATAATGATACCATTCACTACAATATGAAGGTGTAATATCCAACACAAACATTTCGATAAAGAAGTTCTACGAAGTCAACACTGCCAAAGTAATTTAAATTTTTATGTCTCCTTTCTTCCTGTCATCTGTCTAAACTCACACTCTAACTGTATTACACGATGAATCATAACACTCAGACGATGAAAAGTAAATCGTACGTTACTTATAATTATCTGAGAGTATCACGAATAAAATACCTAAAATCGATCACGTCCTGAATGAGTTTCAGGAATATGTTTTAAACTGCCAAGTTAAATATAATTTAGTGCTAGAAAAATGACTGACAGTTAATACTTATCACAATTTGAAAAACTAATACAGCCATGACAAAGAGAAGTCAAGGTAATGTCTTTTAATGCGCAGTTCAGTACAAAGAATGTGTCTTTAGCAAGAACAACATGAAACATTCTAAATCAAAGGATTTCTGGATTTTTTTTTCTTTTATGTGACCGTTAGACAGGCTTGCTAAGTTTGGAGGTCACCTTGTACACTGAATAGGTTACTGAAGACTGCATCTTAGCTCTTTAGATCAAAGAGTCTTTCTAAATAAAAATAAAACGTAATTATCGAGAAAGCAAGAAGAGAGTATAAGTCAGTATCCAAAAGTGGTGAATAATATTTTATATTGTTGCGGCTGTCACCAGATCACTCATGTGTCTGTGGAAAGAAAAATGAGTTTTAACGAAAACTGTGAAGAAAAAAGCGGAGGCGGGTTACCGGACACTTGATCCCGGTCTTCCAGAATCAGAGTTTAAGAGCCAGTACCAACCCTCTCTCCTCCCCTAAAATCTTTAGCACAGTGATGTTTACATAAAGTTAGCAACAGACCGACTGTTTTATTTTATACAGGAGAGTCCCATGAAATGAAACGGTGTATGAAATCTACATGTAATAATTCCAGTTTCGCCTGGACAAAAATATCTGGTGAGAATAGGAATAAAAAAGATCTCTTTAGATGGTAGGGTCTAAGAATTTTCTAATGAAGACAGTAAACACCCACCTTTTCCTATCAACATCCGAAATGAACCAGAAATTTTTTTTTGTGTTATATTGCAAAACAACACACAACACACACACACACACACACACACACACACACACACACACACACACACACACACTCGCGCACGCAGAGAAACACAGTAAAATATCACCTCGCCTTCCTAAAGCTAGGAGGTAAAAATTAGCAAAACTCATCGAAATATAGCCGCAGCGTTTATCAAAAAGCCTTTCCATAGTATAAAAAATATGGCGGATGGTATTCGGTCGATTTCTTATCAAATCCCTTCTAAAAGTAATGGTCGTCACATATCCAAATAGCTGCTATTTCCTGAAGGTTTGATGAAAGTTTGTCCACAACGTATCGAGATTTGAATAGGAATGGGTGGGAGGGAAAATCAGAAAAGAGCTTTTAATTGTACCGTTGCTATTTCCAGACGGCTGCACGGACGTTACGGGAGACTTTCTGAACTGGATTGATTGGACACAGCATTCATCGACTTCTCCGCCTATTTGGGGGAAAAGAAAACTGTTTGAAGACTGGAATGAACGGAGGCGTATTAAAGGGAATTCTGTGAATTTTCACACCAGTGTGTTCCAGTAACAGTGACGGTCTTGCATAATTTCGATTGTCAAGAGGTGACAGGAGAGTTTTGGATTGCGTAAAGCAACCAAGGATACTACTCTAGTCTTCTTCTCTTAAACGTATTGGCCACCGGTAGCCTAGTCCCAGACCCCACCATGTCGAGGGGAAAAACATGACACGGACAATCTAGTTTTCCTTCAATCAGGTTTAAATAATTTCGTAACATGTTATCCTGATCTGCTTATTCAGTTTAGTCATTTATAACTTCGTAATGTTTGTCAGTGATGGAAACTATGCCGAAAGCAAGAATATAATGATACCATTCACTACAATATGAAGGTGTAATATCCAACATAAACATTTCGATAAAGAAGTTCTACGAAGTCAAAACTGCCAAAGTAATTTAAATTTTTATGTCTCCTTTCTTCTTGTCATCTGTCTAAACTCACACTCTAACTGTATTACACGATGAATCATAACACTCAGACGATGAAAAGTAAATCGTACCTTACTTATAATTATCTGAGAGTATCACGAATAAAATACCTAAAATCGATCACATCCTTAATGTGTTTCAGGAATATGTTTTAAACTGGCAAGTTAAATATAATTTAGTGCTAGAAAAATGACTGACAGTTAATACTTATCACAATTTAAAAACTAATACAGCCATGACAGAGAGAAGTCAAGGTAATGTCTTTTAATGCACAGTTCAGTACAAAGAATGTGTCTTTAGCAAGAACAACATGAAACATTCTAAATCAAAGGATTTCTGGATTTTTTTTTCTTTTATGTGACCGTTAGACAGGCTTGCTAAGTTTGGAGGTCACCTTGTACACTGAATAGGTTACTGAAGACTGCATCTTAGCTCTTTAGATCAGAGTCTTTCTAAATAAAAATAAAACGTAATTATCGAGAAAGCAAGAAGAGAGTATAATTCAGTATCCAAAAGTGGTGAATAATAATTTATATTGTTGCGGCTGTCACCAGAACACTCATGTGTCTGTGCAAAGAAAAATGAGTTTTAACGAAAACTGTGAAGAAAAAAGGGGAGGCGGGTTACCGGACACTTGATCCCCATCTTCCAGAATCAGTATTTGCCAACATGGTTACTGATTTTTCAACTGTCGATGATGCTGAACATTGTTTTACTAAGACCATTTTCTCAGCAGGGGTTCATTCCATCCCACGGACTTCTGGTGTTTTTTCCCGGAGACCTGTGCAATGGTGGAATGACGACTGCTTTATAGGAAAGGGAGCTTACAAAGTGGCTGTCCGTCGGTATTTTGCCAATCGTGATGTTGTTTTTCTAAAAATACAGTTTCGCAAAGCACGTGCTCACTACAGATGGGTCATGAAGAATGCTCGCCGAAACTCGTGGAGGTCGTATGTTTCTACAGTTACATCCTCTACTCCAATGCCTAGCGTGTGGAAAGAGGTGCGCAAGATTTCTGGTAGGGTCACGCCCCCCTCTCCACCGGTGTTGCGACTTCACGGAAACCTAGTGTCTGCAACTGATGATGTAGCCTCTGCTCTTGCAGATCAGTTTTGCACTGTCTCAAAAAAGGATCCTTCTAGGCCATATGCTAGCTTTTGTAGGAATCGGGAGAGGCTTGGTCTTGACTTTAGCTCTCGTGGCGGAGAGCCATATAATTTAGACTTTAGTCTCCGAGAGCTGCGTGCTGCCCTCTCAGAGTGTGGTGACACTGCTCCTGGACCTGACAACATTCCATACGCTATGCTATGTCATCTGCCGACTGATTCAATTCAATTCTTATTGGACCTTTTTAACAGGGCTTGGAGTGAGGGCTCTATGCCCAAGAGTTGGAAGTTGGCTGTTGTCCTTCCCATTCCAAAGCCTGGTAAGGACCATTCCCATATCTCCAACTATCGCCCTGTTAGTTTTACATCATGCGTGTGCAAACTGTTTGAAAAGATGGTCAATGTCAGGTTTATGTGGTTTCTGGAGAAGGAAGGTTTTCTCTCTCCTTCGCAGAGTGGCTTCCGGAAATTACGGTGCACTACCAACAACCTTATCAGACTTGAGGCATCAATCTGTGAAGCTTTTGCCTCTAAGCAACATCTTGTGGCTGTGTTCTTTGACCTTGAGAAGGCTTATGACACTGCCTGGCGCCATGGCATCCTCCAACAACTTCATGCCTTTGGTTTATGTGGTCGCCTGCCTGTGTTGCTTAGAGACTTCTTGACTGATCGTGTGTTCTGGGTCCGTGTGGGTTCTACCCTTTCTGCACCACTGTGCCAGGAGGAAGGTGTCCCACATGGGAGTGTCTTAAGTGTTTCCCTATTTGCGGTGGCCATCAGTGATATTCTCGACACTGTGTCTACCAGGGTATCCTCATCCCTTTATGTGGATGATTTAGCTATATGGTTTTCGGGCTCCCGCATGTCTGCAATTGAGCGGCGTATGCAACTTGCCTTGGACAAGATCTCTGCCTGGGCCACTTCCAAGGGTTTTCGGTTTTCCCCTTCTAAGACTGTGGCTATGCACTTCTGTAGGATGAAAGGGGTA
Source organism: Coenobita brevimanus (assembly GCF_032717465.1). NCBI lineage: Eukaryota > Metazoa > Arthropoda > Malacostraca > Decapoda > Coenobitidae > Coenobita > Coenobita brevimanus. Next base: position 13,932,390 of record NC_137006.1, read on the forward strand.
CACCCAGACCCTGATCTCCAGCTTTGTGGCAGGAGACTCCATTGTGTGGAGGAGACAAAATTTTTGGGCCTGACGTTTGACTGTCGTTTGATTTGGGTCTCACACTTGGCAAGTCTTAAAGCATCGTGTATGAAGGCTCTCAATCTTTTGAGCGTTCTGTCCCATACCTCTTGGGGTGCTGATCATAGGACGCTCTTGGATTTGTTTCAGGTTTTTGTAGCCTCCAAGATGTCATATGGCTGCGAGATCTACTCGTCTGCCACAAAGGCCAGACTAAAAACCCTTGATGCTGTCTGTCATTCTGGTCTTCGCCTTGCAACTGGGGCTTTTCGGTCATCTCCAATTCCCAGCTTGTTGGTGGAAGCTGGTGTGCCTCCCTTCGATCTACTGCGTCAGTCTGTTGCAGTGTGGTGCTGGCTCCGGATTCGTCACCTTCCAGACTCACTTGTCTGTAAGTGTGTGATGCAACAGTCTTGTTTTTTGTATTATAGTAGACTTCCTCGCATGCCTCGTCTGTTTGGCTATAGGGTTCGGGATATCATGGAGGAGTTTGGTTTGTTGACAGTACCTGGCAGTCCTGTTCAGATCCCGAGGGTTGCTCCATGGATCTTGCCCAAGGTGACCTACTGCAGGTTTTTTTGCCGACTCCAAGGATTCTGTTGCTCCTCAATGTCTTTTACAGTTATTTTTAGAACATTCTTCTAGTCATGGTGGATCTGTGCCTGTGTATACTGATGGCTCTAAATCCGCCTCTGGTGTAGGTTTTGGAGTGGTATTTCCCAATTTTAGCCGTGGAGGTAGTCTTCCTTTGGCTGCCACAGTTTTTACTGCAGAGTTATCAGCTATAGTTTTAGCCCTGAAGTTGGTGTTTGTTCACCATGGCAATCATTTTACTATTTTTAGCGACTCTCAAGGGGCACTTTTGGCCCTGGACTCTTTTAACTCTTCCCATCCTATAGTTTTAGCTATTTTGGAGTGGCTGTTCCTCATTCATCGTCGAGGGAAGAGAGTGGATTTCTGCTGGGTTCCGGCACATGTTGGTGTCATAGGTAATGAAAGGGTAGATGCACTTGCTAAGACTGCAGCTTTACAACCTGTACGTGCTCCTTGCCCTTTACCTGCTACTGATTTACGCACTTCAGTGTTGTCTGCTGTTCGTGCTTGTTGGCAGTTACGGTGGGATAGCGTTCCTGTCAGCAAGCTAAAGGAAGTCACCAAGTTCGTCTCTCAGAGAGTTTGTTTTACAATACCTCGTAAGTTAGAAACTGTTCTGGCTCGTCTTCGCATTGGACATACCAAGCTCACACATGAGTTCCTCATGTGTGGAGGTGTGCAGCCTTTCTGTGATGACTGTTTGGTTCCCCTTACTGTCAGGTATTTACTGGTTGAGTGTCCCAGTTTGGGTGACTTCCGTCGGAGGCTGCTATTGAGGCACTGAGGGGAGGGTGGTGCTTACTGTCTCTCTTCGATGCTTGGGAGAGAACCTGGTACCCCTGGGGATGATTTGTTTTTATTTCTGAGGGAGGCTGGCCTCCTTCACCTTTTATGATTCCACTGTTTTTACTTTGATGTTTAGTTTTTAATATGGAGTTTTACTTTTTAATGTTGTTTATATTTCTACTGCTTATATTTTTGCTTATACGGCGCCATATGACCATGTTGTTGCGGTGCCATGCGTTTTATCAATCAATCAATCAATCAAACACCCCATTACCTGTACACACTGTGCGTAATCACCACAGTTATCTACGTCCTCCTGCAGTAAGAAGGATCGTTACACAAACATTCGATGAAATTGCTCCTGATCGACGTTTCTCCATTGGTTTCTAGTATTTGCTATTTCTTAGTTATTAAAACTTAAGAGTTCGGTTTTTATTTCCTTAAAACATGCATTTTGTCTAATGCAACTCCGATGAATGCTAACCAGAAAGTAATTCATAGTTTTCTAAAAGAGTACTCATTATGCAATTTTTTAAATAATTCTGTGTTTTCACATAGCAAGACTAACGATGTTTCCTCCCGTGCCCGAAGACTCCATTGGCTGTGTCGGTAGTGTATGCGTTACAAGCCATTCTCACTGGTTTCGATCCCATCCATAGCAGACATTTGAGACGGTGTAACAATATGTCAGTTCACATGTTCTGAAATGTTCCCACCCAGTCGAGGATTTCTTGATGACACATAATCTCAAGCAAAATATATAGACACATCACACAAAAACACAGTCATTCCCAGCACTTCCCCCCCTAGTATTCAAAAATCTTCCATAAACGTCCCCATGAGTGAAGAAATGGTTGGATGGGGTCACTCCTCGTGAGACAGTAGAATTTTTCAACCACAAGGATTTTTTAAATGTATTCGACTCTGAACATAGGCCTCACAGCCCGTTCCCAGGGTCCAACATCCTATTATATGCCATACAACTCTACATGTCACAATTGGGCTCCAACATCTACCGTCCATACTAAACACATGCTAGGGCTGTCTCATATAGGACAAATGTATCGGAGTTAGCGGGATATTTTTAAATGTTGGTGTGTCATGTGGTAGACTTGTGAAATCTGCTTTTAATTAATTCTAAACCTTCAACTTTTCTCTCCTCAACTGGCATGCGAACCTGGGTCCATTTGGACTGTAAGTTACCTCTCTACCCATTCCATAGCCGCACAGCTGTCCTTCTGGACCAGTAAACTACGAAGTAATCATATAGAGTATTACTTCCTGATTACGAGAGACGTATGCAAGCTCCAAACTGAGGTATACTGGACAGTTATGTATTTTCCTAAGTGTAAAAGAACTCGTTTTTCTATATTTCGATGAAATACTAGAAGTAAAAATGGAAAATAATAAAACTAGCAGATTTTATCTTATGCCTGCGAAAAAAATAAAAAAGTATCAAAGAACAGAAAACGTAGTAGCCAATGGATTTCTCGGATACTACGAGAAGTCTTAAGTTGAACAAAATCTTGTCATAATAGCGGTAATAAGAGAGTATTGCTTCAACCACTCACTACGAGAGATGTCTCCTGAACTGAATGTGGTCATAATACACTTGAAAGAGTACAGTAAGAAGGAAGTCATGGTACAGAAGAGGCTAATGGATACTGTTTCTAATCCCCTCACTGAGAGATCCCCCCATAGCTAACTAAACTTGTCTGGCAGTGGCATGAATACACTAAAAAGGTTGTCGCTGAACAGAAAGGGTAAAATGCACCAGGGAGCAAAAATACTGAAAAGAACTTAGTAATGTTACCTTCAGGTAGGTAAGGAAACAATGAAATACACACTGACTGACTAGAAAGCATTCAGAGAGCGCATACCACCACCAACGCCAATTTTTATATATAAATTAGTCTCCGTTGAACGTCGGTAGCGGAGGCAGTTAATTCTACAGATTTAGTTTGCACAGTTTTATTCTGCATCACGACCCAAATCAACCTGAAAATCTAATAAACTCTTCCTTCAGCCAGTACCCACCTAGCCATCGGATTTTATTGTTATCCAGTAACAGTTTTTTTTTTTTTGGAAATATTTGGTCCAAAATATAGACAGACACTCAGGCGGACAGAGACACGGGTGAATACATAACTCCTACTTCACAAACGATGGGAGTACTTAAATGTCCAATTATTGTTGGGGAGAGAGAGGGGGGGGGGCTTTTAATGGTAACATTATGGCTCACTGTCCCAAATGAGAGACATTAATAGCTTAATGACAAAGAGGACAGCTTGCTTCACAGTAAGCTACATCCCTCGCAGATTGACTTTTTCTTTTATTATCACAGAGTCAGACATTCTTCCAAAAGTTAATATTTTTTGCCATCTACAAAACATTGCATTTATATATTTCTACTTTTATTGTGCTATTGTGGTGACATACACAACTTACGTATATTCATTTCATTCAGTATTTTAATTTTCTACATTAACTGCATTTTTACGTTAATACTGTATGTCTGCGCTACTTAAATTAATCTAATCTGATTTTAACTTCATCCTGTCACCAAGGGCGCCAGTAACTAGGCAGTTATTCTTGTCTATACACATGTTACTCTAACCTGGCCTATAATGGCCATCTCTTCATCTTGAAAGCTAAGTCGTAACAAATGAGTGGCACTCGGATATGATGTTAATGACAAAGTTCTGTAGATAAAATGTAGAGCCACAACATTGTCTTATTCATCCACTGAACAACATGAAAGAAGTTGCTAATGGAGGATAATCTAGACCATTTATTTTCATTTATTTTTAGAGATATACACTGTCCCGTTTTTTCCATAAGGGATAAGGCGTGGCCCCTGGGTAGAGGATTCTGGTTTTGGAGCGTGTAGCACTTTATGGCTGGCTGCCCTTCCTGATGTCTACCAATGATCCTTGGGTGGACTCGAACCTCCGACCCTTCGGTCAGAGCGCTCCAATCTACTAAGCCACGTTTACTTCGACCAGCTAGGTGACAGGAGAGCACTACCCCTCCCGGCAGGGCACCTTAACCAGGCGTGGCACGAACTCGTGACTCCTCGGTCTCGAGTCAGGCGCTCCACCACTGAGTCACCACGAAAGGTTGAAGTGGAGACACCTTTGTTAGAATGTGGCCGCTCCAAAAAAAAAAAAAAAATCGTCGTATGACAGTCTGTAGTGTTGGTGTTGTTATTGTGGTTCCACGCTCTTCTGAACACGAGCCCGGTGGACTGTAGGCTGAAGTTGGCCTTGTGTAAACCACCACCCTCTATTAAAATATTGGCGTCTGTGCGTGGACCTCGGGACATCCTTTGTTAGAATCTCGGGCTCCTCAGACCAATCAGAAGGTGAAAACAATATTGCCACCCTATTTCATGATAGTTTTCATTGTGCATTCACGAATATTTCGACTTATATTCTATCACTACACATACTTTCCTGTTTCATTCTAGCTTCTCCAACTCATCCTAATCTATTCCACCTTCATTCTAGCTTTACATGTACCACCCTTACTTGAATTTAGTTTAATTTTGTGATAGGAACTTGCCAACTATTACAAGGAATTATATCTTGTGGCGCTGACAACGAGTCCAAACGTACTGGTCCTGTGCACTGTGGGTGGAGCAAAACAGTTGTGGCATCTAACCAAGAACCAAATGTTTTCATATACCTCTGCACCTCGTCGTGGGTAAGGAATGTGGTTCAGCCACATCGAGACGCTCTCTCTCACTAGGGGATGCTGGTTCCCTACACATGTATGTACTGTTCTAAGCATACTATTGCTGTTTGACCAGACAAACTGAGGTTAGGCAACTTGAACAAAGTTAAACAAAAGCGTTCGGGAGATGAATGCTAATTACACGCCAGAATATGCTGTTACAACTGTGGCCTACCTCCGGGGGGATGGCGCCCCCTCCCCAGGGGGTCGGGGGATTGGGACCTCCCCAAGGGGGCAGGGGGCAGTGCCCCTCAGAGGGGGAAGATGGCTGCTCCCCTCCGGGGGGGGGAGGGGGCAGGGGGATAACTCAAGACATGCATGAGATACAGGGCTGTACTATAAAAACTAAATGTCAGTATTGCCAAACGTGAGCCTCTGACGTTCTTGTTTTCCATATCATAAATAATTTTGCAACTCGCGCCAGGTTTTCATGCACCTGGTTATGGTGTAAAATAGTGCTGAGAAGCTGGATTTGCTGGTTAGGTAGTGCAGGAGTATTCCCTACGATTCTCTTTTTTTTCCACTACATGTCAGAGTAGCCAGTTTGCCTGATATTTGTAAGCGGAGGTATTTTGTAAGTTATGCATTCAATTATGTGCTCTTTTTCTCTATAATGTTACATTTATGTGATTGTTATGTAAATTTATTTCAGTTTGTATGCTAAATAATTAAGAGTGTTATGCAGCACATGAAAACTCTGGCATGTATTGGATGTCTCTCAGTCGGTAAATGTTGTAACCGTTGGTCCCTCGAAAATGCACGAGAACTTTGGAGAAGTAGCAGATCGCTCTAGAATATAGGAAGCATACCCACTACATAAGGATGGGGGAAGAGACTAGAACAGTTTCAGTCAGTTTTCAGTTCAGTTTGAGTATAGTTCAGTGTCAGTGCAGTATAGCTCCAGTACTAGTGAAAACAGTGAAGGGAAGTTGGCAAGCATTAAATGTAACTGCAGGTTGTGAAGACTGTTTAGCTCCAATACTAGTGAAAACAGTGAAGTATAGTTGGCAAGCATTAAGTGTAATTATTTGGAAACTAAAGACAGTGGACTTAAAAAGCCAGCGTTTATTTACAATGCCTGTGCCGCTCTGTGTTGTTGCACACTGAAGGATACCTCTGGGAAGAACAATTCCCTGGAAAATGCTCTGCTACTACTGTACTACTGCTGTTGGAGCCTGTGGCAGTACGGGACGTGGACGCAACAGTGGTGTTAGAAGTGTGGATCATTAAGTGCTGCAGTGAGTCAAACCTTCGATACGGAGGCAGAAGATGTACGTACGAGAAGCCAGGCTAGGCAGGACGAGGTGTCACTGGCTGCAATCATGAGGCTACTGTAACCTGCAATCATGAGGCTACTGTAACCCCAAAATGTACAACTACAAGGACAGAATGAGGGACTACAGGCACAGAATGAAGAACAGAAAGAACACAGAGGAAAATTACATATACAAAATGAAGAAATCAAAGAGCAATTGCAAGCACAGAGTGAACAGCTTCAATAGGTATTACAGGAACAACAGAGATAATTACGGCTGAGGATGCAAGGACAACTAGATGCTTTCATGGGGGAAATGAAGGAAGCGTAGCAACAGTTGAAGGAAGACATATACTCTGAGCTACAGCAGAAGTATGAGGTAAGCAATATTGTTCATGGAGTACAGACAACATGTAGACAACCAGCTAAAGATTAGTAAGGGAATAACGATGGAATGCAGACAGTTGAAGCACAAAGTTGACCATGTGAAGGTACTCAGTGAGAAGAGTGAGGTTGTAGAAAAGTATTGCACTGCTGAGCCTCAGGCTAATGTACAGGGACCATATGAAAAGAATGGACAGTGTATGGTGGATCTTAATGGATCCCAAGCATCCTAAGGCAGCATTACAGGGCTGAATTATCAGAATCCAGAACTTTTAAGTCCTGGACTTAATAATTACTAATCCTCAGTTTTCAGGCCCCAAACCAGAGAAGTGCATGGCATTAATGGGGGTACAATTAAAAAGAAACCTCAGGAATTTGATGGTAGAGTATCATGAAAAGCTTCCTGTGTGCAGTTAGAGTTACTTACTGACCAGAATGATTGAAATGATAGGCAGAGGGCACTACAGCTTGCTACTAGTCTCAAGGGTGCCGCAGGGGAAATTCTGGGCCAGATATCAGAGGAGAGGAACAGTTATCAGTCCTTAGTAGAACCCTCCCGTGGGCAGCCACCTTGTCGTGGTGGGGGGGCTTGTGTGCTCCGGTGATCCCACAAGCCTGCCCGTGGATGTAACGACATCTGGCAGGGTCTCCCATATGGGTAGGGTGTGGGTGAGAGGTCTGACTAAGCGCTGCCCGAAACGTAGGTTACCCGTATGGGTCATCGGTTCCGCCCCCAGAGGGATCGCGTCAGTGCTGTCCTGAGTTGGTTGGTTGGGTGTCTGGGCTGAGGGGTGATGGGGAGGGAGGTCTTTGCACTGGTGGGAGCAAACTTTCGAATCATGGGGTGTCCTTTTGGGGACACTCTCTGGGGACGAGGTACCCTGCTCCCATCAGACCACGCTTGGTCCCCTCACTCCTTGGTAGGCGGTTTCCCTTGGCTCCTGGTGCCAATTTTTTTACACTAATGTATTTATGGATACAGAGAACCTTTCTGTACCCACTCGTGTGGTCGGTGACCAGCCGCACGAGTCGGCATCAACTGGTCACTCTCTGGCCGACGACCCTGTACCCTCCGGGTCATCTGCCAAAATTGTGAATTGCAATGCCTTTTCTATGGAGCTCTTACCTGGTGTTTTTGTTAAGAACTCTTACACAAAATATGTAGTCATCAAAGTGGATAATGGTACTTCTTTCCGGACCCTGAATTGTTTTCAGATTCACAGTGGTCTAGTTTCAGCATGTGGATTTACCCCCAAGGTCTCTTTACAGGGTGATGGTTCTCTATTGCTAGAAGCTAAGAATGAAGAGGAGAGTTCATGCATCCAGTCCCTAACTATGGTCGCTGGTTATCCTGTATCTGCCTCTCGTCACTTGGTCCTAAACCAGTCCCGAGGGGTTGTGTATTCTCGTGACTTGATCTCATATTCTGATTCTTCCCTCTTAGAGGGGCTGGCTCCTCAGGGTGTTGTAGGAGTACAGAGAATTATGAAGAAGGTTGATGGGGTTTTAACCCCCACGCCCACTCTTATCTTGACATTTGACCGTCTTACCTTGCCAGAGGTTATCACTGCTGCGTGGTGGAAGCTAAAGGTTAAACCTTATGTTCCCCGACATAGAAGATGCTATTATTGTCAAAGATTTGGTCACATCCGCCGTTCTTGCAGGTGGGAAGCGTCTGGCGTTCCTGAGGTCTGTGGAAATTGTGGTGGAATTTCTCATGGTATAGATGATTGTTCTCAACCCTCTAAATGTTTGAACTGTGGAGGAGCACATGCAGCCTCCTCAAGGGATTGTGAAGTATACAAATATGAATACGAGATCATTTCTGTCCGAACGAAGGAGAAAATTTCCTTTTCTAAGGCAAAGGCCAAGGTAAGGGAGAGGTTCATTCGCCCTGGGGTTACCTTTGCTGCTGCGTTGTCTCGCCATAAAGCTACCTGGCAGGTGCCCCTGCCATCACACAATGCCCCATCAAATTCTCGGGGTTCTACTTCCCGGCCTTCTCGCCCGGGGGGTTCCACTGATGGAGTGCAGCCTGGAAGCAGCTATGCTTCCTCCAGGGAGGTGCCTCCTGTCTCTGGGGGTGTCCCCTCTGCAGTGGTTCTTCCAGCGTCTGGGAGTGCCTCCCCCATCCCAGTTCCTCCGGTTCCTCCTGTGACAAACACCCGTGTCGATGCTACACTTTGCTCTGACATATTCAAAACCCCCGATGTCCTTCCTGTGCATCCTTGTCCTGACATATCCAAAAAAAACAGCGTCTCTCATACTTCTGTATCAGCTACTACTTCCGTACCGACTGCTGCTCCTGTACCATCTGCCCGCTCTGCTACTGTTGCTCACTCTTCTTTACAGTGTGGCACTATAATTTCTAATGCTTTAAGTTCTGGTGCAGAGATGGATGTTGCATCTGCCAACCTCAAACGAGTGAAGAGTTTTTGAGTGACTCCCCTCCTTCTAAGGTTCAAATTTCTGTACCACATGAGGATTCTGAGGGGGCTCTTCACTCGACAACCCAGCCAGTGGTCGCGTCTAAGTCTGTGGGTGTTCATGATGGCCCTTCTAGGATTCCCGTCCCTGCCTCTTCCTCAGGTGTGGTGGGGCCTGGGTCTTTAGATACTCATAGAGCTCAGTCGCTTGCTCCCTCTGATCCGGCATCCAGCGGCCAACCTTTGGATGATTTGGATGGGGGGGGTTCGGTTGGCCCCGAGGTGCCAGCTGAACCCTCACATGGGTGTGCGGACGGGGCACGTGGGTCTTCCAAGAAGGTCTCTGTGCTTCGGACTCATTCTGGTGGTGGGTGGGACATGTCTCAGGGTAAGGGTACTTCCACCCACGGAAACTCTAAATCTTCATTACCTTCTCGGTTGGTGAGGCAGAGCTCCACGCAAAGGAAGAAGGGCTTTCACTCACTTCCCAACGAGGTTGCTACATAGCTTTCTAAGTTCATAATATTTAATACTAATCACTATGGCTCAATTGGTACCAATCTGTCTTCAGTGGAACTGTAGAGGTGCCATGGCAAATTGAGAGGAATTACAGTTATTAATCTCTACTCTAAATCCACTATGTGTGTGTCTTCAGGAGACAATGGTGGGGGACAGACAGTTCCCTTCCATTAGGGGGTATAAGGCCTTCCATGCATCTCCTTCTGGTGGTCACAGCGGTGGATGTGCAATTTTGTGCCGTTCTGATGTCCCCTTTATTTCCTTTGAGATTCAGTCCCCCTTTCAAGTTCTAGCCGTACAGATGCACGTTGGGAGGTGCTATACCATTTGTTGTCTGTACCTTCCACCTTCCGTTCCTGTTATACGTGCTGATCTAGAAACCCTTATCAGCCAACTTCCACCCCCTTTCCTACTCCTTGGTGACCTTAATGGCCGCCATCCTTTGTGGGGTGACTCACTTTCAAATCCCCGGGGTGATCTTCTTGCCTCTTTGGTTGGGGATTTAGATTTGTTTGTCCTAAATGGTGAAAGGCCGACCCATTTTCATGTTCAGACTGGCACGTATTCTGTCACTGACCTTACCATCTCCTCCTCTAACTGTGCCCTTGAATTTTCTTGGGAGGTATTGGATGATCTACTTGGTAATGACCATTACCCTGTAGTGGTCCAGCCTACTTGCTCTGTTCCTGTAGCCCGTCTGCTACGCTGGTGTCTGGACAGCGCTGATTGGTCTCTCTTTGAGGAACTATGTGTATTTGCCAACAAGGTTACTGATTTTTCAACTATTGATGATGCCGAATGTTATTTTTCTAAGACCATTTTCTCAGCAGGGGTTCATTCTATCCCACGGACTTCTGGTGTTTTTTCCCGGAGACCTGTGCCATGGTGGAATGATGACTGCTCCATAGCAAAGGGAACTTACAAAGCAGCTGCTCGTCGGTATTTTGCCAATCGTAATGTTGTTTTTCTAAAAATACAGTTTTGCAAAGCACTTGCTCACTATAGATGGGTCATGAAGAATGCTCGCCGTAACTCGTGGAAGTCGTATGTTTCTACAATTACATCTTCAACTTCACTGTCTGTGGTGTGGAAAAAGGTGCGCAAATATCTCGTAGGTTCTCGCCCCCCTCCCCTCCGATGTTGCTCCTTCACGGAGAACTTGTGTCTGCACCAGATGCAGTAGCCTCTGCTTTTGCAGATCAGTTTTACGCTGTCTCCACAAAGGATCCTTCTCAGCCATTTGCCACCTGTCGTAGGAATCAGGAGAGGCTGGGTCTTGACTTTCACTCTCGTGGCGGAGAGCTGTATAATTTAGATTTCAGCCTCCATGACCTACGTGCTGCCCTTTCAGAGTGTCATGACACTGCTCCTGGGCCTGGCGATATTCCATACGCTATGCTGCATCATCTTTCGACTGATTCACTTCAGTTTTTATTGGACCTTTTTAACAGGGTTTGGAGTGAGGGCTCTATTCCGAGGAGTTGGAAGTTGGGTATTGTCCTCCCCTTTCCCAAGCCTGGTAAAGACCATTCCCAAGTCTCCAACTATTGCCCTATCACTTTAACATCATGTGTGTGCAAGCTGTTCGAAAAGATGGTCAATGTCAGGCTTATGTGGTTTCTGGAGAAGGGTTGCTTTCTCTCTCCATCGCAGAGTGGTTTCCGTAAATTACGGTGCACTTCAAACAACCTTATCAGGCTTGAGGCGTCAATCTGTGAAGCTTTTGCCTCCAAGCAACATCTTGTGGCTGTGTTTTTTGACCTTGAAAAGGCTTATGACACTGCCTGGCGCCATGCCATCCTCCAACAACTTCATGCCTTTGGTTTACCTGGTCACCTGCCTGTGTTGCTTGGAGACTTCTTGACTGATCGTGTATTTCGGGTCCGTGTGGGTTCTATCCTCTCTGTGCCACTGTGCCAGGAGGAAGGTGTCCCGCAGGGGAGTGTCTTAAGTGTTTCCCTGTTTGCAGTGGCCATTAATGGTATCATTGACACTGTGCCTGCTGGGGTATCCTCATCCCTTTATGTGGATGACTTAGCTATATGGTTTTCTGCCTCCCGCATGTCTGCTATTGAGCACCGGAAGCAACTTGCCATGGACAAGATTTCTGCCTGGACCACTTCCAAGGGTTTTCGGTTTTCCCCTTCAAAGACTGTGGCTATGCACTTCTGTAGGATGAGAGAGGTACACCCGGACCCTGATCTCCAGCTTTGTGGCAGGAGACTCCGTTGTGTGACAGAGATGAAATTCTTAGGCCTGACTTTTGATTGTCGTTTGACATGGGTCTCACACTTGGCAAATCTTAAAACATCATGTATGAAGGCTCTGAATCTATTGAGGGTTCTGTCCCATACCTCTTGGGGTGCTGATCAAAGGACACTCTTGCATTTGTTTCAGGTATTTGTAACCTCTAAGCTGTCATATGGCTGTGAGGTATATTATTCTGCCACAGAATCAAGACTAAAAACTAGATGCTGTCTATCATACTGGTCTTTGCCTTGCAACTGGGGCTTTTCGGTCCTCTCCAATTCCCAGCTTATTGGTGGAAGCTGGTGTGCCTCCCTTAGATCTACTGCGTCAGTCTGTTGCAGTGCGGTGCTGGCTCCGAATTCGTCACCTTCCAGACTCACTTGTCTGTGAGGGTGTGATGAAACAGTCTTGTCTTTTGTGTTAGACACCCTTGCATGCCTCGTCCATTTGGCTATAGGGTTCAGGATATAATGGAGGGGTTTGGTTTGTCGGCAGTACTTGTCAGTCCTGTTCGGATCCCGAGGGTTGCGCCTTGGATATTGCCCAAGGTAACTTTCTGCAGGCCTATTGCAGGTTCAAAGGATTTTGTCACTCCTCAGTGTCTTTTAAGGTTATTTTTAGAACATTCTTCTAGTCATGGTGGTTCTGTGCCTGTGTATACTGATGGCTCTAAATCCACATCAGGTGTTGGTTTTGGAGTGGTATTTCCCAATTTTAGCCATGGAGGTAGTCTTCCTTTGGTTGCCTCAGTTTTTACTGCGGAGTTGTCAGCCATCATTTTAGCCTTGAAGTTGGTGTTTGTTCATCCTGACAATTATTTTACTATTTTTAGCGACTCTCAAGGGGCGCTTTTGGCCCTGGACTCTTTTAACTCTTCCCATCCCTTAGTTTTAGCTATTTTGGAGTGGCTGTTCCTCATTCATCGTCGGGGGAAGAGAGTGGATTTTTGCTGGGTTCCTGGACATGTTGGTGTGGTGGGCAATGAGACTGCGGATGCACTGGCCAAGGCTGCGGGTACTCAACAGCCCCCAACAGAATATCCGCTTCCTGCATCTGATCTAACACCTTACTTGCGGGACAGAATGCATGTGTGTTGGCAGAGACGCTGGGATGGTATTGCTCATAATAAGCTGAAAGAGGTCTTCCAGAGAGTGGTTGTGCCAAGGGTTCTCCCTTCCATGCCTCGGCAATTGGAGGTAGCTCTTGCTAGGCTTCGCATTGGGCACTCTCAGCTTACACATGGGTTCCTGATGACTGGCGAGACTCAACCGTACTGTGATGATTGCTTTGTTCTCCTTACTGTCCGTCACTTGCTGGTCAAGTGTCCAAGTTTGGGGGACCTGCGTCGGAGATTCCTCCAAAGGCATACAAGGCTAGATGGTGCCTACTGTCTCTCCTCGATGCTTGGGGGAGTCCATAGCGTTTTTACTGATGTTTTTGGTTTTCTTCAGGAGGCAGGCCTCCTTCCACTTTTATAAGAAATTGTTTTCTCTTTTAACTATTCTTTTATTATTTTCAGTGTATTATTTCTAGAAAAAGTTATTAACTATGCACAATTTATTTGCCATGTGTTTTAGCTTGTTGTCTGGCGGCATATGACCTTAGCAGTTGCGCCGCCAGTTTTTACTACAATCAATCAGTCTGTAGTAGAAGTGTTGGAATGCAGATATGGGACCATGTACCTGACTGAGGTTTACAGATCATCCTAGACCCGTGTACAGGCTCGCGGCGAATCCCTACAGCAGCTTGTTCATGACCTGAGGAGTATGGCACACAAGGCGTACCATGGAGCAGCACCTAACTTGTTGGCTATTCTTCTGAGGGACCAGTTAATCGATGCTTTTGATAATGAAGAGTTGAAAGTGCAAGTGAAGCAGGCACAACCCAGAAGCATGCAAAAAGAACTAGCCAGGGCTCTAGAATTTGAGTCCTATGTCAGGTCCAGTACGTCCACCTTTCAGGTAAGTCATAGTGCAGGGTGCAAGGCAAGAAAGGGACAGATACGATAAGCAGAAAATTTTTAAGGAAGTTGCTCGTACTGTGAAAAGGATAGGAAAGAGGACTGCTACAAGTGGAAGAGGGAACAGGAGAAGACTGAAGGAGGTTGCTGGTTCTGCAGGAAGCCAGGACACAAGAAGGACGATTGTCACAAATGTAAGAAGGAGCAAGAACAGAGCAGTGCAAGGAAATCTACAACTGTAACAAAGGAATGTTGGACATGTGATGGGGTGGGACACTTCAGTTTTGAGTGTCCAGAGAAGAAAAAGGAGGATAAGAAGAAGGCTGCAGAAGACCAAAAAGAAGCAGAAAACCAGTGGAGGCTGGTGTTAAGGGGCAACCACCAGTCAACTTCTCCCAAGTTGCCCTACCACCGAAAAATGCAAGAAAACTGCAATTGACAGTGTGGAAGTAGATGGAAGAATAGATGGAAAGAAATGTTTCCTGGTGACTGATTCAGCCGTAGAGTTGAATTTTTTTATGCCTGATGTGTTACGTCATCGGCATCTGCCTGAGTCACCAGAATAATTGTGTGGCATAACTGGGCACCATACAGAACTGATGGGAACCTTGGATGCCCGGACTGATGTGGCAGGACAGAAGACCATGAGACCATGCTTCCAGTCTATGTTGCTGAGAGGGAGGATCCTTGCCTTCTTGGTCTGGACTCTCTGATGTCCATGGACTGTGAACTGGATTTCTACTCCATAAAGCTGAAGGTCCAATAAAAGTCGGATCCTGACAAGGCAGTGAGATGAACCAGTTCTGATGGTGAGGTGAGGGTGCTCCACACTACACTGATACTCCCAAGATCAGGACTACTGCTTCAGTGAGGGAGCTCCACACTACACTGAAGCCTCCAAGATCAGAACTATTGCTCCAGTGTCTGGGGGTGGTGGAGCTGGATTTACTGTGCAAGACAAAGGCCAGAGTGATAGTGGGGAGGACTTTGGTGAAAACAGACGCAAGCGATGTGCCGATTGTGGAGGCCAATTTCTCCTTTGAGCCACAGAAGTTCAATGAGGGAGAAATTGTGGGAATGTGCCAGGCAGTGGACCCTGACTGTCATCAAAGGAAGACCTGTAAAAAGAGTGTAGTCAAAGAAGATGGGTATCTGCCAGACCAATTACAAGACCTATTTTGAAGGAGTTGCCACTGCCTGGATGACTCACAAGTGCTGAAGTTGAGGCAACTGCTGACGAAGTTTGCTGATGTCTTTCCAGGGCCGGCTTTTGGTATAGGCCATATAGGCGGTCGCCTAGGGCACCACCATCTGGATGTGGGCACCCTCCTAAGGAAAATATATTTATATATATATATATATATATATATATATATATATATATATATATATATATATATATATATATATATATATATATATATATATATATATATATATATATATATATATATATATAAGGTGACGTCAGTCTGCTACTATCGAGTTTAAATTATATATACAACACACACACACACAAAAAGCATATAGACAAGATTGAAAAAGTTCAAAGGGCCGCGACAAGATGGATACCAAGCTTAAGGGACCTAAGCTACGAAAAAAGACTAAATAAACTGAATCTACCAACACTACAGGAGAGAAGGAAAAGAGGTGACATGATAATGCTATATAAGTGCATATCAGGAAAGGAGAAAATAGACACAAATGATTACTTAACATATGGAGAAGCATCAGCAAGAGGACACTGCAGAAAACTGCATAAGAAGAGAGGTGATAAAGACGTAAGGAAATTCAGTTTCTCAAACTGAGCAATTGATCAATGGAATGCACTACCGAATGAAATAGTGTGTGCCAAAACATTTCACAAATTTAAGGATATGTACGATAAATATGGTTTAAGACACGGGACAGTACGAGCTTGACTCATTCCTGTAAAGATACAATTAGGTAAGAACAATTAGGTAAGAACACACACATTATAGGCTATCTACCTACCTATCTATCTATCTATAAAATGATCCTAATAATTCGAGCAATACATATTTTTGTTCTGCAGATAAAGAATAATGAAGTAATACCGGTAAATGAAGATATAATAATTAAAATGAAATTGGTTTGGAATATTTATACTGAGGAGTCTGGTTCATTAGCTCTCCAGTTAAGGGGTATTTATTTCAGTCCCTAGGTAGGTTAGGCTACAATTAATACGTAAGTGTTACGGGTGTATAGTGAAGTGGATTATGAATAATATATTGTATTTATTAATATATTGGGTCATCTTATTCTTGTGTTGTATTAGGAACTTTGCACCCGTTTGGCTGTTCCTCACAATTTTAAATCTCTCCCCGCATTTCTAATCAGTGCAATGAAAGTGGGGACTGGGGAATAAGTTAGCGTTTAATGGCCAGTGTCACTAACTGCAGAGTTACGAGTGATCGCCAGCTACTGCAGCTACTTCAGTTGGTCTACCCCTGCTGAGACCACAAGTCGCATATTTTCTAAAATCTCTCCCGCGGTAGTTATTGATACACCGTACTTAAGCTCTTCATGATATTATTCCTTAGTAGTTATTTTTATTTCCTAGACATGCTTTAGTGCGATAAATGCAGTAAAACTGTTACTAGAAACTGTAAAAGCACACTGGGGTATCTCAGAGTTAAGCATTTATACACAAGCCTCTAGCTGCAGCATTGGTTGAAACCCATAATTTTTAGTTTTCTAAAAAAAACAATGGTTCATCTGGAAAATTCTGAAGAAAATCTGCAGAGTTTTTCATATGAAAATTATGCATTGCTTAAAGCCGAAATCGTCAGGAGACGAGACTGCTTTCGCCCCTCCGAATGCTCCAAAGCAACGTACAAAAGGTCCCGCGGGGCAGACGACACCGGAGGATCTTGAGCTTGGTCAATCAAATATTTTGTATCGAAGAATCGTCACTTGTTTCTTATTGCCCTGGTTATTTTAATTTTGGTGGACAAATACATGAAATGGAGGAGAAATAAAGCTTATCGATATTTAAGGAAGGAAAGAATAATATTCATCCCTAATACAGAGATGGTAGCCCCACCATCATTTTATGCTTTTATATGACTATAATTTATTACAACCTTTCCCTTTTGGCAGTGAGTAAGAATGTTGATATAATTTCTCCCTTTCTTGTAGTAACACAGAGGGCGCATAAAAAAAAAAAAAAAAAAAAAAACGGGGTTTAGTTGACCAACTTTGATGTTGAAAATTTAATAATTTGGTGAAGATAGACAGTTTTTCCTCGATTCGTGACATCGGCCATTTGCTCGGCGCTCCGGCGTCATAGACAGGCCTTGTACAAGTTCCATGGACTGACAGATTGACTGACTGATGCCATCTAGCGAGAAGAGCAGGAAGATAAAACTTTTACTTTACAGTGAAAAAGTCCAAGCTTTCAGGTGCACAAAGAAGGAAACGGAAGAAAGAAGAGGAGGAAAGGAAAGCCCAATATAGAGGTATGTCGAGTTGTGTTGACGCTAAAATGTAGTTATATATTAATGGTCAAGCCAGACAGTCAGACTAGCTAGGTATCTGTGTATTTACTTTCGGACGGGAATATTTTTACTTTTACCACATATGATTATTATGTATGTGTCATAAAATACGTATAGATTATATGCAGTTTATATACAAATATAAGTTATGAAATATGTACTAAGCCACGGAATGTTTTTGGTCCACCCCTTGAAAGAAAATTTGGTTTTCTTGTTCACTCAAAATCTCAACTACCAAAACTGCCAAAGGAAATTTGCCCAAATATATGGGTGGCCCTCAGAATCGCTGCCACTATCCCAGTGGCAGTTGCTGCAGCTGAGAGGAACTTCTCCAGATTGAAATTAATAAAAACCTACCTTAGGTAGACGGCTCAAGACCGTCTGACTAGACTATCAATAATAAGCATTAATCGTTAGGAACCAAAGCCGGTATCTTTAGATGAAACCACAGATGCCTTTGCAGCGAGGTAGTCCAGATGTGTCACATTTTAAGAATATGTTGTTATGTACACACGGCCACATATGAACCTGGGACCGGGTTGGTGTGCATAATCATATCTCGTCAATGCAAAATAGATTTCAGGATGTGACTGAGGCACAAGGATGGTGTAGTAGGTATTACATGTAAAGATGGTTTCATAATCATTGGTGTTTTCTATCTGTTTAACTCATAATAGCAAATTAAGACCCCTGTTACACACCAACCCCATCCCAGGTTCATACGTGGCCAACCGTACAATACCTTATTTCAAACACTCGGAAGATTCTGCAGTACATGCTGTTCCTTTTTTTTTTTTTTCTTTTTTTTCTTTTTTTTTTTTAGCTTCACTGAGGCCAATAGTTTCTAACTTCAGATGAACTAAATAATTACAAAATCAGTACAAACTGTTGAACACACTGCACGCTACCTTACTATTCTTTACATGTAGAAATATTCACTCTTAGGCTACTCGAACTATCTCACTGACCTCGATCATTGGGTTCAAACTGCGCTATAACTTTTTACATGGAAAAATATAATGTTTTCTTTTTCTTGAATAAAAAAATAAATAAATGTACTATTGTTGTCTCTGAAGTTTGTTAGCCGTGCATTTCTGTAGAAAAAGTGACTCATAAGGATGATACGGTGATGAGGCAGTAATGGTCGGGCAATGTGGTGAACCATGGACCCGTGAAGGTGTTGGTTGGGGGGGGGGGCGCCAAATCCTAATCTCGCCTAGGGCGCCAAAATGGCTAGAGCCGGCCCTGTGTCTTTCCCACCAGAGACATAGACCTGGGGTACACTGATCTGGTGGAGCATTGTGTAGACACCGCGGATCACCACCCAATTAACCCGCCCCGTCCCAGAGACGTGAATTCACGTCCTCACATGATGTGCACTCATATCCCGGAGACGTAAATTAAGGCGGCAACATTGCAAGGTCCCTAATTAGTACAATTTTCAATTTTTGCGAGTGATTTCGTGAGTGATTTTTGGCACGTACACATGGGAGACCTTCCTCTATTACTCTACAAGATGCCAAGCAGGGACAATGCCTTACACCGCATAAACTCTCCCCCCCCTCTTCATGCCATTGTCTCGGTAATTCACCTGTTACCAGTGACCTGGCCAATAAAGACATTCAGGGCCAGAGTGATTCCCCAATCGATGACAATGTGGAGGACAAAGTTTACATAGCATTAGAGGAAGAAACGGTCAGAAATGATGATCAGGTAATGTGGGAAAAAAAAGGTCATGAATGGTGATGAGTTAGTGAGTGAAACAATGCTTATAATGCCTATAATACTGTTTGAAAACCAATATACTCTTGTACTACATATAAATTCGTACCAAGTAAATAAATAAATACTGTTTATGAGTGGATAAAACAGATACCTTCCCATAGAACTCGTTTTCTTTGGTGCCAGCCTGTTAGAAAACCCAGTCAGGTAAGGAGGTACTCGTACCTGGATTGAGTATTTTAAACCTCAGGTGAGCAATTTCTCTATGAATTTTCGATGTTTCCCACCAAAAGCGAATGTTTGAGCCTAAAAAAAAAAAGGTCCAAAAATGTCGGGACTGGGGCGTACCACTGCCCAGAAAACGTCGGGATGGGGCGGGTTAAATAGCCAGCGTGGGGGATGGCTCCAGTTCACTGGCATGAAATGGAGATGATGATGAAGAATCTTGAAAGTCAAGGAGTAATAGAAAAGTCCAGCAGTTCTTGGACATCAGCAGTGGTTCTTTTATGGGAAAAGTATGGCTCAGTAAGGTGCTGTGTAGATTGTCTAGCCCTAAATGAAGTGACAGTGAAGGATGCATACACCCTGCCAAGGATTGATGACACGCTGGATGCTCTGTCAGGTGCAAAGTTGTTCTCCACCCTAGATATGAAAGCAGGATACCACCAGGTCAAGGTAGCTGGGAAGGACAAGGAGAAAACAGCCTTTTCCTACAGGCAGGGATTATGGCATTTTAAAGTAGTTCCATTTTGCTTATGCAATGCACAAGTGACTTCTGAGTCTCTCATGGATCGCATACTAGAAGGCCTGAACTGGCAGACAGCTCTCACTTATCTGGACAGTGTAATTGTATTTGGATGGACTTTTGACCACAAACTGGAAAGGCTGTCAGAGGTCATCAACAGGATCAAAGCAGTGCACCTCAAGCTGAACCCCAGGAAGTGCTACTTGTTCCAGAAGGAAGTGATGCACCTGGGGCACATTGTAGGTGAGGGTGGCATCCATACTGATCCAGGGAATGTGGCAGCTGTGGAATACTGGCCAGTTCCAGCTTCTGTGAAGGAGCTACGGAGTTTCCTGGGTTTGTGTTCCTCCTATCGGCGTTTTGTCAAGGACTTTGCAATGGTAGTTGCACCTCTGCATAAGTTGTTGGGGAAGAGGCAGAAGTTTGTGTGGACAGCAGTGACTGAGAAGGCCTTTGATGAACTCAAGCATGCATCGGCAAGCTCACCAGCATTGCCGTACCCAGATCAGAGTCAGCCATTCATCCTGGACTGTCATGCTAGTGACCATGGTATTGGTGGAGTCCTGTCGCAGAAGAAGGATGACAAGGAGTATGTGCTGGCATAGTGCAGCAAGAAGCTCAGCCCACCAGAGCGGAACTACTGTGTGACCCAAAAGGAGCTCTTACCAGTGATAAAGAGCCGTGATTTCTTCCATCCCTATATGTATGGGTCATACTTCATCATGACAGAGTTTGCGGCACTCAAGTTGCTGAAGACTTTAAGGAATCCAGAAGGACAACAGGCATGCTGGCTTGGGAAGTTGGATCAGCAAAACTATGAGGTGCAGCACCGTCCTGGGCAGGAACATGGCAATGCTGCCATCAGCCTTGTGTCCCAGAGTGCCGGCAGTGTAGTAAAAAAAGATCATAGCAAGAAATGCAGCCATGCTGCAGTGACAGGGCCAGCGTCAAATGAAGTCCTGAGGGAGATGCAGATGGAGGATGCAGATTTACAACCAGTGCTAGAGTGGCTGCAGCGGAGTACAGTGGACCATCTTGGGAAGAGGTTTCAGATGCAACCCTGTGACCAAGAGCTACTGGAATGAGTGGGACCTTCTTCGTTTGAACTAAGGACTACTGGAGCATCGATGGGAAACACCCGATGGCCTCAGCAAGTATTGGGAACTGGTGGTTCCAAAGAAAATGAGGTCCGAGATCTTAGATGAGTCCCGCAACCAGATCACTAGTGGGCACCTGGGAGTGAAGAATACGCTAAGCCAGCAGAGGTTCTACTAGACTGGCATGCATCTGGATGTTGAAGGGTGGTGTCAGGTCTGTGATGCATGTTGTGCCATAAAGAGACCCAAGAAACGTGGTTGCATCCTATTCTAGGTGTACCAAGTGGGTGCACCAATGGAAGGAGCCATGGTGGACATTGCTGGACCTCACTGAAAAAGGAAACTGGTATATATGTATATGTAGGCAAGGACTTCTTCACAAAATGGCCAGAAGCTTGTGCCATATGCGATCAAGAGGTTGTGACTGTTGCTCAGGTGTTAGTTGACCAGTTTTTCTGTCGCTTTTGGATGCCACCGGAGCTACATTCAGAACAGGGTAGAAATGTCGAGTGTGCTGGATTCCGTGCGTGCTTCAAATTACTGGGGATCAATAAGACCAGGACGACCCCACAAAGGCCAAAGTCAGATAGGATGGTGGAGAAAGTCAACAGGACCCTGGGACAAGAACTGGCCAATTACTAAGAGGAATATAGAAAGGGACCAGAAATTACCTGCATTGCTGATGGCATTTCGTCCTGCATCCCTGCAAAACTGATGCTGGGCCACGAGTTACATTTACCCGTTGACTTGTTAATAGGAACATCACCTCGTGAGGAGCTGGCTACAGACACCTCTAGCTATGTAAAGTATCTTCAGGAAAGGATGGCTGAGGTACATCAAATGCGAGGAGGCCGTATTATGAAAATCCAGAGTTCTGGCGGTTCAGTGGCGACGTTCAGTCGTCAGACTTTCCTGAGCGTCAGTCATCCTTACTATAAAAAATTTGGACTGCCAGTACTGGCGAAACCCAGTTCAAGAGTTTGAATGCCGCAACAGTCGCTAGATTGGGCGAGAATGCGCTGCATGAGCATTAACAGCGTGCGAATTTTAAATGTTTCTTTTGTTTAATAAACCAGACACTTCACAAAACCATTCTTAGAGGTTGTTTTTAAGTAGGAAATATGTTTTTATGTGCCAGAATTGGTAAAAAATTACGGCAGAATGCATAAAAAGGATGCATGTTTGAGCAAGTAACAGTAACGGTATACTTTATAGGCTAAGCATGTATTATAATTTATCCTCCTTTGCCATTATTTGCAGGAACTGAAATATCTAGATTGATATTTATCCGTGCATAGTGAAAGTATTATTGTATACTTCATAGACTTCCATGACATGTTTCCTGCCAACTATCCAGTCAGGTACTACACTGCAGTATAACCAGATATGTGCACCTCTTCTCATGTAGCAGTACATATGTTTCTAAATTTGTATTACAAGTTGTAAAAACAAAGTTATTACAGAATAATTTTTAGTATGCAGGCTGCATTGCTTCTGTACAAGCTGGTTGAATGGTGACATTCATTGCAGCACCAACACATGAGGGATGCACAAACACTCCTTCATTTTTTTTCCCAGCAGTTTCTTTCCACACCTGTCATCCAGCTATAACCAGCAGAACATATTGGAAAATATAGGTTCTCAGATGTGTGTGCTGTCACAGTTGTACATTCAGTTTCTATGTATTTGGCTAAAGTTTCTTCCCCATTATATTGCCACCTTCCCTGTCCTGGTTTTTACAAGCAAATTTCCATTCTAGCTCAATAATTCTACTCCCCTTGTATTCACATTCTTGATTATTACCTTTCCCTTTAAACAATGTGCAGTGATTTAGGTTTCTTGATGCAGTACAATTTTCTTTTGCTATATCCGTCTGCTAGATAAATCTTACCTCTTTTCCCAGAAATCATTCCACGTCCATATATCCAGGTCTGTTTAATACATTTTCAGACTGCTTACAGTTCTGTTTTCCTAGCTTTCTCCTTAACTATTCACATTCTTGAAGTTGCTGTCCATCACTAAATATTTATCTCATTATTTTCTTCTTGTCACAGGCACTGCTTAACTTCTCCTTCATGCTTTCATACAACCCTTTCACCCAAACCAGTATTCCCTGCCTTTCCTACACCCATCTGCTCCATTGCAGTAACTGTAATTTTTCATCTAAAATTATTTTTTGTACTACATATGCATAGTACAGGCCATTTCCTGGGGCCTGCAGCTATTTGCATGTAAGAAAATATCTTGGGATAGAGAAGCCTCAGGATTTGAAATAATCTGCATTGTTTTATTAACAAGTTTTGTATTAAAGACAAAAGACCTATGCTCAAAACTGAATGTTTGATTGAAACAGGTAAATATATCAGTCATCATTCTGGCCATACCACGTTGAGTACACCGCTTCCCGTCCGATCAGCGAAGTTAAGCAACAGTTGGGTCTGGTTAGTACTTGGATGGGTGACCATCTGGGAACACCAGATGCTGTTGGCGTTCTCCCTACGTGTCAAGTGGGGTTGGTGGAGGATTAGTGCCCCTCTCTGTCAAACAATTAACTCTAAGCCCTTGGCCACCCCGTTTGGGATACATGGCGTCTGGCAATGAATGAATGAATCATTCTAACCAACCAAATCATTCATCTGGTAACTTTACCTACCTTTATCTTGACTAAAACAACTTATTTTGGTCCAAAAACGAATTACTTATTCTAATAAAGAACCTACGTGATTGCATTTATTTGTTGGTATTAATTACTTTTTTTTTTAACCCATTTTTTAAGTGTAAAGGACCACTAAAGCTGGTGAAAAATACACCCCTAACTAACCATTTGCCAACTCAGATCTAACTCTGATATCTGTTATTTCTGCCATGTAATATTATAATATTGTACATTTAGTCTGCTTATAAGTTATATATTTATTTAGCCTCAAATGTGGGGGGAAAGTTGTACTGTATCTACTATAGCTAAGTAGTGACTTTCGTTATTTTAGCAACCACTGCAAACTACTACATGAAACAACTACTGTATACACTTGAACTGCATGTGGTGTACTTCAAGAAGCACCCCATTATAAAAAAAAAAAAAAAAATCATTTATTTAATCACTTTCCAGTGCCAATATATCATACATTCAACTATACTAAGGCAGAATCTTATAAGCTTCCCCTCCAGTGTGATAGCTACAGCACAGAACTGGCTAACACACAAACTCTGATATTGCTGCCGTTTCAAAATCTGTTAATTTCCACAGGTACTCTGAAATTAATTTCTGAGTACAACTTATTGTTATAACTCCATTTACTGTTCACCACGTTGCCTCCCCATCACATGACAAGTTTTGTTTACTTGTATTCGCTACAGAAACGCTGAGTCTTGTAAAATTTTCTGAACAGCTCTAAATATCTCGTATATTTTAGCCTGCCAAAAAAATTTTATTCCCGAAACATTCAGTGTATATACATGGAAAAAACAGCAATCATATTTATGAATATTTAAGTTTGTTATACGAAATGGGTGTCTCTCGTGGCGTTTATTCTCCTGTCACATTCCAATACTATTTTACTCCATAACCAGCAGATGAACGTCTGGCATGAACAGTAAAAATTTTTATGGTACGAAACACGGGAACGTCAGACGCTCACATTCGGCAATACTGGCGTTTAGTTTTTATAGTACGGCCCCATAAGTGTTCAGTCAAAGTGATGAAGCACAAGTATGATGTTAAGGCAAGTGAGGTGAGCTTCAATGTTGGTGACAAAAGGCATTTTTTGTAGCACATCAGAAAGTCAAAGGGGTTTGAAATTCTGCTGTTGGAAAATCAAACTCCTCACCGAGTAGTTGCCTCTAAAGTAGTGCATACCCAAACTACCAATCAGCGTGTTGTGTAGCGGAATGTAGCCAGTTAGGGAGTTTAGCATCGTGTTTAATTCGCATTACCAGATGATAACCATTCATTTTTTATATTGTAATGGATAACAAATAATCATGTTAATGAGTCAATGACGTTAATGAATTCTGACAATGTACTTTATTACGCAAATAAATCAATTTAAATGTTCCGTCTTGCACCACCTCGCACCTCCAGCCCCAAAATGGCCGACGCATCCGATGAATCGACTGTGGTTTTGGCTTCTTTTAAATGAAAGTACAAAATTACAAAATTCTTACATAGCGTCTCAGCCTGTCATAAGTATTTTCATGCTGTGTTTATATGAGGGACATAGATGCATTTCCAAACCATGAAAGGTGCTTGGATCCCTAAATTTTCGAGTTTATCATATGTCCTACTGCAGGAAATGCAGCCATTGAAACAAGTTTACAGATCCACTGCGAGGTTGGTCTTGAAAACAGCAGGAGAGTAAACGGTTCCTACTGGCCTTAATTTCTGGTTCGGAATGGAAAGAAAATTGTAAGCAATGCTTAGGACCATAAAATGTCATTATGAAAAAGTTGTCGTCTCATTTACTCTCTCTTCTCGAAACTGAAAAGTACGAGTTCTTCCGAGGCTCACAGTGCTCGTTTGTCTGGCTGTGCTATTGCTTAGCATTCTGTAAACTCCAACAGCAGAAACCCAAAACCCTTTGACTTTCCGAGGTGCTACAAAAAACGCCTAAAGTTTGGTTATACAATCCTCAGTGACACCCACCATAGCTGCAGAGCCAATGGGATGGGCCTTACACTGTGCTGGATTGCCTATCAGACGTAATATATCAGATTTGGGGAGGCAGGAAGTCTCGCCCAAAAGTGGTACACATGAACTGTCTTTGGCAGTATCATGGACCAGGACAGTACAGCTGGGATGTCTCTGAGTAACCGTGCTCATACGCAGCCGAGGATGTTGAGGAGGACCAGGGAGCTAAAGTACAAGAGGATGGTGACAGTTTCCCGAGCGAGGAAGTGAATCAGGAAGAGGACCAAGACATTCCAGGAGGAGTGGACTGTGTGGAAGTGCAAGGACATTGTCGGAAGTGGCATACGAGAAGACCTGATAAATTGAAGGATTATTTTGTGTATCATTAAATGTTTAGTTGGATTAAGGATTATGTTTGTATATACTGTGTAGCTTTGTCAGGACGACAAACGACTAGGGAGGGGGTAATGTTAAGAAGCAGGATTTGTTACGTAGTGCTGGAGTATTCCTGACTATTTTCGATTTTTTTTTTTTTTATCTGGCACGCATCAAAGTTGCCAGTTACCCTGCTATTTGTGAGCGGAGGCATTTTGTAAGTTATGCATGAAATTTTGTGCTCTTTTTCTCTGTAATGTTTTATTTACATGATTGTTAAAATATGTAATTTTATCTCAGCTTGTACGAGAGTGTTTTGGCATATTATGGATGTCTTTGAGTTGGTAACTGTTGTAACCGTTGGTCCCTCGAGAATGCACGAGAACTTTGGAGTAGTAGGTCACTCTAGAGTCTAGAATGTAGGAGGCTGATATAAGTGGGCAGAAGGGGCTGGAGCAGTTTCAGTCAGTTTTCAGTTCAATTTGAGTGAAGTTCAGTATCAGTCCAGTATAGCTCCAGTACTTGTGAAAACAGTGAATTGCAGTTGGCAAGCATAAGTGTATTTGCAGTTAGTGAAGACTGTATGGCTTCGGTACTTGTGAAAACAGTGATGTGTAGTTAGCAAGCATCATGAGTAAACAGTAGCACCAGTCGAACAGGGCAGTACTTCCGAGGTGGATGGAAAGCTGGTGACAGGGAGAGCTGGAGCTCCCATTTCACCAGCCCTCAGATTTGATCCTGACCATCTCCCTTTGCTGAACATTTTCAGTGCATTCAATTACACAGAGATTAGGCCAGCATGCTTTCTTAATACTTCTACCTTCAACTGTTACACCACACTACACGTGCATAACATAATACACCTTCTATTCACTCTCTTTATCAATGGCCGCTGCAGTGTTACTATCAAATAAGGTGGTACCACACACACCATAAAGCCAGTCAGGAGACAGGACATGGGTGCTGGGCAATCCCCAGGTCCTGTCCTCCCCACTTACTGTTTTTTAATCAGCCCATACACCACTGACCGGGCTAATGTATGGCCCGGCCTGCACTATATGTGCCGGGAATCTTTCAACGAACGAACGAACGAGGTGGTACCTCATATTGCCACCACCGGCAGGGTAGGGCTGGTGGCACAGGGTCTTCCCAGTCGCCATCAAGCGACTATGCCGGCAGAGACTCTTGGAATTTTCAGTGATGCTTGTCAGCAGAGAAGTGAAAGTGCGGCCTTATTCTTCGCCAACATCCGTGGCCTTAGCACTAATTTAAACTCGGTTCATTTTTTCCTTCAATCCATATCCCCTCTGGCCCTTTTCGTCAGAAAACCACAAATCTCATCCTGTACTGATACATCCCCTTTTTGTTTTCCCGGTCACCATCTCTTCACAAACTTCCATAACAAGGGTGGCACTTGTTATATCAAATCCCAATATGCAGTTGACACAGTTATAAACTTCACTTCATCCAGTTTTGATTACTTATTGTATAAACTACATTGTCAAAATATTACCAAATATATCTGTGTAGTCTATCACGGCTATCACTCTGCATTGCTTCTTCGGAATCCAGTGTATTTGATTTCATATCCACACAGTTGAGTAACCTTAAGTTTGCCCTTAGCACCGGAATTACCATTTTGGGTGATTTTAACATACATAATGTTGAATGGTTATTGCATTCTGCCAGGACTGAAGACACTGGTCTAGAGAGTGAGCTGTTTGCAGAATCATTTAAACTCACCCAGCTGGTAAAGCAACCAACCAGAATTCCTGATAATCCTAACCATAATGCCCATCTCTTAAATTTATTCTTGACAAATAACCCGGATCAATACAGAATAGATTTACTGTCACCACTTGGATCCTCTGACCACAATCTAATCAAAGCTTCATTAGTTAACCCCCCACCCTCCCCGTTCTGAACCTGTCAGGGTGATGGCACTTTGATAGAGCAAACTGAGATGGATTTAGAATTTATCTTGCTGACATTCCATTGCAATCTTCTCTAGTGATCCCAATTCTACCCGGTACCACATTTGCAACTTAATACTAGCTGGTATGGATTTATTCATACCAAGTCAACAGTTCACTAAAAGATCGAACTCTCCAAAATGGTTTGATGGCAACTGTGCCAGAGCAACAGCCCAAAAGTCACTGGCATATAACTCTTACTTAAAATAAAATAAAAACATCTGAATCACTCTGTCACTAGAAATCATGCAAAAGCTGTAATAAATCTAGCTAAATCAAACTTTCTTCAAAAGCAAGCATCAAAACTACTTAACAACCCTAATGACAATAGAATATTCTGGTCAACTCTTAATTCTTTCAATAATAACTTTAGCAAGTCATCATCCATTCCCCTTCTGTAATCTTCAGTTGGCAACATTACACATAACCCACGTGCAAAAGCACATATTTTTGCCAGTACATTTGCCAGAAATTCTACCATAGACAATGCCAGCCAGAATGTCCCAGTACTAGAACTTGACTCTCCCGAAATTGTTCCACTTAGAATACTGGCAAGATACGTAAAATCCATCCTAGACAATTTACCTACCAACAAAGCTCCAGGCCCAGATGGAATTCTGCCAATTGTTTTGAAAATGTGTTCCCCTGAACTTGCCTCTGTTCTAGCTAAATTATTCAGACTATGCATACGTACTTCTTCATTCCCAAATTCATGGAAAGAAGCCAATATCCACCCAGTTCGGAAGAAAAGAAGTTCCTCTGACCCCTCTGATTACAGACCAATAGCTGTCACATCTTCTCTTAATAAGGTATTTGAAACTTTAATTAACCCGCCCCATCCCGACGTTTTCTGGGCAGTGGTATGCCCCAGTCCCGACATTTTTGGATTTTTTTTTTTTTTTGGCTCAAACATCCGCTTTTGGTGAGAAACATTGAAAATTCGGAGAGAAATCGCTCACCTGGGGTTTAAAATACTCGATCTAGGTACGAGTACCTCCTTACCTGACTGGGTTTTCTAACAGGCTGGCACCAAAGAAAACGAGTTCTATGGGAGGGTAACTATTTTATCCACTCATAAACAGTATTTATTTATTTACCTGGTACGAATTTATAAGTAGTACAAGAGTATATTGGTTTTCAAACAGTAATATAGGCATTATAAGCATTGTTTCACTTACTAACTCATCACCATTCATGACCTTTTTTTCCCACATTACCTGATCATCATTTCTGACTGTTTCTTCCTCTAATGCTATGTAAACCTTGTCCTCCACATTGTCATCCATTGGGGAATCACTCTGGCCCTGAATGTCTTTATTGGCCAGGTCACTGGTAACAGGTGAATTGCCAAGACAATGGCGTGCAGGTGGGGGGGGAGGAGAGGTTATGCGGTGTAAGGGATTGCCCCTGCTTGGCATCTTGTAGAGGAATAGAGGAAGGTGTCCCGTGTATACGTGCCAAAAATCACTCGCAAAATCACTCGCAAAAATTGAAAATTGTGCAAATTAGGGACCTTGCAATGTTGTCGCGTTAATTCATGTCTCCAGGATATGAGTGCACATCATGTGAAGACGTGAATTCATGTCTCCAGGATGCGGTGGGTTAATAAGCACATTGTTAAACATATTGAATCCAACAACTTAATTAGTGATGGACAATATGGTTTTCGCCACGAAAGATCCACCATTGACTTACTCAATTTCGTAACTCATACTATTGATCAATCAATTGACCTACATGAACAAACTCATGCAGTAGCCATTGATATTTGTAAAGCTTACGATAGAGTATGGCACCGTTCCCTACTGTCCAAACTTCCTTGCTATGGACTAACGTCTTTTGTTCCTTTGATTTCCTCGTAGGCTATCTCAGTGACAGGTAATGATGGGCGATACCAGCTATTTCGTATCGATTCGATACCGATTACGTTTTTAACTAGTATCGGCGGTATTGATTACCAATACAAATACCTCGACCTTTGCTAATGCTGTTTTTTAATATATAGCCTAAGGGTGCCAGCACTGTTGTGACAGTGATTTCCAGTCAAGGTCAGTGGTGTGAATGACTTATACAGTACGGTCGCACGCTGGGTGACGTGGGATGACAGGAGACAAAGAATCTGGGCTGCCAGATGCAAAAGTTTTATCCCGGACTTTCAGCCTACTAAATGATTTCTGCATATTGAAATTACTTAATTTTTCCTTAAAAATTGCCAAATTGGAAAATTTTTCTTTAGTAACCGAAATATCGATACTTAGGCACCAGTATCGATACTTCAGCTTAATTAGCCGGTATTGAAAGTGTTGATATTTTGGTATCGATACGCCCACCCCTAGTGACAGGAAAATAAGAGTAAAAGTAGATGATGTATATTCCAATTTCCACTCAATTAACACCATTGTGCCGCAGGGATCAGCTCTGGCGCCAACCCTTTTCCTGGTTCATATTAACTCCTTAACCACAGGGCGTCACTTTCATGATGCTTGGGAGCAAGGGATCATACTGCGGAGCGTCCTTTCATGATGCTTGGGAGCAAGGGATCATACCGCGGGGTGTCACTTTTGTGATTCTGTGTTATTTTGAATTCGCCCGGGCTTTCAAGTGATGGCTTGTATCATCTATCAGTACTGCCAATGTCCAACACTAGTCAGCACTCCTAATCTCATCTGTACTCCCATCCATTGTTGACAATTTAGTCATTTCTCCCCGTTCTTGACTCCCCTCCCTACCTCCCCTCCATTACCCTCTCCTCTCGCCTGCCTGGCCACGCTGCGCTAAGTAAATCTTCCCCAGAATTTTCCACTGATTTCATCCATTGAAATAAGCCCTATGCCCTATTCTTATACAAAATAATATATACAAAAGAAAAAATAAGGTAAGCGATAGTGCCATACACCTGGAATTGGCTAATTATCACCTGACAACACCTCATGTGCACTTGTTCGCTAGTTTTCGCTGTTTATTTCCCCTTGAAATATGCTGTATAATCTATTCTCGTAATAAAAATGTATATAAGAAAGGAAGGGAGAAGCCTAAGAGATATTTACATTCACCTGGAACTACCTAATTTATTATGTATTGTCTAGATTTCCTGCCAATCATTTCATAGCATGTATATTAGCAGCTGTCACCACGCTGACATTGGCAGCCTTTCACAGCCCCTAGGCCACCACAGCATTCAGTTTAGTGTCGTCTTTCAAGGTGAAACCGCGTCGGATTTGCGCCTGTCCAATTCCGCCGCTTTTTAGCCCCATGCAAAGGGCCCTGTGACCTCTACCTCTACTAAACCTCATGTGGGAAGGGGTAAAGGGCTAAGTGATTGCTGTGGAATGTGAACTGGCTAATTTATCAATGAAAATGATGGACAGTGACTACAATCTTTCTGGTGACTAAAACAGTGCAAGTGGAAATATAAATGTGTAAACAATGTGTAAACAGCAAGTGAAAGCAATGAATGTAAATATAATTGAACAGGGGAAAATAGTTTTTTAAGTTACTGCAAGTGACAGTGCATAACACAGTGTAAATAAAATAGAAATGTAAATAATGTAAATAAAATAGAGAATGTATATAGAAATATAAATGAGTAGTTATTTAAGGATACGAGTATATATATTGGGAGTAATGAAAGTGAAAGTTTCACTCTAGCATGTATGAATACTATGAGTTATGAAAGCGAAAGTGAAAGTGACAGATTCGCTCTCAACGCTAGTATACAGGACGAGAAAGTGAATGCAATGTATTTTACTGAAAGAGAAATTGATTGCCTACAGTGACAATAAGCTACTATTACTGAAGGAAACTTATGGATAAAGACTGCAGATATATGTAAGTGTTATATAGTAACAGAAATATAAAGTGTGAGTGTTTTTATGAGTAATAAATGACAGAATACCAGTGGCGAACGAGTGTAAGTGGGAAGCTGGTACGCGCTCGTAATTTTCATTGCTTTCACAGTGTTTTTTTTTTTCAGTATGGATTCCAAACTATTTGAAAATCATAGAATAGTGTTTCTAGTGATAATATCTGGCTGTGGTAATCATATTACGGGGTGTTGGGAAGTGTAAAGTAGAGACTTCGTTACCCAACATCAGAAGTCTCCACAAGTCCTACGGTACTCGAGGAAGGCTCAACAAACATCCCAGGAGAAAGCTAAAGGTATGTGCCATATGCTTACATAATTATAATATTCTAGGACTAATAACTGATTTTTGGCAAATATTTTTACAAAGTCTGTCGGAGCGCGAATATCCCCGCAGGACACGCAAGATGTGCCAAAACAACCCCGCGGTTTAGGGGTTAATGATCTCTTATCTGTCACCCACAATCCCATCCACTCATATGCAGATGACTCAACACTACATAGTTCATTCACACTCAGACACCCATTCACAAAATCTATTATCTCTACCTCTCAACTCAGTACAGCCATCTCCATAAATCAAGACCTATCTACGATCAGTGAATGGGAACAAAACAACCTTGTCTCATTTAATGCTAGAAAAACTAAAAATATACAATTTACTAATAGACAGATATTGCCAGATTCATATATTACCTTCAGTACTACTAATATTCCCATCTCCAAAAGGATTGAAATTCACAGCGTCTCACTTAACAATACCCCCAGTTGGACCTCTCATGTTAGATCACTTGCTAAAACTGCCTCAAAGAAACTTGGATTAATGTACAGAGTCCGTAACTTCTTCACTGACGAGCAGTTAGCTGTGATTTATGAGTCATGTACACACTCAGCTTGAATATTGCTCACCCTTGTGGAATGGATGAGGAGAGGTTGCATTAAAACTAGACAAAATTCAGAACAAAGCTGTCAGAATTATTAACAACCCTGCCATTACAAATAAACTACCTCCCTTACAAAAAGGAATGTTGCCTCCCTTGCATTATTTTACAGATATTTTTATGGCAAATGCTCAGACAAATTTGAGTCCATGGCGTCACCTCTCCCTCGTGCTACACGGGCATCTGGTAGTGCTTATGACTGGAATGTCACTCACACATATTGCAGAACTTCTGCCTGTCAGAATTCTTTCATTCCCCAAACTGCATCTCTTTGGAACTCGCTTCCCAAGAGCTGTTTCCCTCCAAACTTCAACCTACAGCTGTTCAAGTCTAACTGTTACAGAGATTTTATGAACAGAGGACACCAGTAATGTGGTGTATGGATTTTTTTTTCTTCGTCTGTTCATCATTGCCAGACGCCATGTATCCCAGACGGGGTGGCCAAGGGCTTAGAGTTAATTGTTTTTACAGGGAGGGGCACTAATCCTCCACCAACCCCACTTGACGTAGGGATGCCAACAGCATCTGGTGTTCCCAGGCGGTCACCCATCCAAGTACTAACCAGACCCAACGTTGCTTAGTCTGTTCTGTTATTAAAAAAAATGAAATGTAATTACTTGAAAACTAAAGACAGTGACCCTAAGAGGCCATTGTTTATTTACAATGCCTGTGCTGCTCTGTGTTGTTGTACACTGAAAGTCTGCCTCTAGGATGAACAGCTCTCTGGGCAATGCCCTTCCTATACTGTACTACTGCTGTTGGAACCTGTGGCATTGTGGGACGGGGACATAACAATGGCACTGGAATGTGACAGGAGGATAAACGCACCAGAGACGACCTCTCTTGTAACAAACTTAAATATTAATATGATAGCTGTTTTTTCCATTTATAAACAGTAAATAATTCAGGACCAAAATTCTTTGGCAGGCTAAAATATGTGAGAAATACAGGCCGTTCAGAAAATTTTACAAAACTAAACGTTTCTGTAACGAATACAAGTGAACACAGCATCCGTGGTGGTTTGTTGGCGACGTAGTGTATATTATGATAATATATCGTGCCCCAGAGTTATTATCAGACTACTTGTGTAATTTCTCACTAATTTATGAAAAGGGAACAATATCAGTGCTTGTGTGTTAGCCAACTCAGTGGCGTGGATACCATAAATGAGGACAGGGCTATAAGATTTCTGTTTGTAGTCGAATATTATCCGTGTGTGAAAATCTTGGTATTGGAAAATCATGACATATATGACTTATTTTTGCTAATGGGTTGCTTCTTGAAGTATATTACATGCAAGTCAAGTGTATAGCTAAGTCATGCAGCAGCTGCAGTGGTTGCTAGCATAATCATGGTACTTTGCTGGGCACAGTACAACTTTCCTCCATTTATGAGGCTAAATAAATATATACCGATTAAGAAAGAGTATGTATACAATATTATACTGCATGACAGAAATTACAGATGTCAGAGTTAGGTAAGTGTTGGTAAATGGTTAGCTATGTATTTTTCGTCAGCTTTAGTGTTCCCATGTGCAGTTAAGTTACAGAAATGGGTAAAACAATAGATTACCTAAAATTTTCATTAGTACCAACAGGTAATGCAGTCACTTACGATCTTAATTGAAATATTATAGTTCATTTTTGCACCAAAATAAATAAGCTGAGTTAGGTATCATAGGTAAAGTTAACGTGAGTAAAAGTGAATTGGTAGGTTAGGATGCTGGCAAAATATTTACCCATTTCAGTTAAGCACTCAGATTTGAACATAGCTGTGTTGGCTATAATACAAAATTTGTTTGTACAGCAATGTAGACCATTTCATGGGGTTCACTGAAAAAAACATGAGGTAGCTTTCTATCCCAAGAGCCACTCTTACCAAAAAATAGCTAAATGTCTGCGGAAATGGCCTATATCATTCACATAGTATATATAAAAAAAAAAAAGTTAATTAGATGACAACGACAGCTATTTTGATGGAGGGGTAGACGGTTGTAGGAAAGGCAGGGAAAATTGGATTTGGTGGAAGGGTTATACAAAAATATGACAGAGGCAGTTAAATGATGACTCTGACAAACAGGTAATAATAAGATTAATATTTAGTGAAGAAGACCAGCATCAAACTTACAAACACTTTAGGAGAAAGCTAGGAAAACAGAACAGTAAGCAGACTGAAAAAGTCTGAATCAGAATTGAATGAAAGTCATGCAGAAGTGGAATGATTTCTGGGAAGAGAGGTAAAGTATACCTAGCACACTGGAAAAGAAAATGAAATACTGTACTGTACCAAGTAACTTAAGAAATAATTGCACACTAAGAGAAAGGTAATAATCAAGAATGTGAACACAAGAGGAGTATAATTATTGAGCTAAAATGGAAATTTACTGGTAATAACTGACAGGGAAGGTGGCAGTAGTATAGGAGAGAGAATTATAGCCAGATATATAGAAAATGAATGAACAGTTGTGACAGTACACACATCTGATAACCAGTATTTTCCATCGTGGTCTGCTGGTTATGGCTGGCTCACATTGTGGAAAGAAATTGCTGGGAAAAAAGTGGAGTGTTAATGCATCCCTCATGTGTTTCTGCTTCAGTGAAAGTCACCATGCAACCAGCTTTGTAAAGAAGCAAAGCAGTCTCCATTCTAAAAAATTATTCTGTAAAATCATGTATTTACATCTTCCAGTATAAATTTAGGAACATAGGATGTACTGATACATGAGTAATATGCACATAATCTAGATATGCTGTTGTACAGTTCCTGACTAGTCAGCTGGCAGGAAAAATATAATGGAAGTCTATGAACTATGTATTTAATACATTCACTTTGGTTATATAAATAAAAATCTAGATGTCTTATATATTTTCTCATGTTAATAACTGCAAAAGGAGGATAAATCATAGTTCATGCTTAGCCTATACAGTATACTGTTTCTTGCCTGTAAATGCTTGTCCTTTATCCGTTCTACCATAAATTTTTACCAGTTCTAGTGCATATGCACGTACATAATTCCTACATGAAAATAGTTTAGAATGGGTTAACGATATGTCTGGTTTATTGAACAAAAGAAACATTCGATATTCGCTCTCTGTTAGCGGTCATGCAGCGCATTCTCACCCAATCTAGCGACTGTCGCGGCATTCAAACTCCTGAACTGGATTTCGTCAAGACTGATGGTCGAGATTTTTTATAGTGTGGGTGATTGACGCTTAGGAACGTCTGACGACTGAACGTCACAGTTGGACTGCCTGAACTCTGGGTTTTTATAGCATGGCCCCTAATGATGCTAAATGTGGGCAATAAAAACTATTTGACTTTTGGCAGTCATTTTGCTGACCTTGACCTCGAGTCCCAATATCTGAACTCGTCCAAGATATTGGCCTTATCTTGATACCTTGAAGGTTTCATGTTGATAGCTCAAACCGTTCATGAAATACAATGGGAACACACACACACACACACACACACACACACACACACACACAGGCGGATAAAAACTTTATCGCTCCGCCTTGGTAAGGGCAGACGGTAACAACAATAGCTTGAACACAAGTGCTCGTGGAACCTTCGGGCCCCTCGCACTTGCTCCTGCAGAGGGCTCTCGCGTTTATGTGCTGTTCTAGTGTAACGTTGTCACTTGGATTTTTTGCAGCTAACCAATTGGTCGTGTTATTTGCACCTTCGGGAATGGAACCCAGTTGTGTATTTTTAGTTCTACCTCTGGGCAAAAAATTCTACGGAGATCCTATGCCGGGCTCCGGGAGGAGCGTTTTTTAGTCAAAATGTGATCTCTCATTAAATATAGTAAAAGTTTTTCAATCGTGATGGGACCAGTTTTTTTTTACATCAGCGATTTTTTTCCGAAATTTGTGCCAATTTTGGTGCGATTTCAATGTGTAGTTTTGGCTGCCCAAAACACACACACACACACACACACACACACACACACACACACACGGCTGCTGCTATAGTATATTAGATTACATTTTAGGATCAGTGTGTCTTGTGTATATTCAGTGTATTTCATTCTCATTTTAAATATACTTACGCTGTTTCCTCATTGTCAGCACGTATACCTACTCAAATTTAAGAGACTAATTGAAGTATTTCATTACATACTGGTATTGCTCACACTGATATAATTCTCTAAATAACCATACTAATGCTTCTTCATTCAACATTCATTCTGTTATTACGTAAACCCACACTTTTCCAGAAGACTACAGCTCAAGTATTCGTTCTAGCTCCAATCTCTACCATATGTCACCTTATTTCATATTCCTTCATTTTATCCCATTTACCACATTCTGTCAATTCGT
This sequence comes from Coenobita brevimanus, assembly GCF_032717465.1. Lineage (NCBI taxonomy): Eukaryota > Metazoa > Arthropoda > Malacostraca > Decapoda > Coenobitidae > Coenobita > Coenobita brevimanus. Next base: position 13,969,544 of record NC_137006.1, read on the forward strand.
TCTTTCTACCAGTTCCACCTAAGGCTTACAGACTCACTCTCTTCAGTAGCAAATTTATTTTTTCTTAAATGTACATTATTTCCTACTAACCGATTTCAAACAGTTGCCTACTTGTTTTGACTCAGTTTCAGGGGAGTGCTTCGTGCGCATTTCGCTCTTCCATAATTGTGTCTACTGCTTTTCTATGTATACTCACCCAACTTCATTCTGGTTTTATGCCTATTCATCCTACTTTACATCATTCTCTTTGCGTACAGTCGCCCTAGTATATTCAGTTTCATTCTGTTGCCATGTATATTAAACCTTCATCAAAACTTTATTCCAGCTCCATAGACTCATCATGTAACAATTTATCTTCCTGTTCCTGTTTAAACTAACTATAGTTCATTTTATCCTAAACTGAATTAACCTTATATCATCTACCTTCAGTTTCTCACTACGAACACATCCAGAGTCGACAGACTGTATCCTTGACACTTCATACTAGGTCATTCTGTTTATTATATTTTCAATAGGTCATTCTATTTACAGTATTTTTAGTCCAAACATACACTGTTTCTCTTTCACCAAAACTCAGGTCTGTATCACATACGCAACACTCCACAAGCTTCACAACTTCTGAAATTTAGCCAGTTTCATCCAAACTTAAATGTATCATTATATCTTTATGTATAGTTTTACCAATTAAAACTGATATATATCGTGAGAGTAAAAAAAACAAATCTAACTACTTTTTGGCAGTGGTGACAGTCGTGGCCCAAATGCACTGGATGAATACAGGGACAAAAAGGAGGAGGAAGCAGTCTATAAAAAAGGGGGTAAAGAAGTTGCAGGAGAATGGAAAAAAAAAAACAGAGGAGCGATTGGTTAGGTATAGTTTGGAGCAGATGGGGAAGGTAGAATGTGCGTGTGAAAAGACGAAAAGGGGATGCAAGGATCAGCATGGTGGAATGAGGAGGCGAGACAAGCTGTAGCGCAAAGGAAGAGAGCATACACTGAGTGGATGAGAAGTGGAGACATGGATAAATCATAGAGACAAGGAGAGATGTGAAAAGATTAGTAAGAGAGAGTAAGAAGAGAATGGCTGAGGAGTTAAAAGGAATTTGACTGTAAAATGGGGGTAATGTATTAAAATGTTCTGGAAGGAGGTTGAGTCAGATAGGTGATGTAAGGGATTGTAGAAGAATGGAATACAAAAATGGCAGATTGCTGGTGCGGAAAAGAGAATAAGTGTGCAGATGGGGAGACCACTTCAAGGAATTGCAAAATATAGAAAATGTAAGTAACGCTAGATTAAGTGGTTGGGGAATGACTGAGAAGGAGGGAGATGAGAAGGGAGGAAGATATCAGTAGGATGTGAGTAATGAACGTATTGAAGAAAGTCGAAATTGGGAAAGCCCTAGGATTTAATGCAGTGTGTGGAGAAATGCAGATGAATGGGGTAAAGATAGCAGAAGAATAAATATGGAAGATGTGCAGATTGGCCTGAGGATGGTAAAGTCCTGGGGGATTGGAAGTCTGGTATACTTATTCCCTTGTACAAAAGAAAACGGGTAAAACGAAGTCTGTGGTAATCACAGGGGCGTTTGTCTTCTTAGTGTAATATGTAAGTATGCTTGGACGCATTAACAGAGTTAATGTAATATCAGAGGAACTAGCTGAAGAAGACGTGGAAGGTTTCAGGAAGGGAAGAGGTTGTGTAGTTCAGATAGTAATCCTAATGCTTTCAGTAGAGAAGTTTCAATGAGAAGGGAAGGAAGTTGTAAGTTGCCTTCATGGATTTGGAGAAAGCATATGACACTGTGGATAGAAAAGGAATGTGGAAAATATAAAAAATGCATGGAACAAGTGAGAAGCTGTTGAATGCCGTGAAAAGTACCTATATATGAGGGTGCTAGGGTTGTAGTGCATGTGGACTGGATGGTGAATGGGTGCATTTTTTTTATCTGAATGTAGGATTGAAACAGGGTTCCCTCATGTTTCCATGGTTCTTCAGTCTGCATATGGAGCTATAAAAGAGATACAACGTAGGACAGTGGATGTTGCAGGGGCGCTAATGAGAGAGGGCAACGGTTGCAAATTTACTGCTTTATTGTTTGCAGGTAATACAGTATAGTTATCTGAAGACGAAAGGGAACTACAGGTCTTGGTGAATGTGTTTGGGAGAGTATGTATGAAACGGACTCTAAAGGTTAATGTAGGGAAGAGCAATGTTCTGGTCTTCGAGAGAAATAAAGTCAAGGAATGCACAGTAAGAATGGATGGTGAGGAAACGGAAAATGTGAGTGCATTTAAATACAATACTTGGGTAATGTGATGAGTAAAGATGGAAGTTTGGAGGATGAAGTGCATGAAACGGTACATCATCAAAGAATGGCTGCTGGTTAACTGAAATCAGTGATAAGAAATAGGGAAGTGAGCATGGAATTTTAAAAGTCGTTGAATGATATTACGGTGAATCGGTGATCCCCATTAAAAAATATGGAAGTTAAGCTTGGACCTTGTTGGAAGGACAAAATTCAAGAGTGCGAGCAGTGGAAAGATAGTTATTTGAGAGGGATATGTGGAATTACATGGGGAGACAGACTGAAAAATGAGGAAGTGATGGAGCATTGTGGTGATGAGCTGAATGTGATAGAATGCGTTAGGAGAAATACACTGAGGAGGTTTGGCCATGTGGAGAATATGGAGAGTGAGGGACTAAGTCGGAGAGTGTGTGTGCGTGAAGAGGAGGGAGGAGATTGAGGGGGAGACGCAGGATGAGATGGAGGGATGGGGTAAAGAGTTATGCATGAGAGGGGAGTGTAGATTGGGGAGAGGGCAGCAAAATGATAGGGGACAGGGTGACATGGAGGAGATTAGTTTGTGACCACCCCTTGTGAGATCAAAGTGTCTGGCTACAGGCTGTAAATGGATAGACAGATAGACATTTCGAAAGCCACTGATTCATTTCTCTAAGACCAACATCATTTTCACATTATTTTTCATGTTTTTAAAAACTCTCCAACAATAAAGCAGAGCGATAGTACAGTATTTTCTGCGACTGTGCACTGAGGCAGTTTTAATCGCCCAAAACTTGCGTCCAAGGTCCAGTTTCATTCAGCCACTAAATATATTGTTCAATTTCAGGTGACAGATATATACAAGCCACTCTCAATTTCCCTCGCCTGTCTGGCGGCCGCTAACCAATTCTGTCACTTACCCGACCAAATTTACGTATCTCGTAACTTCATTTAGTTCTCTCTCTCTCTCTCTCTCTCTCTCTCTCTCTCTCTCTCTCTCTCTCCCTGCTTTTGCCCATGTATTCATTCACGTAATTACTTCTCTATCACTGAATCGGTCTATCATTGTCTCGCGCTGGCGCTATTCTACTCTTCTTGTATTACTGCACACTCGATTTTGGAGTGGTGTAATTCTAGTGGTTTCGTTGTTGATTAATTTAATTGGTACTATTGTTTTCGTGTGAAACGCTTCGAATCCTCCAAAGGAGACTGGAGGCTTTTCTGTCATGTTCAGTACCGCATTGAACGTAGGGTGGTATGCTGCTGATTAAATGATATGGACTATTTCAGTCCAGCTAAATGGGAATAAGATTAGGCTGGGCTCGAAATAATTAATATACATGATGCCTCTTCCTCCTCTTCTTTTTCTTCTTCACGTTCCTGTTCCTCTTCCTGTTCCTGCTCTTCTTCTGCCTTTACCCCCAAGCGCATATAGTGCAGATTTTTCTGTTTTTGAAACTAAGCGTGTGTGTTCGTGTGTCTGTCTGCCTGTCTAATTGTTAAGAGTGCTTAACAGTGCAACTAAGTTCTGATCCGATTTTAACGAGACACTGGAGCCGTTGAGTGTAAGACTAGGAAGTCTAGGGTCTGACATATTGTTGGTGAAAACGGTAAGTCATGAGATAGAGTCACATGGCAAGGTCAACTCAACCAGCTTTTATCTAATTTATACCTAATTTCTCGGGGGAGGGGGGTTGAAGGTAAGTCCAGGATGTAGGGATTCGATATTTAAAAACAGTCAAGGGCTCAAGCCAGAGGAGAATGTGAAATGTACAGGTTTTACGGCAAGAATTACTCGAGCAATTTTTATCTAATTTACACCAACCAGGTTTAAGGGTTGAAGGTAAGACAAGGACAACATGAAAGTTATGATTTGATATAGACCAAACTCTGATATAATCTTTAGGGTCAGCCAGTGTGTTGACCGATTGTGTTTGAGAACAGAAGGGACAGAATGGAGGGTCACATGTCAAAGTCAACACAGAGAACTTTGATCCTATTTGGACTTAACATGGTGCAATGCTTCATGGTGAGGAAGGGCTGTGGGATTTGCTTTTGTTGACGATCAGGCAAAATCATATGATAACATCAAATATTCGACCCACTAACTCAAACAGTTTTAGTCTAATTTAAATCAGCCTTAGTGGAAAGAATGAGTGCCAGACTAGAACAAAGAAGTGCAGTTTTGAAAAATATAGGTCACTCATTCAAATATTAAGGTCGCAAGACAACGTCACCTTTTTATTTTGATCTGACTAAAACTTAAAAAAAAAAAAAAACATCTCACGAAGTTCGTATGTTCCTTATCCATCTAAAATCTTCCCCTGTCCCTCAAAAACATCCCTCCTCCGGGCACCTCACCCTTTATTATTGTAAGTCGTTCCTGCACCACTCCAAATTCAATAAACATCAACAAGATTCATCCTCCATCACATAAACCTCTTCTTCCATCCCTCCAGAAATTCTCTTCAACACGCCAAAATCCCTCTCCACCCATCGAAGCTTTCTCCACCCCTCCAGAATCTCTCTTTACCACGCGAGAATTTTTCTCCATAAAAAATCTCTCTAGAATTTTTTTTTAAAATCCCATTACCTTTTGTAACCTTCATCTGCCTTTTAAAGTCTTTTCCTTCCTTTAAATTATTCTCTCCCTGCTTTCGAAGTCTGTGCCTCTTCAAAATGTGTATCACTCAAAAGTTATCCTTCGCCCTTCTAAGATCCTTCTTCAAAGCGGCCATGGTGAAAATTCTTTATTTAAATTAATGAGCTTTTTGTCGTGAAGAATGAAGGCGGTGACCACCATACAGAGAGAGAGAGAGGGAGAGTGAGAGACTGTTGTTGCTATTAATCAACCACAGTCTATTTGGCCGAGCAGACCAATCAATCGCAGGCAGGCAACTGTCCCTGTAGGGTCATCCTGTGGAGTGAATTATGTTCCTTTGCGGCTGACATGCTCAGGGAAAAATGTGGAGGTTTGGCTCCCGGATGGACGCCATATTTGCGTCTATCTACCTATTTTAATAAGGGCTCCATAGCAGGCTCCACATCATCCGTTATCTGGTTATGTGGTTACCACCCAGCGTTGGCAATGGTTTCCTGGTTTCCAGGATACCATATTTTTGAAGAGTAATAAGAAGTGATCAGAAGAAAAGGGAGAGGTAGGAAGAAGAGAGGGCAGACACAAAGTCAGAATGATAAAGGCGAAGTAAGAAGTAGGCAGCACCACTTCAAGTGAGTGGATGCTGGTTGCCACCACCTACCAGCAGAGACAGAAAGACATAGGTTAGAGGAATATCTCACACATACTTGAGGAACTTGTAGGGTAAATGAAAGATGGGGGGAAACACAGAAGAGAAACAACATTCAGTAATCTACATTGCAGAGGAGAATAAAAAGGAACATGAAGAAAATCCAAAAAAGGGGTAATAGAAAGAGCTGTGATGAGATCATAAAAGCAACAAAAACCGATAACGTACAAACAGTATAAATACCCAGAATCGGAAAACCAAATAAAGATGGGAAGAGCACAGAAAATGAGAAATTTTGTAAACTGATGTCAAAGTGAGTATACTAAAAATGTTTCAGATCTAAAATCAACAAATGTATCCAGGATAAAAAATTATCTATAGTCAATGACATGACATACAAAGAGAGACAACTGAAAAAAGAACCCATGAGACAGCTGCAAGAAAAGGAACAAACTGGAGAGACAGGGTGGTGAGAGATGGGAAGTTGTTATGGACACAGAACATTTAACAGTGAGGATAAGACAGAAGCACAAAATGTAAATTTAGTATTAGGATACTCAATATTCAAGATTTAAGTAAACTAGCATAATGACAAATTTGTTTGTAGTAATTACGATACTTGTGTTGCGGAAACTTAGATGAAACATGATCACGTTAACACATGAATTAAGAAAAATACAGTAATTTAGAGAACAAAAAGACAGGAAAGGCGGACGACTGACGAGAATATAAAGAGATAATGATGAAAGTGATATACTAGGAAACCGACAAATACCTGTGCACTTATGTTACAGCGCAAAATAATTTTCTAAGGCTTTGGATCAACCTAGAATAATATACCTTTCGGTAAATGATAATGATATAAATACAATCAAAAAGAGAAGATATTATAAAAGATGAGGAGGAAGAATTATTTAGAAGACTTTTACAGGGATTTAAGCTTCTTGGGAACTCAAAATGTGGGTGAAAACGGAAGAACCATTACTGAATGGTTGTATAAATTTCAGCTAACTGTTAAATAAAGTTGAAGAATGTGATGAACTTTGCACACGGTCTTCAAATAACGCGGCAAGTATAATTAATTATGTTTTGATGAAGACTTAGCTTCACGATTACTTCATTAATATGCATATAGATGATAATGTTATGCTAGAAGGGTTAGGGAAGTATAGTGTTTTATACCCGGAGATGTGAGGAATATGCTAGAAATTAAGTGTTGTGCCGTAGGATTAGGTGAATATTTATATCTGGAGATCAGAAGAACATTCTGATGATTTCGGTATGTTAGTTTCTATACTTTCTATCTTACCTGAGGAATTAGTTCTTGTCATTATTGTTACTGTGCGCTGTTGTTTTATGTGCATTATTTTGTGGGAAATGAGTTCTCTCTTAGGCTGTAACATACGCATTATTGCATCAGAAATTGTGAGCTCTCTCCTGGGTTCTAGAGTGTTCTGGTCTTGCCCTGGTGGGAGGTGTTGGGGGTGGGGGTATTTAAAGGAAAGTCCGTCCCCCCTCCGGCAGTTCAGTTCGATTTAGTAAGTGTGCGAATTAGGTTGAGCGAGCCAGGGAATGGTGGACCATTTGTCTCTGTGCGACAGCGAATCAGGGCAAGTGAGACCAGCAGCGCATCCACGAGTTTTGCCCCGGGGGGGGGGGGAGGCCAAACAATTGGAATATTCCCCCCAAATATCTGTCAAAGCTATTTATTGACTATTTGAATTGGTTTTGTTTTAATTTTAAGAAGAATGCTGTTTCTGTCTTATGAACTGGTGAAATAAATTAATTTGTTCACATCTTTATTCTTATTAGCTTTTCCCCCACATATACACAGCTTTCTTGGAGTAACTTTAAGTAAATAGCTATACTCAGTTTTTTTTTTTAATTGAGGCGAAGATGCACTTGATAGGTTGGTGACGATTGGCTGAATGCAACATGTCCGAATAACATTTACTAACCCAAATTTCCCCATCAGATATATGTTGTCAAATAATAATAAAGAGATTATGATGTAACGTTGCATTCAGCCAGTCATCACCAATCTATCAAGTGCATCTTCGCCTCGGAAAAAAAAAAAAAAAAAAACTGAGTAATCCTTTGAGAGGAGAGGTATGTAAAAACACTCAGAACATAGTGTTACCAGAAGTCTACTCTTTCATTAGAGAACAAAAGGAAACACACAGCAGTAAATTATAAGGCACTGAATTTTTCATGGCAAAAGACATCCTGTAACTAGTATCATTATTCATCATGGGCACTCTCGTAGATTGTTTAATTATCGATATACTGTATACATGCTACCTTCCGTCCGTTCTACCTCAAAACATTTTTTTTCCTCGATACCGCAAAATTTCTTGTGCACTTTTAGTACTGAAAAAAACACTGTCAACACTATACCCTTAGCGTATAATTTCCCTGCTGTCTTTATCTCTCTGTACATATAAGGAATTACAGTTATTTTGCGTAATAACCTACGTAATTATAATGAAATGTACCACATATCGGCACAGCACCTACCATATGAGACGCAATGGTGCCCATACCGTTTAAATTCAGGGGAAAAAATGTATTTTGACTGGCTGCTGGAAGAAAAATGGCGGAATGGATGGGCCAATGAAAACTCTAGATCTGGCTTGAGTGTCTCGAACACACACACGAAACCACATTCGTGATACTATCACTTTTTTTCTATTTTCCTTTGCGATCTTGTCTCTCTCTCTCTCTCTCTCTCTCTCTCTCTCTCTCTCTCTCCATTTAGCACATATGTGTAAATTAAAATTCGCTGTTGCATGCACCCACAGTGTGGTATTCTGTTTTGTACTACTGCTGTGGTGATAGCCAATAGTTCTGTTTTCCACTACTTACTCTTTTAGTCTGATTCACATTGGCTCAGGCATCAGGGATGGTGCATACGTCAAGACTGACCTAAGTAAGTACATCTAGTGGAATTAACCTTTCTTATTCGTTGACTCAGGTGACCACTCGACCTACCCTATTCAGCAGGGAATGATTTCCATATCACCTGAACTATACTGTACTCTATAGAAAGGATTTTTCTATTAAGGAAAAAAAAAATAAAAGAAAAACGGCGTAAAGCTATTCATCCTGAAAATTTTCATCTAGAAAAGTGGAGGGGACAAAAGATATTCTGTCCTTCAGGCTCCAAAAAGTGGGGGTGACACGTCCCTCTGTCGCCCACCCAAACGAGGCCCCTGGCACACATATTTATATCTGCTTACCTTCTAAAATGTAGTCTGAGATGATCAACATGGCTGCATGCAGTCTTCAAAAATTCTGCTTGTTTCAGTTGTTTGTAACAATAATTGTGCAAAGTTTGTTTGCAACTGGCTATAGGGTGAGAGGATATGGGTGCAGGGTAAAAGGATGTGGTTGAGGGAACAGGAAGGCCATTTTTACGCCTCATCAGGATTCAGGAGCAAAACGTCATTAGAGCTCTAATATTAACCACTTAACAATTTCTCCTGTCACCTTAGATTAAGTTATAACTGGTCATTTTTTCTCAAGGGTTTTATAATGTTTAATCTAGTTTCAGTTTCAAAGGAAACTTCTGCTCCCAAAAAAATATTTTTGAAAATAGATAATATTGTTTAACATACAAATGGTGAAATTAGGAAAACTGTATTGTCATACAAGAACTATGCCAAAAATCTTTTTCAGTTACTGTATTCACTAGCTGTATTAGATTCAGGGATGGGGACACTAATTGTATAGGCCGAGGAGATAAAAAGGAAAGTTTAACACACATTTCAACACTATCCCCAAGAAGACCATGGTGTTAGGAATATCAGTAAACTCTTTGCTCAATCATACATTAAAAACATTGCCACAGAATTATTGTTTGGCAGTGACAGAGTTAAAGAAGAATTGGAAAGTGTAATACTTGAATATCGAAAAATATGATTTAATCGAAAAAGTCAAACCATACACCAATAATTACACAGGAATACATTGAAAAAAATTTGTTTTCATTATTTCATATGAATTTTATATATATTTGGTTGCTGAATTAAAAAATGAAAAAATTTTCTCCATCATGTAACACTTTTTCACAAAACATTGTTTCTTAGTTTTCAATTATAGTTTATTTTATTATTTGACACTATATTATTATCTACATATAACACAAGGAAGAAAAGTAGCTGGTGCAATGAAGGCATTGATAAGAAACAGAGGCTTGAGTGTTGCAGCTGCACGAGGTTTGCATGAAGGAGCGTTAGTGCCAACTTTAACATGTGGATGTGAGACTATAGTGTGGCATGAAAACGAAAAGTCAAGAGTAAGAGCAGTGGAGATGGGACTGCTGAGGAATGTATGTAAAGTACAAAGGGTGGATAGGATACGAAATAATGTGATTCGTGAAAGATGTGGAGTGAGGAAGTTGGTGGACATGAGAATCAAAGAGAGTGTACTGAGATGGTATGGTCATGTGGAGAGCCTGGATAACAACAACAGTGGTGAAAAGATATATTTGAACGAAAATGAAGGAGGAAGGAGGCGAGGTAGGCCAAGGAGAAGGTGGAGCGATATGGTGGATGAGTGTGTGAGGAAGAGAGGTTTGGAACTGGGTGAGACTTGGGAGCTGACAGGAGATCGAGCTGGCTGGATGAATGTTGTCAGAAGAAGTGCATGATCAGGGATTTGGCACTCCTTTTTAACGTGGCAGCGTCCGGATTGACTCAATCGGATACGTTTATGTGAAGCTACAGAATGTGGTGAATGTTTTTGGCGTGTCCGATAGAGCCAGGATTCCAGAGGCATGAATGATGAGTGAATGGAAGTGTGACCCATTGGATTGGGCAAATTGGGGCTGTCTGGACATTGCTACTCCTCACCCTGACCTAAGGTGGGAAAGGAGGTCCGGATGATGATGATGATAATGATGATGAATGTTTTATTGCAATGGTTAAAGGTTCGAATTCAGTATGGTCTGAAATTGTGATCCATGTTTAAAACAACAGTTATTTTATTTGATAATAATCCTGAACGTAACTGGGACACAACACAGTGATGAATCATATCAGTACTGGAGAGCAGGAAACATTCCTCAATGTGGCTCAGTTGACTGGTGCACTTGCAGATTACTTTCAGTGGAGTGTTTCTTTTTTATCACAGTGATATTTATTGAAAATAGTGGTTAATTGCACTGATATAAGTGGTCTAATGCAGAAACTTAGCAGATATTATAATGCAGAGGAATGAAGACTATTTATAGATTCATCAAGAACAAGCCTTTGTTATGGTAATAAATATACATCAATACCTGTTGCTCATTGTGTACATTTAAAAGAAACGTACCAGAATTTGACAAAATTTCTTCTCAAGCAAAACAGCTACAATGCGCAGCGTTGGTTCTTATGTGGGCACCTGAAAGATCTGTGTATCTTACTTGGTCAGCGGTCAGGGTATACAAACTTTCCATGTTTTCTCTGTGAGTGGGACAGCAGAGCCAAGGATTTACTCTGGGTTCAGAAGGAGTGGCCAAACAAAACAAAATCTACAGCCTTGTGCCATACATCAGACCTAGCTCGGTGAATCTGGATAAAGTGCCCTACCACCGCTTCATATTAAGCTTGGATTAATGAAACAGTTTGCTAAAGCTCTTTCAAAAGATGGAACCTGTTGTAAGCACTTGTGCCAAAAGTTTCTTAGTTCATCTGAAGCAAAATTGAAAGATGACATATTTACTGGACCTGATAGAAAACCTATTTCTGATCCAGAATTTGATGGTGAGATGAACGACCTGGAATGAGAGGCTTGGGTATCACGGGTTTGGGTAACAATAATGATCCAAATTACGGAGAAACTGTGATTTTTTTTTTTTTTTTTTTTTTTTGGTCAAGTATGAGTTGGGTTGCAACATGAGTCTCAAAGTTCACTTTCTGGATTCACATTTGGAATTTTTTCCCGAAAATTTTGGAGTGGTGAGAAAAGAACAGGGTGAAATATTCCATCAGGATATCAGGGACATGGAAAGAAGGTACCACGGACATTGGAATGTGACTATAATGGCGGACTACTGCTGGATGATGAGAATTGACTCAAGCCCTAAGAGCCACAGGGTCATCTGCTCCTGGCGAAGATGGCATACATTACAACATGATTCGCCACAGTCCACATGAGTATCTGCAACTTTTGCTAGATATTTACAATGCAATTTGGTTTTCCGCCACCATTCCCAAGAGCTGGAGGACGTCAGTCATTATTCCCATTCCTAAGCCTGGAAGAGATGCCACACTTCCAACAAGTTATAGACCTATAGTACTTACCAGTTGTTTGTGCAGATTATTTGAGAAGATGGTTAACCATAGGTTAGTCTGGTGGCTGGAGACTGGAGGCCACATTTCCTCCGTGCAGTTCGGTTTTCGTAGAAATCGATCCACTATGGACCCTCTTTTGCGCCTGACAGCAGATATTCAGAATGGATTCATTACTAACAAACATACTCTAGGGGTCTTTTTTGACTTGGAGAAAGCATATGATACAACTTGGCGTTTGGGTGTATTGGCCAGCTTACGATCTAAAGGTTTGTGTGGGACAATGATCCAGTTCCTGCAGAGTTTTCTTCACACGCGTTATATCTGAGTCCGAATTGGTCGCACAGTCTCCCCCAAAGTTCTGCAACCCGAGGGGGTACCCCAAGGCAGCGTTTTAAGTGTCATATGTTTCATCATGGCCATCAATGGAGTAGCCGAAAGAGTTGAAAATGAAGCCATGATCCAGAGTTCACTCTTTGTTGATGACTTTGCCATATACTCTACTGCAGCCGACCCTAATACTGCAAGACTGCGGTTGCAAAATGCCATCAATGCAGCACAAATGTGGGCTGAGGAGTGGGGCTTTCGCTTCTCTCCCCCAAAAACCGTGGCTATCAAGTTTTTGAGAAGGAATTCAGCAGCAGTTCCTCACCTACTCCTGGCAGATAACATCTTGCCCTATGAAGATAAGATGCGTTTCTTGGGGCTTACTCTTGACAGTAGACTCACTTGGAAGGACCATATTCTACAGCTAAAAGCCACTGTTACACGGTCTCTAGATATCCTTAAGGTTCTTAGTGGGAAGTTTTGGGGTGCTGACAGACTAGCACTTCTCCGACTATATGATGCCCTATGTCGTTCCAAATTGGAGTATGGTTGCCAGATATATTCCTCAGCGGCCAAGTCTACCCTTAAGCTTTTAGACCCTATTCATAACTCAGCAATGAGAATCTGCACGGGTGCTTTCCGCACTTCCCCTGCAGAGAGTCTGTACATCATGGCAGGTGAGCTACCCTTGGATCTTCGCAGAGTGGACCTTAGTTTGCGGCTAATGTTTAAGACTCAGACTTCCCTGTCTAACCCTGTTTACCGTCTGATGAAGGACTTTCGTCTGGCACGGAAGTATGAGGAACGTAAGAGTTTTCCAAGGCCACTTCATATCCGTATGCGTGGGTTTTTACACAACACCTTCTCCCACAAAGTCCAGGTACAGCTAATTTCTTATTCTCCGATCCCTCCTTGGATTATTTCAGAGGCCCATGTTTGCAAACCGGCCTGTACTAAGCATTCGAGATGTTCAGCTGAAGTTAAACCCCTGTTTCTTGAACATTCTCAGATTCATGCTTTAACCACTAAAATTTACACAGATGGGTCAAAATTGGATTCTGGCATTGGCTGCGCAGTAATCCTTGAGGAAACTGTGCATCAGGCGAGACTCCATGGTGCCGCTTCAGTTTTTACCTCTGAGCTTCACGCTATTGTCCATGCATTAAAACTAGCTTATGACAGCAGGGACAGCCAGTTTACCCTATACTCTGACTCACTGAGTGCCCTTACAGCCATTCAGAATTTTTCCAGCAATCACCCGTTGGTCCAGCAAATTCAGGAGTGGCTATATTGTTTAGCTTCCCGTCGCAAAAGACTTCAATTTTGCTGGATTCCTGCTCACGTAGGTTTGCCAGGCAACGAGGAGGCAGATGTCGCAGCTAAGGAAGCCGTTCATGGTACTCTAGGCAACTTTCCTGTCCCTTTTGCCGATCTTAGGCGACATATATCAGTTTTTATCACGAGGAAGTGGCAGGAGAGGTGGTCATCCCCCACTGTTACAAACAATAAATTGAAAGCAATACATCCTTCTGTGCAGGTTTGTCCGGTGTCGGACAGCACCCCGAGCAGGCGCTTGGATGTTGTTCTGACCAGACTTCGTATAGGTCATACACGGTTAACACACCGCCACATTTTATGTGGCGGAGACGCTCCCTTTTGTGAGGCTTGCCACGTCCCTGTGACGGTGGAACATGTTTTAGTTCACTGCAGGAAATTTCATATTCTCTGGGGCACTGTGGGTTTTGATACCCGCAGTGTCTCCGACATTTTGGGTATTTCTGCAGATATTTTTAAGGTTGCGAAATTTTTATCAGAATGTGATATACTTTACGACATTTAACTTATATATTTTATGGTGTTGTCTCTTTATTTCAGTTTTACTTTTTCTTTTTAGTTAGTAGGCACTGAATGACCACATCGGTCCTAGTGCCTGGCCTTTGTGCCAAACCCTTATCACTCACTCACTACTGCCGGATGATTCATAGGGACGCACCAGAAAAAGTGTAAAAATGAGTGGCAACCACAGTTTTGGAGCAAAAAAAAAAAAAGTTACAAAGACCAGGGAAGTTATATGTGGGTCATGGAATATATGGTGTTTCCTTGATATATGTGTTTAAAAAATTATACTATCTATCTACAGCCAGACGCCATAATCCCGTAAGGGGTGGCCATTTGACTTTGAGTTATTTGTTTTACGGGGAGGGGCACTAACCCTCCACCAACCCACTTGTTGACACGTAGGGAGCACGTATGATTTGGTTATATGGTTGCCACCCAGCGTTGTAAATGGTTTCTTGGCTTACAGGAAATTTGGCTTGTCACCCAATGTAAAGCCACCTGTAAAGGAAAGAAAAGCAATAAGACGTGACAGGAAAGATGGGAGAAATAGGAAGAGAGGAGGGCAGGCACAGAAAAAGAATGATAAAGGCTAAGGATGATGTAGGTAGCACTACATTCACTAATTAGTTTCATTTTCAGTTAATTTTAAACAATTTGTATAGACTGAAAGAATTATATAATTTGCTATAATTTAAATTTCTTTTACATTTTATATTAAAAGATGTTGTCATTGAAACATTCCAAATGTATTTTTTTATTGTGTTCACAAGTCCAATAAAAAACAATTATGCTGAATTAAAAAAAAAAATGAATTTAATTTTGCAGACCTGTGTAAGCAATCTGCACTGAGGCACTGGGGAGGCTGTTGCAAGAAAACTTTCTCCCCGACGAACAACTGAACCAAACCGAACGAAATTATGAGAATCATGGAGGAAAACTTGTAGATACTATAGAGAAATATTAGGGAAATATATTAGTGAAAGAAAACAAAAATACCAGAATACCCAGGCCGTTTACTTACGAACCCATGAGGTTCTTTGCTTCTAAAGGGCCACAAAAGACCAAAACGTCCCGAAGAAATCATATTATGAATTGGACATCATATCTGTTATTAAGTTTAGGGAATTCTTTATAAAAACTCAATATAAAAATTCTTGTGAATATGACCCAGCTCCATTGGAATCATTTGGAAGGTCTTAGAAAGGCAGTGTTAACTTTCCTGGGGGTTCTCATATGATTGCAAGGGCTAATTCAGAAAATCAAGAAGTCACTTATTGTTTTTCTTTCCTTTACTGGTGGCTTTACATTGAGTGACAATCCAAATGGTTTCCTGTAAGCCAAGAAACCATTTACAACGCTGGTTGGCAACCATATAACCAAACCATACGTGCTCCCTCCGTGTCAGCAAGTGGGTTGGTGGAGGGTTAGTGTCCCTCCCTGTAAAACAAATAACTCGAAGTTAAATGGCCACCCCTTACGGGATTATGGCGTCTGACAATAGACAGCTAGATATAAAGAAGAAGTAACACAGACATTGACGTCTCATTGCCGTTCCTTTTGGAGATTCTGGCGAAATGAGTATATAACAAACAGGCTCAAATCCTTATCCTCCCCCAGACTCACAACATCAACAAAACGGTCTGGAGGCAGCGATAACGTAATAAAAGATGCCACGGTAACTGAATAGCTAATAAGAATAATGGCGTATTATAGACAAATAATCTGAGAAAGGAAAGAATAAGGAACATTTAAGGTCACAGTAATTATTTGAGAGTAAACGTAGTAGAATGGATAATGGGTATTTGAAATAGGATATTATCATGTGAAACAGCTGCTAAATACGTGATGTACGAGAGAACAAGAGTACAGAATTCCTAGCTAAGGATTATTATGAGAGGTGATTGAAGGTAGGATAGTATACATAACAGACTGTAGGAATTGTCTGAAAGGTGAAAGGATGATTTGGAAGAGGAAAAAAGATTAAGACTATAGATAATTTAACAGTAGTTGGAAGAACTAAGATGATACAAGACTGGGGAAGATACTGATTAGTGAAGGACAAACAAGTATTATAAGAGAGGATAGTTCACAGAATAGCTAACGATAAAAGAGTTAATTCACAACGGACACAAAGAAGCGAACTGAAACTGTGGAAAGGACATAGTTGTGGTTCAAAAGCATGGGAGACAGAACAATTTACAGGCATAAGATGTGGAATAGAGAAGTAATCTGCGCGAGGACAAGACAACGAAATATGCAGCAGAAATGGTAAGAAGGTAGAATTTATCAGTGCCGTATACTTGTAGAACTGGCTCTTCTCATGGCCATTGACTTCATAATCCCTTAGCATGACTCTGCTTGGCTTACAAATCATCCTTTTTAATCATGGACTTAAATTTACTCTCAGCCACATGTCACTTTCAGCCTGTATAAAATGGTCTACTTACAGACGTCGTAACAAACTAGAGGAGTTAATGGAGACTGTTTATGGGTCCTAGACAACCACAAGGCGTCTTTGGATTGAATGAAGTTGTTTTCGGATTTATAAAAGACGATATATTTATAATATAAAAATACGAAACTGACAGTTGGAACTGTCGGCAGAATAGATGAATGACTTGAGAGGGGAAAAAAAGGCGACATTTTGAAATACGAACAAAGTAGCAGAAACACCTTTCCCATGACTCATGAATTCGCCACACTGTGTTTTCATACAAAATCATGACACTGTATTGTTGTGGGAACTCACGATGCACTAGTGAAAAACCCAGACAGATTTGCTTTCTATCATCCCGTATTTGCACTTCGTTTTTTTTTTTTTTTTTTTCAAAACATTCGTCATTGTTTCATGAGTGACAGTCTTTATGCACTGAGCGAAATAAGCCCGGTTCACACGACCAAAATCGCGGTCATTTTCCGCCGGAAATTGCTTCCCAGTAGAAATTCCGGCCGCTTTTTTTGCCGGTATGGAGAGACCGACATATCGGTCTTTTTTTTGTCTTTTTTTTTGCCGGAATCGGAAGAAAGTTGCAGGGCCGATTTAAATGGAAGTACCGAACAAAACAAAGCTCTGGGAACGAAGACGAATACGACATCTTGCGTAATTACATAGGACGGTACCACCACCATTTCGACTTCTATCACGCGTGGCCAACTTAAGTTTATCCATCATGCCTGCCAAAGTTACATGGTCCAG
The DNA here is from genome assembly GCF_032717465.1 of Coenobita brevimanus. Classification (NCBI taxonomy): domain Eukaryota; kingdom Metazoa; phylum Arthropoda; class Malacostraca; order Decapoda; family Coenobitidae; genus Coenobita; species Coenobita brevimanus. The sequence goes on from NC_137006.1 coordinate 13,986,711, forward strand.
GGAGATGCTTGTGGTTCTGGGCGAGCTGATACAGGTACGCAGAGATATCTGGGACCCAAGAGATCCACTGTACCTGAAAACCAAGATTCAGTGAATGTGGCCCTTACTTTAAGGTTACAGATTTCAGCTTTGGATTTGACTAGAGGTAAGCCTTCTCGTCATATATTTCTGTAAATAGCAAGTTATAACTGACTCAATCGTCAGCTCATTCTACCTTACCCCAAATTATTCTAGCATGCCTTACCTAACAAGAGGCACCTGGACACATCCCCCAAATCCAAAGCTAGGTCTTGTCCTGTTACATTTAAGCTAAGCCTAGTTAAGCGTGGAGTGGAAAGAATTTAAGAATTATGCCTACAAAGCTATAAAAGGGTTATTATGAATTTCATGTCTATCCATGAGCTTTCTATTAAACGTTTTCCCACTGGTTTTAATGTGATTCCAGTGATCCAGACCTTCACTGGCACGATTAATATACAGTTTCTGATTGAGGCCTAGGCCTGTACCTCACTAAAATATATTTTACAATGGTAAAAAGCTTAATAAAATAAATGTTCTGAAAACACCATTGAAAGTTAAACTAACTACGGCTAACATAACATTGAAGGTGGTGGCCTTAAACTTCATCAGTGCCCCATAAGAGAGGTGATAATTTATACAAATTTGTTTCATTCCTATTACAGATCATGTACGGCAGAAATTCAAATACTTGAAGACATATTTCATGAAAGCGTACAGCAGCCACCGGACTGCACCGAGTGGCTCGGAAGGAAAGGTGGAAGTGAAGTGGGAGCTGTTTCCATACCTCATGTTCCTCGCTGATGTATATGACTTATCTTCAGAGCCCAGCTAGTCCATGCATAGTCAGGAGGTTAGTAATATAGTATCCATGGTCATACTGTCATAAGCATGTACCTACTCACTTCAACTATTTTCCATTTTTTTCATTATTGAAGCTGCTTCACACTGTCTTTACATTAATATGGGTACACTTATGCTGTAGGCTTATTCGGAATTTGATCGATTATTTCATACAAGTATATGTTTATGTCCTCGCTCAGTCCCTAGACATAAACTTGGAATACAAATTATTGAACTGCATACGCAGTACAGTATTGTTCTGAATCAGTCCTTATACTGTATATAGCTTGGACCAAAATTGCATAATTGCATATACAGTACTATACAGTACAGTAATGGTGTTTTTTTACACTGTCACATGGAAATTATGTTATGATTTCCTTTATTTTCATAGGCTCAGTTATTTCCAACTTGTCAGTTTATGGCTTATCCTTATTACTAATATTTGACATCTTTTTGTAGGTAAACGCTGTGCAAACTTTGGCTGTCAGCCCAAGTGCCAACACTGTAAATGTTGACTCTGACAGTGAAATCTCATTTTTGGTGTTGGATACGGTTGATATAACAGGCTTGGACCTAACTTTTTAAATCGCATATACTATACAGTACACTTATGTTTTGAATTAACACTTTCACAGAAAAATTATGTTATGATTTGGGTTGCTTTGATGGGTTCTTTATCATTTCGATTTGGTCAGGGTATTGCATAAGCCAATAACTAATATCTGACTCAACTCATGTGCCAGCATTTTCAGTGTTGACTCAGACAGTGAAATATTGTCTTTGCTGTTTGATAAGGTTGGTATAATAGGCTTGGAACTAACTTTTTGACTCGCATATACTGTACTGTACAGTACAGTTATGTTGTGATTTAACACTTTCACATAGAAATTATGTTATGATTTGGATTACTCTGATAGGCTCTTTATCATTTCCATTTTGTCGGGGTATGGCATAAGCTCATTACTAATATTTGACAACTTTTTTTTGGCAGGAAGATGTTGTGGCAACTATTGAGGTTAACCCACGGGACAACACTGTTGATGTTGACACAGACAGTAAAACCTCGTCATGGCTGTCTACAATAATTGGAACTCTGTCGCCTGCAGAATCTTTTCGATCAACAGCAACTGCAGCATCCTCACCAGCAATGCCAGCTGCAGAGTCTTCACCACCACCAGCAACTGCACAGTCTTCTTCGACTTCTTTGTCAAGTGAGCAAAGACTGCCAGTGCCTGAGAGTTCTGCACCCAGGTCATGTACAGTACCACTCTGGGCAAGAGAAAGTTGTCCACACCCGGGTCATCGAGCACCTCAGGCAATAGGAACAAAGCACAACAAATGTCACATCCAATCGATTCGTTAATCACTTTGGAAAATGAAACAAAAGCTCATGAACCTCAACAGCCAAAAACTATGAGTGATTCTGTAGCGATATTTGTCGAACGTTTCGGGATATTAGCATGTGCTTTAGACATGATGCAGGCTGCAATGGACATAAAGGAAAAATATAAGAAACTGTTTTGTTATGGATGCAATGCATTTGTCAGCACCATCATCCAGTCATGTGTTGCCCCATGGCATTACACGAGCAATAAACCCCACCAATCCCATGGATATAAACCTGCACAGGCTCATTCTGACTGGAGCGCACAATCACCCACTAAACCACCAAGTGCCATAATTTTGTTACCGTATATGGTTATCATCCAACATAGTATGTGGTTTCTTGGTGTACAGGAAACCATTTCCCTTGCCACTCAGTTGTCACCTGTACACAGAAGGACGAGGAATTGATGCTTTATGAATCATTCATTTATTTTTTCATGATAAAATGCATTGTATTATAAAGTCATTTAAATATCCTTCATTCATTCTCTACAGTCTTCTGTTAAGGAATGTATGTGGAATACACAGAGTGGATAGGATACGAAATAATGTGATTCGTGAAAGATGTGCAGTGAGGAAGTGGACACCAGAATCAAAGAGAGTGTACTGGGATGGTATGGTAATGTGCAGAGAATGGATAACAATGGAGTGGTGAAAAAAAGGTATATCTGAGGGAATTTGAAGGAGGGTGGAAGCGAGGTAGGCCAAGGAGAAGGTCAACAGATATGGTGGATGAGTGGATGAGGAGGAGAGATTTGGAAGTCGGCGAGGCTAGGGAACTGACAAGAGATTGAGCTGGCTGGATGAATACTGTGAGGAAAAGTTCATGATCAGAGATTCGGCACTCCTTCTTAACATGACACCATATGCAACCTGCACTAGTGGAGGATGCACATAGTGTTCTGCTATGGAACCTGCCCTTCCTGATTGAAATATAACTTCAACCTTTCTCTTACTTCTTTGGCATCGGCGGAATGGCCTCTGGCAACTATTGGAAGTCTTTCCATTCCACCATGAGGGTGCTGATACAACTGCCCTTCGTGAAGCATTCTCTTATCGATTATTTTTGTGTCGACTATTTCTTGAGGTGCATATGAATCTCCTGAGCTTGTTCTCAAGTAGTTGTGAAAGGCTACAGCAGCAAGTGTTACATACTTCGTTTTTGTTGATGTTCTTATTGGAGTTCTGAACACCTGAAAACAGGCTGAGAGAATCCCAAATGCGTTTTCAGATATCCTCCTTGCCCAGGAAAGACGGTAATTGAAAATCCTTACCTCTACCGACTGATTCCTTCCTGAGTAAGGATTCATTAAATATGTTTTTAAAAGAAACGCATCATCTCTTACAATGACGTATAGACACTGCATGTCTGAGAAAAGAATGTTTTCTTGCTGAGGGATTTGTACGACATTGCCTCTTGATTCCATTGCATCCTTCAGAGAGCATCTGTTCCAAACTCCTCCATCAGTGGCCCTGCCACATGCACCTACATTGACATAAATGAACTTGTAATCACCAACCACTAAGGCTAACATTAATAAACTAAAATGACCCTTGTAGTCATAGTACTCTGAACCTGAATTTGATGTTTTTTTTCAACTCTCTTCCCATCTCCCCGTTGAGGGGAGTCACCTTGACGTGGTGGCAGGGCTTGGAGCGTGGCTGGCAGTGCCACCTACGCGGGAGGCATGCCTACCATTGAAGGGTTTGGTATTAGTCAGCCTCGTGGTCCAAGCACCCCCTACATCGCTGGTAAAGGAGGTCTTCTGGTGATGTTAATCCCTGCCCATCTACCATCTAGCGTGGGACATTTGCCTCCCCACGTGTTTGCTGTGTGTGGCGTCCCATAATGCTGGGACACGGGAGTCCTGGGGGTTGAGTGATGCTGCACAATGTGCCCTGCAGCTAGTAGTACACCTCTTTGGTCCCTTATTTTGGCTAGACGGGTGGCCTGGTTGGGCCTGGCCAGGTCAATCAGCTGGTCATGCGTTGGCTTGGGTCAAGTGGACACTGGGGGGCCTGGTGGCTCCTATCGTCCTGGAGTCACCCTTGCCCAGGTCCCCTGGTGTTTACTTGCATATACTCTCCTGCTACCTCTGGGGTCGCCAGTGTGGTCATCCCTGGCACAAGACCTCCCCTTGTTGGACTCCATGGTGCGTGGACGGGTGGAGAAATGAAGGTGAATATTTGATGCATGGAGAGGAAACAAAATATTAAATCTGTTGACAACACTGGATCTGGCCCTGACCATTCTTTAGACTCTTCTTCTGTAATTATCATTCTGGAGCCTTTCCAGGCCCCTGGGAGTATCCTCCTCTGCCCCAGCATTCTGCTGGATCAGGGAGGTGTTCCCGTCAGGTTGGTGTGGCTCTGGGGTTGGCCTCAGACAAAACAGTGCCGGCATCACATGCCAAGTGGGTGGGTCAGTACTAGACATTGACATTTATTTTTTGCACTGTGCCATTGTTTTGGCCCGTGGTCGGGAACCAAAAATCTGTTTCCAGGGGATGGAAGCCTCCTTGTTGAGGTGTCCTCCCCAGAAGAGAGCTTGCAATTACTGAATCTAACATCTGTCTCCGGTGCAGCTGTTACCTGTGTTCCCCACAATACTTTTAATTGATGCAAGGGTGTCATCTTTTCCTGTGACCTCCTTCGATACTCAGAGGCACGGTTGTTGGAGGAACTGCGGTCTTCTGGTATGGTAACAGTTTAATGCCTGCAGAAGAAAATAGAGGGTATCTTGACTCCAACGCTGACGTTGTTCCTAACATTTAACAGGCTAACATTGCCTACGTCTGTTAAACTAGCTTGGCTGTCACTTCCTATTAAGCCTTTACATGCCAACCCCATGCGATGTTACCACTGCCAAGGATATGGTCACATTAGCCAATTTTGCTGTCGTGCTCAGGCTGGTCTTCCTGGTGTCTGTGTCTCCTGTGGTGGACCAAGCCATACCAGTGACTGTACAGGACCCCTTAAGTGCTATCACTGTGGAGGCCCTCATGCTGTCCCTTCCAAAAACTGCCAAAGATACTGCCTTGAAAAGGAGATTTTTCCATTTACATGTGAGAGGGTTTCGTTTCCTGAAGCAAAAAGGAGAGCCCAGACTCTTTTCTTTCAGCCCCCGGTTACTTATGCTTCTGTACTTTCTAGAACACCAGTGCATTGCCCTGTATCTCAGAGGCAGCCTCGACCCATTCCAGTACTCACTCCTTCAACTCGTGATATGCAGAATGCTGTCCCCATGGTTAGTACTGGGGGTAAGAATGATGTTTCCCTGATCGCTACTCTGACTGTTTCCGCGCCCACTTCGGTGGCTGATGACTTGCACACTTCTGTGGTGGTGGCAGATGTTCACATTGACCGGACTCCTTCTCCCGTTGTAGCCAGTACGCCCGAGGCTCTATCTGTCCCTGGCAAACGTCACTGTTGTTCATCAGAGTCCTCTGAACACAAAGACCAGCCACCTAAGGTCTCTGTAGTTGACCCTTCTGTCAACACCTCTCCTGTTCCCTCAGTCCAGCAGGCTGAGGGGTCTAGCCAGGTGACAGCTGAAGCTAATGGTTCTGCTCTGGTCTGATCCCCACCTGGGGAGGTTGTTGGACAGCTCGTTGGTGCTTCAGATCTGAAGTATAGGATGGCTTCCTCAAATGATTCGAGTTCCGTGGACACTACTTCCACTTCTGGGGCTTCTGGTGAGGGCACTGGCCGTACTACATCTCTAAAGGCGGCCCCCAAGCCTCCTTCCAAACAAACTGGTATGCCCACTCCAAGATGGAATGTTGTAAAACTTACTTCCTCATCCTCCCGTTTGCCTTCAGATGTTAGACAGAGGGTGCGGGTTTCTGGTGCTGGGCAGGCTCCTGTGAAGGGCCTTCATAAGCATCAGTCCAAACCTGCTCGCTTGTCAGGTGTTCAGTCCCTCACTTAATCATCATTCCTCCATTATGGTGTCTATCATCCAGTGGAATTGTCGGGGTTTATGTGCTAACTATGAAGAACTGCGTCATCTTGTTTCTCAATTTATTCCTCTGTGCATGTGCATCCAGGAGATCATGGTGGGTGATGCTGTTCCTTCCGATCCTTCTGGCTACCATGCCTTTTTTTCGGATCCTGTGCCAGGTCAAGGTCATCATGGAGGTGCTCCTATCTTCCTTCGCCAGGATATTCTGTACAGTCAAATGGACATCTCTTCTCCCCTGCAGGCTGTCGCTGTCTGGGTGCTTTTGTGTTGGCAGTATACAGTTTGCAGTCTTTATCTACCTCCCAGTGTTATTGTTGAAACGGCGGATCTGGAACACCTTTTTCATGGCTTTCCATCTCCCATTCTGTTACTGGGAGATATAAATGATTACCATCCACTATGGGGAAACAGTGAGGCCAACCCTCAGGATGTTATGCTGGCCTCTTTAGTGGAAGATGAGGAGTTAGGCATTTTAAACTCCAATATAATGACTTATTTCCACAGCCAGACAGGAACTCTTACTGCCATTGATTTGTCCTTATGTTCAGCTGATGCTGTTTTAGATTTTAACTGGGATGTGTTGCCAGACCTGTATGGCAGCGGCCATTTTCCGTTACCCTTTACTGCTAGTGCATGTGGACCTCAGCCACATCTTCCTCGTTGGCTTCTGGATAAGTCTGACTGGCCACGTTTCAGGGAATTAAGTTCCATTTCCCTTTCTGTCAATGAGTTTGACTGTCTTACTGAGGCAGTGTCATATTTCAATACCTTGTTGCACTAAGCAGCCCTATTATCTATTCCAAAAATGAAGGGTCAGTTGCCAAAATGTCCGTTTCCTTGGTGGAACTCTGAGTGTAGTTCCGCAGTGAGAGCCAAACGAGTTGCCTTCTCTCGAATTCGTCGTCACCGTGGCGATCCTCAGTATTTGGTGGCGTATCAGAGGGCATGAGCTCATATGAGGCGGGTTTTAAAGGAGGCCAGGCATTCATCCTGGAAGGGTTATGTTTCATCCATCAATTCGAGGACTTCCATGTTCCATGTGTGGAACCTGGTAAGGAAAATTTCAGGAAAATGTACTGTTCCCTCCCCTCCTGTTTTATCTGTAGCGGATGGAATTGTGGCTGATCCATTTGCTGTTGCAGAGTTGCTTGCTGATCATTTTGCCAGTGTGTCAAAGAAGGATGCAGATACGCCTTCAGCTTGCCACCATCAGTGCCTAGAGTCTCGTTATCGCAGTTTTGCCTCTGCTGGGGTAGAGCCTTACAATGTTCCATTTTCAATTTCTGAACTCCAGGCAGCTCTGTCACAGTATCATGCTTCCCCTCCTGCTTATGATATTCCTTATGCCTTTTTACGCCACATGTCTGATGAGTCCCTGTTGTTTTTGTTTTCACTGTTTAATAAGATCTGGTGTTCTGGGGGAGTTTCTGGCTGGTTGGGGTGTTGCTGTTGTTATCCCCATCCCCAAACCAGATAAGGACCACCTACAGGTGACGAATTATCGGCCTTTTTCTTTGACGTCTTGTATATGTAAAGTTTTGGAGAAGATGGTCAATGTTAGAACTGTGTGGTTTTTAGAGAAGGGTGTCTTCTTATCCTCTGCCCAGTATGGTTTTTGAAAAATGCGATCTACCTCTGATGCGTTACTGTCTTTGCAATCTTCTGTCTGTGAAGCTTTCTCCACTAACCAGCACCAGCTCACGGTCTTCATCGATCTGGAGAAGGCATATGACACTGCCTGGTGTCATGGTATTTTACTCTTTCTTCATGAGTTTGGTCTTTGTGGACGCTTGCCTATATTTATTCAACAGTTTTTATCTAACTGAATTATACCTCGTAGGCTTTGAAACACCCATATCTGGACATTCCTGAGTGTGTGAGGTACACCCACATCTGGCCCGGACCTACTTCCCAAAGTGGGACAGATTGTAGGTCACAGCAACACCTGTCAACCCATGGAGGTAGGAAAGCCTCCATGTGTCAACCCCTTCTCACCGTCTCCCTGGTCAGTCACCTGCCAGTCACGATGGAGGGTGGATGTAGCGATAATTGATGGGAGTATTCAACCTCCAACCATACTGTTGCAATACATGCTATGTTCTGTATTATATTTTTATGGCTAGGAGAGTCTGAGTGTATAAAAAATAAATAAATAATAACTAAGAAATTATATATATATATATATATATATATATATATATATATATATATATATATAAACATTTTAGGTTCTTCAAACTTGTGTAATTTTCTCGAGGAAAATGAACTCGTGTCATTTTCCTGAGGTAAATCATACGAGTTTGTAAAAAAACTATCAGTCATAAAACAAAATGATAAAAAACCCTCGATGCACTTCCATAGCCAACCACCTGTCTTTGTCATCATTCAGTCATTTACCACCGAGCTACCACGGCCCATGGAAATGAAAGACATTCAATCCATAGTTTCCCATATGCCTTTCAGTGAAAAAAAAAAAAAAAAGTATAATGAGACTCTTCAACCATTTTGCGAATACAGCTAGCTATTATCCCATGTACAGTTTTGTGTCTATATGACTTGACCATAACCCTGTAATCCATATCCATGCTTATTACATTTAGTACTGTACAGTTTCAAATGAATCTGAGGAAGGCAGGAATATTAACCTGAACTTTGACCCTGCTTTATTGAAACCACCCTTATATAAGCCACCACAATATAATAATGGCAGCATTTTAGCCAGCTGTTATCCCATCCATATGTATGTGTGCCTGTATGACTTGAACATAACTCTTTCATCCATATCCATGTCTTCCGTACTATACAATGTCAAAGGAATGCGAGGAATGAAGGAAATCTGAAACTTAACCCCGCTAAAGTGACCTCTATACATCACCCAGAATATTTGAACATTAGGCTTCCTTGACCTCATCCAACAACAGATTGTTAGTCATCTTCTGTAATCACATCTTATGAGTATGGAAATAGATTTATTAAACAAAGGAAATAGGTGCAATTCACTCTGCACACTTGATTTCCAGCAGCCCCGCCTTCATCCATTTATCCCTTACTCTCACATGCCCTGTGATGACCTAAGCGAGCCCCGTCTTTGTCTCCTATCTCCCACCAGTTCTACCCCCCGTGGGCAGCCACCTTGTCGTGGTGGGGGGGCTTGCGTGCTCCGGTGATCCCACAAGCCTGCCCGTGGATGTAACGACATCTGGCAGGGTCTCCCATGCGGGTAGGGTTGTGGGTGAGGGGTCTGACTAAGCGCTGCCCGAAACGTAGGTTACCCGTATGGGTCATCGGTTCCGCCCTCCAGAGGGATCGCGTCAGTGCTGTCCTGAGTTGGTTGGTTGGGTGTCTGGGCTGAGGGGTGTTGGGGAGGGAGGCCTTTGCACTGGTGGGAGCAAACTTTCGAATCATGGGGTATCCTTTTTGGGACACCCTCTGGGGACGAGGTACCCCGCTCCCATCAGACCACACTCGGTCCCCTCACTCCTTGGTAGGCGGTTTCCCTTGGCTCCTGGTGCCAATTTTTTTACACTAATGTATTTATGGATACAGAGAACCTTTCTGTACCCACTCGTGTGGTCAGTGACCAGCCACACGAGTTGGCATCAACTGGTCACTCTCTGGCCGACGACCCTGTACCCTCCGGGTCATCTGCCAAAATTGTGAATCACGATGCCTTTTCTATGGAGCTCTTACCTGGTGTTTTTGTTAAGAACTCTTACACAAAATATGTAGTCATTAAAATGGATAATGGTACTTCTTTCCGGAACCTGAATTGTTTTCAGATTCACAGTGGTCTAGCTTCAGCATGTGGATTTACCTCCAAGGTCTCTTTACAGGGTGATGATTCTCTGTTGCTAGAAACTAGGAATGAAGAGGAGAGTTCACGCATCCAGTCCCTAACTATGGTCGCTGGTTATCCTGTATCTGCCTCTCGTCACTTGGTCCTAAACCAGTCCCGAGGGGTTGTGTATTCTCGTGACTTGATCTCATATTCTGATTCTTCCCTCTTAGAGGGGCTGGCTCCTCAGGGTGTTGTAGGAGTACAGAGAATTATGAAGAAGGTTGATGGGGTTTTAACTCCCACGCCCACTCTTATCTTGACATATGACCGTCTTACCTTGCCGGAGGTTATGACTGCTGCGTGGTGGAAGCTAAAGGTTAAACCTTATGTTCCCCAACCTAGAAGATGCTATTATTGTCAAAGATTTGGTCACGTCCGCCGTTCTTGCAGGCGGGAAGCGTCTGCCCTTCCTCAGGTCTGTGGAAATTGCGGTGGAATTTCTCTTGATATAGATGATTGTTCTCAACCCTCTAAATGTTTGAACTGTGGAGGAGCACATGCAGCCTCCTCAAGGGATTGTGAAGTATACAAATATGAATACGAGATCATTTCTGTCCGAAAGAAGGAGAAAATTTCCTTTTCTGAGGCAAAGGCCAGGGTAAGGGAGCGGTTCATTCACCCTGGGGTTACCTTTGCTGCTCCGTTGTCTCACCATAAAGCTACCCGGCAGGTGCCCCTGCCATCACACAATGCCCCATCAAATTCTCGGGGTTCTACTTCCCGGCCTTCTCGCCCGGGGGGTTCCACTGAGGGAGTGCAGCCTGGAAGCAGCTATGCTTCCTCCAGGGAGGTGCCTCCTGTCTCTGGGGGTGTCCCCTCTGCGGTGGTTCTTCCAGCGTCTGGGAGTGCCTCCCCCATCCCAGTTCCTCCGGTTCCTCCTGTGACAAACACCCGTGTCGATGCTACACTTTGCTTTGACACATTCAAAACTCCCGATGTCCTTCCTGTGCATCCTTGTCCTGACATATCCAAAAAAAACAGCGTCTCTCATACTTCTGTATCAGCTGCTACTTCCGTACCGACTGCTGCTCCTGTACCATCTGCCCACCCTGCTACTGTTGCTCACTCTTCGTTACAGTGTGGCACTATAGTTTCTAATGCTTTAAGTTCTGGTGCAGAGATGGAGGTTGCATCTGCCAACCTCAAACGAGTGAGGAGTGAGGAGTTTTTGAGTGACTCCCCTCCTTCTAAGGTTCAAACTTCTGTAGCACATGAGGATTCTGAGGGAGCTCTTCGCTCGACAACCCAGCCAGTGGTCGCATCTAAGTCTGTGGGTGTTCATGATGGCCCTTCTAGGATTCCCGTCCCTGCCTCTTCCTCAGGTGTGGTGGGGCCTGGGTCTTTAGATACTCATAGAGTTCAGTCGCTTGCTCCCTCTGATCCGTCATCCAGTGGCCAACCTTTGGATGATTTGGATGGGGGGGGTTCGGTTGGCCCCGAGGTGCCAGCTGAACCCTCACATGGGTGTGCGGACGGGACACGTGGGTCTTCCAAGAAGGTCTCTGTGCTTCGGACTCATTCTGGCGATGGGCGGGACATGTCTCGGGGTAAGGGTACTTCCACCCACGGAAACTCTAAATCTTCATTGCCTTCTCGGTTGGTGAGCCACAGCTCCACGCCTAGGAAGAAGGGCTTTCACTCCCTTTCCAACGAGGTTGCTACATAGCTTTCTAAGTTCATAATATTTAATACTAATCACTATGGCTCAATCGGTACCAATCTGTCTTCAGTGGAACTGTAGAGGTGCCATGGCAAATTGGGAGGAATTGCAGTTATTACTCTCTACTCTGAACCCACTATGTGTGTGTCTTCAGGAGACAGTGGTGGGGGACAGACAGTTCCCATCCATTAGGGTGTATAAGGCCTTCCATGCATATCCTTCTGGTGGTCACAGCGATGGATGTGCAATTTTGTGCCGTTCTGATGTCCCCTTTATTTCCTTTGAGATTCAGTTCCCCTTTCAAGTTCTAGCCGTACAGATGCACGTTGGGAGGTGCTATACCATCTGTTGTCTGTACCTTCCACCTTCCGTTCCTGTTATACATGCTGATCTAGAAACCCTTATCAGCCAACTTCCACCCCCTTTCCTACTCCTTGGTGACCTTAATGGCCGCCATCCTTTGTGGGGTGACTCACTTTCAAATCCCCGGGGTGATCTTCTTGCCTCTTTGGTTGGAGATTTAGATTTGGTTGTCCTAAATGATGGAAGGCCGACCCATTTTCATGTTCAGACTGGCACGTATTCTGTCATTGACCTTACCATCTCCTCCTCTAACTGTACCCTTCATTTTTCTTGGGAGGTTTTGGATGATCTACATGGTAGTAACCATTACCCTGTAGTGATCCAGCCTACTTGCTCTGTTCCTGTAGCCCGTCTGCCACGCTGGTGTCTGGACAGGGCTGATTGGTCTCTCTTTGAGGAACTATGTGTATTTGCCAACAGGGTTACTGATTTTACAACTACTGATGATGCCGAATGTTATTTTACTAAGTCCATTTTCTCAGCAGGGGTTCATTCTATCCCACGGACTTCTGGTGTTTTTTCCCGGAGACCTGTGCCATGGTGGAATGATGACTGCTCCATAGCAAAGGGAACTTACAAAGCAGCTGCTCGTCGGTATTTTGCCAATCGTAATGTTGTTTTTCTAAAAATACAGTTTCGCAAAGCACGTGCTCACTATAGATGGGTCATGAAGAATGCTCGCCGTAACTCGTGGAGGTCGTATGTTTCTACAATTACATTTTCAACTTCACTGTCTGTGGTGTGGAAAAAGGTGTGCAAGATATCTGGTAGGTTCTCGCCCCCTTCCCCTACGGTGTTGCGCCTTCATGGAGAACTTGTGTCTGCACCAGATGCAGTAGCCTCTGCTTTTGCAGATCAGTTTTATGCTGTCTCCACAAAGGATCCTTCCCCGCCATTTGCCACCTGTCGTAGGAATCAGGAGAGGCTGGGTTTTGACTTTCGCTCTCGTGGCGGAGAGCTGTATAATTTAGATTTCAGCCTCCGTGAGCTACATCCTGCCCTTTCAGAGTGTCATGACACTGCTCCTGGGCCTGGCGATATTCCATATGCTATGCTGCGTCATCTTCTGACTGATTCACTTCAATTTTTATTGGACCTTTTTAACAGGATTTGGAGTGAGGGCTCTATTCCGTGGAGTTGGAAGTTGGGTATTGTCCTCCCGTTTCCCAAGCCTGGTAAAGACCATTCCCAAGTCTCCAACTATCGCCCTATCACTTTAACATCATGTGTGTGCAAGCTGTTCGAAAAGATGGTCAATGTCAGGCTTATGTGGTTTCTGGAGAAGGGTTGCTTTCTCTCTCCGTCGCAGAGTGGTTTCCGTTAATTACGGTGCACTTCAGACAACCTTATCAGGCTTGAGGCGTCAATCTGTGAAGCTTTTGCCTCCAAGCAACATCTTGTGGCTGTGTTTTTTGACCTTGAAAAGGCTTATGACACTGCCTGGCGCCATGGCATCCTCCAACACCTTCATGCCTTTGGTTTACGTGGTCGCCTGCCTGTGTTGCTTGGAGATTTCTTGACTGATTGTGTATTTCAGGTCCGTGTGGGTTCTACCCTCTCTGCGACACTGTGCCAGGAGGAAGGTGTCCTGCAGGGGAGTGTCTTAAGTGTTTCCCTGTTTGCAGTGGCCATTAATGGTATCGTTGACACTGTGCCTGCTGGGGTATCCTCATCCCTTTATGTGGATGACTTAGCTATATGGTTTTCTGGCTCCTGCATGTCTGCTATTAAGCACCGGATGCAACTTGCCTTGGACAAGATTTCTGCCTGGACCACTTCCAAGGGTTTTCGGTTTTTCCCCTTCAAAGACTGTGGCTATGCACTTCTGTAGGATGAGAGGGGTACAACCGGACCCTGATCTCCACCTTTGTGGCAGGAGACTCCGTTGTGTGACAGAGACGAAATTCTTGGGCCTGACTTTTGATTGTCGTTTGACATGGGTCTCACACTTGGCAAATCTTAAAACATCATGTATGAAGGCTCTCAATCTATTGAGGGTTCTGTCCCATACCTCTTGGGGTGCTGATCGAAGGACACTCTTGCATTTGTTTCAGGTATTTGTAACCTCTAAGCTGTCATATGGCTGTGAGGTATATTCCTCTGCCATAGAATCAAGACTAAAAACTCTAGATGCCGTCTATCATACTGGTCTTCGCCTTGCAACTGGGGCTTTTCGGTCCTCTCCAATTCCCAGCTTATTGGTGGAAGCTGGTGTGCCTCCCTTAGATCTACTGCATCAGTCTGTTGCAGTGCGGTGCTGGCTCCGGATTCGTCGCCTTCCAGACTCACTTGTCTGTGAGGGTGTGATGAAACAGTCTTGTCTTTTGTGTTATAGTAGACATGCTCCCATGCCTCGTCCATTTGGCTATAGGGTTCAGGATATAATGGAGGGGTTTGGTTTGTCAGCAGTACTTGTCAGTCCTGTTCGGATCCCGAGGGTTGCGCCTTGGATATTGCCCAAGGTAACTTTCTGCAGGCCTACGAGTATTGCAGGTTCAAAGGATTTTGTCACTCCTCAGTGTCTTTTAAGGTTATTTTTATAACATTCTTCTAGTCATGGTAGTTCTGTGCCTGTGTATACTGATGGCTCTAAATCCGCATCAGGTGTTGGTTTTGGAGTGGTATTTCCCAATTTTAGCCGTGGAGGTAGTCTTCCTTTGGTTGCCTCAGTTTTTACTGCGGAGTTGTCAGCCATCATTTTAGCCTTGAAGTTGGTGTTTGTTCATCCTGACAATTATTTTACTATTTTTAGCGAGTCTCAAGGGGCGCTTTTGGCCCTGGTCTCTTTTAACTCTTCCCATCCCCTAGTTTTAGCTATTTTGGAGTGGCTGTTCCTCATTCGTTGTCGGGAGAAGAGAGTGGATTTTTGCTGGGTTCCCACACATGTTGGTGTGGTGGGCAATGAGACTGCGGATGCATTGGCCAAGGCTGCGGCTACTCAACAGCCCCCAACAGAATATCCGCTTCCTGCATCTGATCTAACACCTTACTTGCGGGACAGAATGCATGTGTGTTGGCAGAGACGCTGGGATGGTGTTGCTCATAATAAGCTGAAAGAGGTCTTCCAGAGAGTGGTTGTGCCAAGGGTTCTCCCTTCCATACCTCGGCGATTGGAGGTAGCTCTTGCTAGGCTTCGCACTGGGCACTTTCGGCTTACACATGGGTTCCTGATGAGTGGCGAGACTCAACCGTACTGTTATGATTGCTTTGTTCCCCTTACTGTCCATCACTTGCTGGTCGAGTGTCCAAGTTTGGGGGACCTGTGTCGGAGATTCCTCCATAGGCATACAGGGCTAGATGGTGTCTACTATCTCTCCTCAATGCTTGGGGGAGTCCATAGCGTTTTTACTGATGTTTTTGGTTTTCTTCAGGAGGTGGGCCACCTTCCACTCTTATAAGAAATTGTTTTCTCTTTTAACTATTCTTTTATTATTTTCAGTTTACTATTTCTAGAAAAAGTTATTAACTATGCACAATTTATTTGCCATGTGTTTTAGCTTGTTGTCCTGCGGCATATGACCTTAGCAGTTGCGCCACCAGTTTTTACTACAATCAATCAATCAGTCCCACCGGTTCTCTCTCTCTCTCTCTCTCTCTCTCTCTCTCTCTCTCTCTCTCTCTTCATCAATACACCCCTTTTTTCCCCCTATGATTTGTTTCCATACCCACATCCACGTATTTTTCTTGTGTGTGTGTGTGTGTGTGTGTGTGTGTGTGTGTGTGTGTGTGTGTGTGTGTGTGTGTGTGTGTGTGTGTGTGTGTGTGTGTGTGTGTGTGTGTGTGTTTACCTTACCTAATTGTTCTTACCTAATTGTATCTTTACAGGAATGAGTCAAGCTCGTACTGTCCCGTGTCTTAAACCATATTTATCGTACATATCCTTAAATTTGTGAATTGTTTTGGCACACACTATTTCAATCAGTAGTGCATTCCACTGATAAATTGTTCTGTTTGGGAAACTGAATTTCCTTACGTCTTTATCACCTCCCTTATGCAGTTTTTTGCAGTGTCCTCTTGCTGATGCTTCCCCATATGTTAAGTAATCATTTATGTTTATTTTCTCCTTCCCTGATATGCATTTATATAGCATTATCATGTCACCTCTTTTCCTTCTCTCCTGTAGTGTTGGTAGATTCAGTTTATTTAGTCTTTCTTCGTAGCTTAGATCTCTTAACCCGTCCTGTCCCGTCGACGTAAGGGTACGTTGCAACATTTTGCATTTGCCAGTCCCGGCAACGTACTGGTACGTAGTGCAATTGCAAGGTCCCTAATTTGCACAATTTTCAATTTTTGCGCGTGATTTTTTTGTACATATACACGGGACACCTCCCTCTCTTCCTCTTCATGATGCCAAGCAGGGACAATTCCTTACACCACATAACCTCCCCCTCCCCCCTTCATGCCATTGTCTCGGCAATTCACCTGTTATCAGTGACCTGGCCAGTAAAGACATTCAGGGCCAGAGTGATCCCCAATCGATGACAATGTGGAGGACAAAGTTTACTTAGCATTAGAGGAAGAAACAGTCAGAAATAATGATCAGGTAATGTGGCAAAAGAAGGTCAGGTATGGTGATGAGTTAGTGAGTGAAACAATGCTTATAATGCCTATATTACTGTTTGAAAACCAATATACTCTCGTACTACATGTAAATTCGTACCAAGTAAATAAATAAATACCGTTTATGAGTGGTGTGAAATTATTACCCTCCCATAGAACTCGTTTTCTTTGGTGCCAGCCTGTTAGAAAACCCAGTCAGGTAAGGAGGTACTGGTACCTGGATCGAGTATTTTAAACCTCAGGTGAGCGATATCTCTTTGAATTTTCTATGTTTCTCAACAAAAGGGGTGGTTTTAGCCAAAAAAAAAAAAAATCAAAAATACCTCGGGATTGGGCGATGTCAGAGGTGCGAAATAGCTCGCGACGTGACGGGTTAAGCTTGGTATCCATCTTGTAGCAGCCCTTTGAACTTTTTCAATCTTGTCTATGTGTTTCTTGAGATGAGGACTCCAGACTACTGATGCATACTCCAGGGTTGGTCTGATGAATGATGTTACTCTCCTTCTTAGCATGTCTTCATTTATGTATGTGAATGCTATTCTCATATTTGCAAGCAGTGTATACATGTTCCGTACCTTCTCACTGATGTGGTCAGCCGGAGATAGTCTGTTATTGATAATCACACCCAGGTCCTTCTCTCTTTCTGATGTGTGTAGTGTTTTATTTCCTAACTTATAATCCCAATCAGGTCTTTTTCCACTTTTACCAAACTTGATTACATGACACTTGTCCAAATTGAATTCCATTTGTCATGTATTACTCCATTCATGAAGTTTATTTAATTCTTCTTTTAGCTCTTTACAAGAGTCTGTGTTAGTAATTCTCCTTTGTATTTTTGCATCATCTGCAAACATAATTAGATAGCTTTCATTTCCAGTGTTACTGTTTATATCATTTATATACAATAGAAACATGATTGGTGCCAGCACTGAACCCTGTGGTACTCCACTAGTCACTTCTTTCCATGATGAGTAGTTTCCCCTTAGTACTGTTCTCATTTCTCTTTTTATGAGAAAATCATGCATCCAACAAAACAGTTTGCCTCGAATTCCTCCTTGATGGTACAGTTTCCATAAAAGTCTTTGGTGTGGTACTGTGTCAAACGCTTTCTTGAAATCTAAATAGATACTGTCCACCCATCCTTCTCTTTCCTGTATTGTGTTTGTTACTCTGTCATAGTAGCTCAACAGATTAGTAACATGATTTTCCTTTTCTGAAACCAAACTGTCTTTCTGTTATCATATTGTGTTCTTCTAGATGATTTACCCAAGCTTTTCTTATAAGCTTTTCTAATACCTTGCTTACAACACTGGTCAGTGATACTGGTCAGTAGTTGAGTGGATTTTGTCTATTCCCTTTCTTGAATAAGGGGACAATATTTGCTTTCTTCCAAATATCAGGTAGTTTACCTTGACTCAAGGATTTCTTGAAAATTAAAAATAATGGTTTACTTAACTCCTTTGCACATTCTCGTAGCACCCAACATGAAATTTCATCAGGACCATTTGCTTTTCCTCTGTCTAATTTACTTAACTCCTCCTGTATTACTTTTTCTGATATTTGTATATCTGGTAGTATGTGTGGACATGCATGTTCCACATAGTCCCTCACGAAATTTTTTTCTTCTGTAAAAACTGATTGGAAATTCTTATTTAGTGCTTCACAAATATCTTTCTCTTGTGTATAGGTGATTCCCTCGCCCGTAATGGATTGTATTATATCTTTTACTTTGGTTTTGCTTCTGATGTAGCTGTAAAATAGCTTCGGTTGATCACTACTTTTATTTATTATATCCTCCTCAAACTGTTTTGGTGCTTCCCTCCTTATTCTTGTTTAATCGTTTCTTGTCTGTTTGTAATTATTGTATGCCCTTTCACTATTGTGTCTTCTGTATCTGTTCCACAACAAATCTCTTCTTTCTTTTGATTTTTTACATTCTGTATTGAACCATTTCTGTATTTTCTTATCTGCTTCTTTGTGCTGTGGGATGTACTTCTGGACTCCTATTTCATAAAATTCACAGAATTTTTTTATATACAGCATTTAAATCTTGTCCTCTAAGCTCATTTTCCCAATCAACTTCTAAGAAATACTTCTTAAGGTCTTGATAATTTCCCTTTTTATAGTTTAGGCTCTTTTTGTAACTTTCATTGCTATTAACTATGTCATATGCTATCCTGAAGATGCAATTTAGTACTGCATGATCGCTTTTGCCGAGTGGAGGGTGATATATTAAACTGTCAATATCATTTTCTTGCCTAGTAAATATGAGATCTAGCATTGAAGGTACACCGAGTCCTCTATTTCTGGTGGTTTCCCTCATGTTGCGTTAGTAAAAACTCTTGCATGAGATCCAGGAGCTTTTGGTCCCAACAGCTTTCTTGGCTAATTATATCTAGAGTATTCCAATTTATATTTGTATTAAAATCTCCAGTTAGTATAATTCTTTCCGATTTCTCTTCCATTTTATGTAGTAATGATCTTAAACTCTGAATTGTACTCTCTGCCAGGTCCTCATATTCGTCTCTTTCCCATGTGTTTGATCTGGGTGGCATGTACATATTGGCTACAATTACTTTCCCTTCAGATGTGTTGATCTCTACTGCAATCAGTTCTACTTGTGAGGGTATATCTAGTTTTATTTCATTGACTTTTAGATTTTTCTTACTTAATATTATAATTCCTCCTCCTTTCTTTAAGTTTCTATCTCTTCTCCATATATTGTATTCCTCTGAGTTTAGTATGTCATTGGATATCCTTGGTGTTCATTTTGTTTCAGTTGGGCATATTTGGCTCATATTCTCCGACATAATCATTCATCTCTAATAATTTAGATACCATTCCATCCACATTTGAGTACATCAACTTTATCATCTTATTTATATACTTCTCATGACATGGTTCTACTACCTTCCTCCTTTTTATTCCCTCTTGTTTGTGTACCACTTTCGCACCTGCAATCCTATTACTTTGTAAAAAAAAAAAAAAAAATGTGTTCTCCACTTCTGATCTTCCCTCATTTTTTGTTTTTGCTTCCTCCCACTTCTCTTTCAGTAATTCCAGTTCCTATTGTGTTAGGCATCTTTTTATCCATACATTTTTGAATTCCTCTTTTTCCATAAGATTCTTTGCATTTTTTAGTATCTCCTCCACGGTGTTTACACTCTGGAAAGTTACCTTTAGAGGTCTTGATTTGCTTTTCTCGTATTTCCCTAACCTTTTGTGTTCTTCTATGTCTTTACTACAGATTTCCTCTGGTACTTCTTTCAATAAGCTCATTACATTTGCCATCTCCTTTTTGTCTCTTGAGATCTTGTTTTTTACTTCTTCCTCTTCTATACCAGTGATTACTATAGATTTGTTGATATCTACTGAATCTCTGACTAACTTTGGATTGTTTTGGATTATTCTTTTCACTTCCTTTTTAATGCTTTTTTCTTCCACCCTTGTTTCTAAGTCTTTCTTTACTTTCACCATTTCAGCATACGTGGTTTCCACATCATTTTTGTAGCTTTGCACAGCTTCATTCACCTGTGTTATCTTCTCCTCCATATCACTGCTCTGGTCTATCAGACTGCTTACTTGCCTAATTGTCTCTGCATAATTTTTGAACTCTTCCATAATACTCTCGTGGTTGACTACGGCAGGACCCATATACATACAGGGTCTAACCATACCAACCCCAAAACGCGTCGCATTTGCGCATGACGTCATGGCGAAGACACCAGGTGAGGTCTTCCGAGAAGGGGTTGCCATATAGTGAGAAGTAGACTCAGTTGCTCAGAGGTCACGGCGCCAAACAGGTCACCTCTATCACTTGCACTTTATTCCATTGTATGTGCCCAGTGAAATAATGCCTATCAATTGTGCATTGTTTTGCTGTAACTCTTTACTGAAGAAAGGTGGGGATATAACTTTCCATATTTTCCCCAAAGATGAAGAGATTAGACGTAAGTGGATTCATCTGTGGAAGAGGAAAGACACAATTAATCCGAATATTGCTCGCATCTGCAGCCTTCACTTTGATCAAAGTGCTTATAAAAGAAATCTAAAATATGAACTTCTCAAATTGCCTATTCCAAAAAATCAAATACGCCTTGAAGGGCACGCCCTGCCAACGCTGAATCTGCCATCAGCTTCATTAAATGTTAAGTCCCTTCCCCTTTCTCTCTCTCTCTGCGTAGGTGCATATCCCTGTATATGGTGGGCTTTGCTCTTTATAAGCTGTACAGTATATCTCCCCTCACGGGGTTAGTGCTTGCAGAAATGTGGAAAAGCACGTGGTGCATTGCATTTACCAGCCCAGGTAAAATAAATTGAGGCAACTGGCCACCGCACTAGTATGAGTTGCTATTATTCATATTTACCCACCATTATTTTGTTCTACCCACGTACTGTAGGTAACCATTACTGAGTACCCTAGCAAGAAAGCAGTAGTGTTGAAAATTAAGTACGGTATATCGCAGAATGTATTTGTTTAAAGCAGGTTCGTAACGTAGTAATTCCATCTGGATGCGTTTGGCAAGAAGTATGTTATCCCCCCCCTTCCTTCCCTCCCTCCCTCCCTCCCTTCCAGGTCGCAAAAACAACGGTGCCAGGTCGTTGGAAATGATTCATACAGCCACTTTTCGTTCTCAAAGAGTGAATAATTCGTAAAAACTATATAGCTTTTTATGTACATGAAGCCACAAAGAGTATATGAAATACATTCACATATATTTAGTAGCTCGGATTAAGAGATTTGTTATTTATAATTAACGATTTGGTATCTACGCAGTCAGTCTCTCTCTCTCTCTCTCTCTCTCTCTCTCTCCATGATATATGCGGAATATATACATTTGACATACTGTGGCTTAAAACCAGCATAAAACCTAAGCCTTACCGACGGTAATTTAAAAGACAACTGGCAAGGCATTGTCAGTACTAATATATAGGCATGTGTCTCTTCCTATTTTTGCCTTAATGACCAGGGGCTCCGGCCCCCAATGGTCGATAGGCAAAAAAAAAAAAAAAAAAAAAAAAAAATTGAGTAATTAGCCTTTTTGTTCGATACCGAACAAAAAGGCTGGGTCTTTCGGGTGTGGGCAATCAGGCAAGTTAGCTGCCTACTGCGACTGCAACACAATGGCGAGGTGTTCATGAAGTTAGCCAAAGAAACCTTGATGGACTCTGAAAGAACAATAATGGCCCCCAGTCCCGTGCAGCCCTTAAATGGGCAGGGGGTGCTAAGAATCTCACGGTTGCCTCAATTACAATCTAATTCCTTTGTTAATGCAAAAAATACAATTAAAATTGGTAACTGGAATGTGAGAACGCTAAATCATGACGGTAAAATCGATGAGTTAGTGAAGGTTTTTCAAAATTACGGACTTGATATTTGTGCTCTGACAGAAACTAGATTAACTGGAGTCGATAAGTTGGATTTGGAGGATGGTATACGTTTATTGATATCTGGCCGAAAGGACGGAATGCATTATCAGGGAGTAGGATTGTTAGTGGGTTGTAAGGCAAATAAGGCTTTATGTGAGTGGGATCCTATAGATGAGCGATTGTTATACGCACGGTTTAAATCAAATCATGGCAACATCAGTCTGTTTGTGTGTTATGCACCTACTAATGATGCACTCGATGAAAGGAAAGACACATTTTATGAAAAGTTGCAAGAAGGAGTAGGAAGGGTACCTAGACATGATGTTTTGATCTGCGTTGGAGACTTTAATGCAGTAATGGGCTGTTCAAATGAGGGATTTGAGGCATGTATGGGTAAGATGGGAGTTGGTAGTAGGATGAGTGAAAACGGAGTGAGGTTTGGAAGCTTCTGTCTAGCAAATGACTTAGTCATCGGGGCACACTCTTTCAGCATTGCAATATACACAAGACAACTTGGGTGTCGCCGTGTGGAAAATATAAAAATCAGATTGATCACATCGCTATCAGTAGGAGGCATAGAAGTTCTCTGCTAGATGTTCATGTTAAACGGGGAGCGGATATTGGTAGTGACCATCAACTCAGCATTGCAAAAATAAGGTTTAAACTTAAAAATCAGAAGAAGGAAAAATCTGGTGTTGGTAGATACGATATTGTTAAGCTTAGAAGGGAAGGAGAAGAAAAGGAGGAATTCAGATTAGAGTGCAGAAATAGGTTTTTGGTGTTGGAAACGTTGGAAGAGGGGGAGAGAAGTGTAGATGAGATGTGGGAGGATGTGAACAAAGTTTTGCATGAGACTGCTGAATGTACGATTGGAAGGAAACATAGATTCAGGAGAAAGAAATGGATATCAGAGGAAACGTGGGATATGATAAAAAAGAGAGGTGAGGCTAAATTGAGGAGTGAGATGCAATGCGTTGATGAACGAGAGATTGAATTAGCAAGAGCTGCGTACTGGAGTTTGAATTCAAAAGTAAGAAGGTTAGCTAGGAGAGATAAAAGAAGATGTGTGGATGAAAAGGTTGCAGAGACTGAAATCTTAATAAACAAAAATGATGGACAGAGTCAAAGAATAGCATATGAATCGATTAGAGAACTGAGTGGTAATGCAGGTAAACGCAAGGAAATACCAGTTAGAGACAGGGAAGGAAATTTATTGACCAAAGATGGAGATATTAAAAATAGATGGAAAGAGCATTTTGAGGCAGTTCTTAATAGACCAATACCACCACAAGAGGATATACCGTCTGCTCAGGAAGATTTAAATATAGAAACAGGAGAGTTGAGGCTTGCAGAAGTGGAGAAAGCAGTAAAACAGTTAAAGAATAATAAGGCACCAGGGTAGGATGGTTTATTTCTGGAAATGTTTAAAGTTGAGGGGGCTAGATTAATAATGATCTTGACCAAGCTATTCAATAAGATATGGGTGACGGGGTTACTACCATCAGTGTGGAAGAATGGTGTAATTGTTAAAGTTCCGAAGAAGGGAGACCTGAGTGAATGTGGTAATTGGAGGGGAATCTCTTTGTCACCGATTGCTTTGAATGTTTTCAGTATAGTGTTGTTAAATAGGTTGGAGCCGGTGGTTGAGGGTATTCTGAGGGATGAACAGGCTGGTTTTAGAAAGGGACGTGGTTGCAATGATCAGATCTTTATAGTTAGGCATTTGATGCAGCAAGTTAATGAAATGAGAGTACCGTTAAGTCTTTGTTTTGTTGATTTTGAAAAGGCTTTTGATAGTGTTTCGAGAGAGACTATGGGGAAGATCATGAGACATTATGGAATACCACAGGAGTTTGTGAGGGTCATTATGAACATGCATGAGGACACGTTTTGTAAAGTGATGGTTGATGGTTGTCTGAGTGATTCGTTTGAAGTCAAGTCCGGAGTGATTCAAGGTGGTGTTCTATCGCCTTTACTATTTATATTGGTCATTGATTACTTATGAAACGCGTTGGAACAGAAACCGGTGCAGGTATACTTTGGGGAGAGAACAGGAAACTTTTGGATTTAGATTATGCAGATGATATAGTTTTGATTTGTGATGGGCCACAAGAGATGCAGAGAGTGTTGGACTGTTTGGTGAGTGAAGGTCGCAAGGTGGGTTTGGTTATTAATTGTGGAAAAACTGAAATAATCAATATGAAAACCCCCCTACCCTGGGGGTAGGGGGGTTTTCAAGAATACTCCCCCAGTATCCCTGCTTGTCGTAAAAGGCGACTAAAAGCGTTGGCGGAGGGTTAGTGCCCCTCCCCGGAAAACAACTAACTAAAAAAACAAACAATAAGCCTCGGACAAGGACTGACCAAACGATGACGACCCAGGACCGGACAAAGGACTTGGTAATGGGTACATGGAATGTAAGGGGAGCGAATGATGAGGTGAAAGAGAGAGAGATTGTCCAGGTGCTTGAGGGTGCGAAAGTGGATGTATGTGGAATAACTGAAACAAAATGGAGAGGAGAAAGTGTGAGAGAATGGGAGCATGGATGGGGTATATGTGCAGGAGTAGGTGAGAATGAGAGGGCAAAGGAAGGAGTATGTATAGTTGTGAGTAAAAGATGGAAGAGGAGCATAAGACAGTATGGATCAGTTGGGTCAAGGATTGTGTGGGTAAAGTTGAAAGTTGGAATACAAATGTGGGCGATTGTGTGTGTGTATGCACCAACGCAAGATCGTGCTAGAAGAGTGAGAGAAGAGTTCTGGACAAATGTGGGAGTGTGCATGGAAAAGTTTGGAAGGAATGAGAGAGTGTTTTTGATTGGTGATATGAATGGTAAAGTTGGGAATGTGAAGGTGGATGGAATAGTTGGCGAGTGGGGTGTGCCTGCTGAGATAGATGAGAATGGGAGTGCGTCAGTGGACATTTGTGCTGGGAGGGGGTTCGTGATAGCCAATACCCTCTTCAGGCATAAAATGATCCACAGGTATACATGGCGAGTGATGAGAAGGGTGGGTGGTGAACTGAATGAAAGGAAGGCAATGATTGATTATGTATGTGTGGATGAAAGGATGCGAAGATGTGTAAAGGATGCAAGAGTGTATAGAGGTTGGGGGAGTGGCCTTTCTGACCACTACTTGGTGGTGGCGAGAATTAGAATTCAAGTAAGATGGAGGAATAGAAGAAGGGAAAGACGAGAGGAAGGACTAGTTGCAAGGAGAGTGGAAAGGTTACAAGAGGATGAGAAAAAGGCAGAGTATAAGAGAGAAGTGGAGGAAGGATTGGGCAAATATGAATTGGAGCAGATGGGAGACGTGGAAGGTGTGTGTAAGATATTTACAGAAGAAATATCTGCAGCATGTGATGTGGTGTGTGGAAGGAAGAGAAGACGGAGGGGGGTACAAGGAACAGCGTGGGGGACTGAAGAGGTGAAACAGGCTGTGGCACAAAAGAAGAAAGCATACAATGAATGGATGAGAAATAGGGGCGTGGAAGAAGTTGAGAGGCAGAAGAGAGAGTTATATGTGGAAAGAAAGAGAGAGGTGAAAAGATTAGTAAGAGAGAGTAAGAAGAGAGTGGATGAGGAATTTGGAAGGAATTTGAGTGTAAAGTGGAGGGACTGTAAGAAAATGTTCTGGAGAGAAGTGAAAAGAGTAAGACAGGGTGGAAGTGAAGTTAGCAGGGGAGTGAAAGATAAAAATGGTAGATTACTAGTGGAGAAGGGAGAAAAAGTGAGCAGATGGAGAGAACACTTTAAGGAATTGTTGAACGTAGAGGATGGAAGTAATGCGAGTATAAGTGGCTGGGGAATGGCTGGGAGAAGGAGGGAGGTGAGAAGACAGGAAGAAATCAGTAGGATAGAAGTTGTGGAAGCAATGAAGAAAGTTAAATCAGGGAAAGCCCCAGGAATTGATGGAGTGTGTGGTGAAATGCTGAAGCATGGGGGAGAGATAGTAGTAGAATGGATGTGGAAGATGTGCAGATTGGCCTGGGAGGAAGGTAGAGTCCCGGAGGATTGGAAGTCAGGTATAATTATTCCCTTGTACAAAGGAAAAGGGAAAAAGAAGTGTGTGGTAATCATAGGGGCATTTGTCTTCTTAGTATAATAGGAAAAGTGTATGGGAGGATACTTATAGACAGAGTTAGAGAAAGAACAGAGAAATTAGTTGCAGAAGAACAGGGAGGCTTTAGGAAGGGAAGAGGTTGTGTAGATCAGATATTCAATCTTAGATCGGTAGTGGAAAATTTTCTAGAGAAGGGAAAGAAGTTGTATGCGGATTTCATGGATTTGGAGAAAGCATATGACAGGGTGGATAGACAAGGATTGTGGAAAGTGTTAAGAATATATGGGGTAGATGGGAAGTTGTTGAATGCTGTGAAGAGTATGTACGATGGTGCGAAGGCTGCAGTGCGTGTGGATGGTGAACTAAGTGAATTTTTCTCTTTGAAAGTTGGTTTGAAACAGGGATGTGTCATGTCTCCATGGTTGTTCAATCTGTACATGGATGGGGTAATAAAAGAGGTACAAGGTAGGGTAGTGGATGTTGGAGTGACCCTGGTGAGAGAGGATAGTGTTTGGAAACTCCCTGTACTGTTGTTTGCAGATGATACTGTGTTGTTGAGTGAAGACGAAGGGGAGCTGCAGGGCTTGGTAGATGAGTTTGAGAGAGTGTGTAAGAAACGGAATCTAAAGGTGAATGTAGGGAAGAGTAAAGTGATGGTCTTTGAGAGAGGTGAAGTTAGTGAATGTACAGCGAGGTTGGATGGTGAGGAATTGGAAAATGTGAGTACGTTTAAGTACTTGGGTAGTGTGATGAGTAAAGATGGAGGTTTGGAGGGTGAAGTGCTTGAAAGGGTACAGCAGGGAAGAAAGGTTGCTGGTTCTTTGAAAGCAGTGATAAGAAACAGGGAAGTGAGCATGGAAGTGAAAAAGTTACTACATGACAGTATTGTGATACCAACTCTAACGTATGGAAGTGAAGCTTGGACTTTGTTGGAAGGACACAAGTCAAGAGTGAGAGCAGTGGAAATGAGTTATTTAAGAGGAGCCTGTGGAGTCACGTGGAGAGACAGGCTGACGAATGAGGATATAAAGGAGCGTTGTGGTGTGGATGTGGATGTGATAGGAAGTGTTATGAGGAACACACTGAGGTGGTTTGGCCATGTGGAGAGGATGGAGGGTGAAAGACTGACGAAGAGAGTGTATGTGAGTGAGGTGGAGGGGGGAAGAGGGAGGGGGAGGCCGAGAATGAGATGGAGGGATGGGGTGGAGAGGTATATGAAAGGGGGGGGGTGTGAGTTGGGAGCAGGGCAGTGAAATGGCGGGGGACAGGGCGACTTGGAGGCGATTTGTTTGTGGCCACCCCAAACGGGATTGAGGCGTCTGGCAATAGATAGATAGATAGAATATGGAAAATGCGCAGGAATGTGTAATTGGAGGTATGGTTGTAAAGCAAGTTGATAGGTGGTGGGAAAGGATACCAAATAGTAGAATTAGAGAAATAACGGAAGTGCAGCCGATCGATGAATATGTTAGATTCTCACGATGGAAGTGACTAGGACATGTGTATAGGAGACAGGGAATAGTACGAGGTACACCAGGGTGGATGGCACTTGGTAGGAGAGGTAGAGGAAGGCCTAAAGAGACGTGGGTGAGGACAATGAGACGGGAAGCTGGAGATGAGTGTTGGGGAGATCTTGAGGAGTTAGCACAAGATAGGATGTGGTGGTGTGAGTTCGTCGAGGCCCTATGCATCCCTGAGGGTGCCACAGGAAATGATTGATTGATTGATTGTTCGATACCGAGTATTTTTCAGGATGCGGGTATTAAACAGAAATTTGACTAACTCGACACGAAAGCTGCAGAGTAAGATGTCGAAGTTAAGGAAATGAAGCCTGCATAGTAACATATAGTCAATACCGGTAGCAGTACCAATAAACATCCGGTATCATTTATAACAAGATGATATCCATGTATCCTAATAAATGCCACTATTAGAGTATATTGTGTTTATTTGTAAATCATGTACCTTTAAATATGAGAAGGGAGAGGTTAAACAATCATTTGACTTCAGGAAATGTGTGTGGGGAACAGAGTTGTGTAAAGGAAGCAAGGTGGGAGGGGTGGGTATGGAGGATGACAGACAGCTGCACCTCACCGCGACTTGAGGCCTCCCTCTGAGGCCCCAAGGGAGATGGTGAGTGGGGAGAAATGGGGGGAGTGCCCAGTCTCAAGCGTGACGTCAGTAAATCTGCGTAGTGGAAAGGTGTGAGAAGACCCTATATGTATATGGGTCCTGGACTACGGTACTTGCCATTTCACTCATTTTCCTCCTAAGTGTACTCAGTTCCACTGTTAGTTTACATATGGTTGTGTCTTTCTTGTTGACCTCCCTTCCTAGTTTTTCTATTTCTTCCTTTTGCAAGTGCATCTGCTTCTTTATTTCATCAATTTCATTCTGGAAAGCCATCTCCAGTTTGTGTAAATTCAACCAGTCTATTGTGAGTCTCCATTTCAACCAGTTCTTGGTAGAAATCATCATCTTGCTTTCTACCTTTTCCCTTTTCTTTTCCAAATTTGCTTTACTAAAGTATGTGGCCATTTTGCAATACTAAAAGCACAGAGTACTTACATTCCCTGGGGCAGTTGTAGTCTAAACAAACATCAGCTGACTGAGCGCATTCTTTCTCTACTCAGTTCTCTTTTCTGTTTGAACAAGTCTCGTTTAAACTTTTTTTTTTTTTTAATAATAAAAAAACATTTAGTCTAACCTGGTACAGAGCTTGACTCATATAAAGATACTAATTTAGGTAATGCCACTGGCCGTGATGGCTCGGTATGGAGTGCTGTCGGCCCACGTCTATTCTCCTTGGCAGCTGCTGTGTGTGTGTGATTGTGTGTGTGTCAGAGCAAGGGCGTCTTGCATGAGGGGTGTGGTGTAGCCAGTGGGCTTTTTTCTTGTTTTTCACAGTATACATGAGCTTTTTCATCAGCACTCCCCCTTTTCCCCCAGTGGTGTGTGTTTGCACCGACTTACACATTTTAGATGCTGGTCAGGACACACACACACACACACACACACACACGACAAATTCTTAGTGTCACTAACTAGCTAACTTGTGAACATACCAGGGCATTTTAGCAAGCTATAATCAGGTGTAGTTATGTCGATGTGTTGGTGTGACTAGAACATCACCCTATCACTCATATCCATGCCATATCCATATCTACATATTGTTCTTATTTTCCACGGTCCACATCAGCCACATACTTTATCAGTACACCCATTTCCCAATGTGGTTTACATTTGTATTGGTGTATTCAGTTTTTTTTAGGGTCTGCTCTGATGCTCCATTTTCCCTCACACTAGGTAAATGTAGGATGCTTTATGTCACCAACTTCTCTAACTTCTGTTCCCAACTTCGCCATTACAACGGTGTTTTAGAAAAAAAAAAAAAAATGTTTACCAGAGGATACACAGATATATGGCGAGTACACTGATATATATTTCATGTTGTTTAGCGAGAGCTGAGTTTTGGCAAGATAGCCGCACAGGCAAAGGGTCCCTTTCAACTAATTACAGCAGCCAACGAGTTAAGGGTGCGAGTGGGAGAAGTGTTTTCCAATGCCCGAGCACTAGAAGATGGAGTACTGCAGGGGAGTATCCTTAATGTTACTGTAGCCATTAACAGCGTCATCAGTGTACTTCCTGACGGTGTGTGAGGATCACTATATGTTGATGACCTCTCAATTTCCTTCACCGCGTGTAGAATGTCTTTGATAAAGAAGAAGTTGCAGCTGGCTCTCAATCGAATTTCGGGCTGGGCAGAATCTCGCGGTTTCCATTTTTCTTCAACAAAGACTGGCTATGCATTTTTGTTGTCTTCGAGGGGTTCACCCAGACCCTGTCTTGTATCTCTATGGTAGGAGACTATCCAGTGTGGAAGAGATTTGGTTTCTGGGTCTTCTGTTTTAGAGATGACTAACCTGGGTTCCTCATATTTGTTCTGTTAAGGTGGCTTGTCTTAAAACTTTAAGTCTTTTGAGGGTTTTAGCTCATAGGCTACCTCCTGGGATGCTGACCATGAGACCCTCCTCCTCTTGCATAGCTTTTTTATTCTTCCTAAACTTGAACATGGATGTGAGGTCTACTCCCCTGCAACAGATGCCTGTCTCCAGTTGTTAAATTCTGTACAACATGCTGGTGTACATCTGGCAACCGGGGCATTCAGATCATCACCGATTCCAAGTTTGTCGGTGGATGCTGGTGTACTCCCCTTGGATTTGCGATGCCAGTTGCTAATGATGAGGTTTTGGTATCGTCTTCACCACATTCCAGACTCAATTTCTTGTGCCATCGTCTCACAGGATTCCCGATCTTCTGTTTTATGAGACCTGTCCTAATTTCCCAAAGGCATTTGGTTACAGGGTCTGGTCTGTTATGTTAGCCCTCTCTGTTCCGAGACTGGCAATTTGTCTACATCGGATCCCAGGGGTGGGTTCTTAGCTATTCCCTCGTGTGACATTTTGTAGGTCCGTTGTCTAAAAAAAGGGCTCGCTTCCCTCTCAGGTGTCCCTCTTTCTCATTTTAGAACATGCCTCCATTCATGAGGGTTCTGTTTCCGTCTATACTGACAGGTCTAAGACTGATACCAGAGTTGGATTTGGTGTTGTCTTCTCTTCCTTTTGTTGGGGCAGTAGCCTTCCTGGCATTACGTCTGTGTATACGGCGGAACTGACTGCAATTTTACATGCTCTTAAAATCATTTTTACTCTCCCTCAGTCCATTTTTGTGATTTTTGGTGACTCACATAGTGCTCTGTTTTCACTGGTCTTATTTTATGAATTTCTTACGTTATGAATTTTAGAGTGGCTTTTTCTTCTTGGCCGTTGGGTCTGCCACGTGGACTTCTATTGGGTTCCCACACATTTTGGTGTGGTGGGCAATGAGAGGGCAGATACTTTAGCCAAAGCTGCATCTTCTCAACAGCCCCCAACCAACTACCCACTTACTGCTTCTGATGTAACACCTCACTTGCGGTACGCAATTCATACATGTTGGCAGAGAGACTGGGATGTTGTTTCTCACAATAAATTAAACTAAATCTTTCAAAGAGTGGTTGTGCCAAGGGTTCCTCCCTCCATGTCTCAGCGATTGGAGGTGGCTCATGCTAGGCTTCGCATTGGGCACTCTCGGGTTACACACGGGTTCCTCATGGGTGGTGATACTCAACCGTACTGTGATGACTGGCTTGTTCCCCTTACTATCCGTCACTTGCTGGTCGAGTGTCCGAGTCTAGGGGACC
Source organism: Coenobita brevimanus (assembly GCF_032717465.1). Taxonomy (NCBI): domain Eukaryota; kingdom Metazoa; phylum Arthropoda; class Malacostraca; order Decapoda; family Coenobitidae; genus Coenobita; species Coenobita brevimanus. The sequence goes on from NC_137006.1 coordinate 14,018,019, forward strand.
TACGCCAGAGATTCCTCCATAGGCATGAGGAGGCAGATGGTGCCTACTGTTTGTCCTCGATGCTTGGTGAAGCCTCTAGCAATATGACTGATTTTTTTAGTTTTCTTCAGGAGGCAGGCCTCCTTCTACTTTTATAAGTAACTGATATTGTACAAACTATTCAGTGTTTTATTCCTTCTAAAGATATTAACTTTATTTTAAATATGCACTTTTTATTTTGCTGCGTCTTTTACCTTGTTGTCTGGTGGCATATGACCCTTGCAGTTGCACTGCCAGATTTTAATTATTTTCAATCAATCAATCAATCTCTTTCCAACTAACGCTCCGATGCACACGGGAAAGATCCACTGTGTAAAATAATCATGTGCTATCTTGCGCCATTCCTCCTTTGTGGTTGGCATCTTCAAATAGATGACAGCACAGACAAGGTTCCTGCTGATACAGAACTGCATCGCCAGGACTTCTGTAACTCACCTGAGAAAAATATAGGATAAAATACTATTAGCACGGCATGAATACCTAACCTAACCTTACTTTACCTATCAGAACCTTCCTTACCTATTGTTTATTCTGATCTTTGCTAACTGGCAATATTTGTTTAAGGACAGTGCACAAGCAACAGTTAAAGACAAAATGATATTGTAGGTACTCTGGTTCAAAAGCACGCACACACACACACACACACACACACACACACAAGAAAACTATTTGTTCAGTAACAATTGTGTTCTTAATGAATCAATTGTTAAAGAAGTGAGAGTCAAAATAACATCAAATACCACCAGGAAAACCATGGTCTAAATTTCATAACAAAACTGATCCTAAAATTAATATTAACCAGGAAATCTAACCAAACCTACCGAATGGATCCTAGCATTCACTGAGACAGAACAAAAAGCTCTGTAAAGAATTAAGCTCATGCTGTAGAGGGTAGTTATAAACTTCGCTATCAGTTTTTTTTAATTTCCACCTGAATTGGAGGTCATAAGTGAAACAGTCACATCAACAACAGTATGAAAAACCTAAACTGAATGGAAAAATTGTGGGTGGGCATCAACTTAATTGCAGGCAACACATATGTACTGTGGTTCAAAAGCTCTTACACACACACACACACACACACACACCACTATTTGTTCAGTAGCAATTGTGTTCTAAATTAAGCAATTGCTAAAGAAATGAAGGTCAAAATAACATCAAGTACCACCAGGAAAATCAGGGTCTGAATTTCAAAACAAAATTGGTCCTAAAAAGTAATATTAAGCAGGAAATCTAACCAAACATACCGAACTGAACCTAACCCTCACTGAGACGGAACAAAAGTCTCTGTAAAGAAATAAGCTCATGCTGTAGAGGGTGGTCATAAACTTCACTATCAATTTTTTTTTTTTAATTTCCACCATAATTGGAGGTCATAAGTGAATGAATCACATCAACAGCATATCAAAAACCTAAACTGAATGGAAAAACTGTGGGTGGGCATCAACTTAACTCCAGGCAACACATACAATTACCTGTAGCTAAATTTCTCAGAGTAATCATCAGCCACTCTCCAGCAGTTACAGCTTCCCTCATCTGCGTATTTTGTTTTTCAGTGACGGGTGTCACAAGCCCCAGCAAGTGGTGGTACTAGTTCTTGTTAACCCCTAAAACGCGGCTGTGTACGCGCGATCCCCCCGCTGTGGCGGGGTTGTAGCGGGGTCTGAGTACCTGTGGAAAAATATTTGCCAAAAATCATAGATTAACCCTAGAGCATTAAAATTTTTATGGCATATATTACTTACATTCAGCTATCTCCTGAGCCACATGTTGAGCCTTCGTTGACTACCAAAGGACTTGTGAAGACTTGCAAAGTTGGGTAACAAAGTCTTCACTCTCACACCTCCAGAAACCCGGTTTTCTTTCTACCACAGCCTCAATCTGTCACAGTACACTTTATACAACAACGTACAGGTTGTTTGGAATCCGTATTTGTAAATAAGAACTGAAAATAAGGCTAAAATGGACAGAGCGCACGGCCGACATGCAGCGCGGTGGCGATCTTCCCGTCAATATTGTCACATTTGCCTTTTCTCGGCAAAAAACACGTATACTCCTTTTTTTTCCATCATAGGACTTCGCAAACGTTTGCCTGTCACTATTACGGCCATAAAAATCAATGTCACTGCCAGTATTGTGGATTGGGACTGAGGAAGACCACCGCGGCGCGAGTTTATTCAGCCTTACGGCAGGCACTTTATTCTCGCTCCTGTCGGCCACTCGCACTTCATTTCTATCGCTCACTTTCACTGTATCTGTTTTTTTTTTTTTTGCCTTATTCATCAGTGTCACTGTCCAGTGTTATAAAAATAATATTTTATACACAAAAAACTTTCACTTTCAGAACATAGAATAGGAAAATATGCTTTCATCTTTTTACACTGGAGTGACTGTCACTCGCAATACTTATATGATTACTATGTACAATTATTTACAACAAAAAACACTGTAACTGTCAGTGCTTTTACAAGTACATAAACTAATTTACACTCATCAGGCTGTCACTGTCAGCACGTAAAAGAAAACTAAACAATATTATCACTGTCACTCTCAGTATTTTTCCCAATATTTTTACCCTTATTTTCAAAATCTACTTAGGCTGTGGTAGTCGAAAAAACACGGGTAAGCACAGAGGGGAACTTTGCACTCTTTGCACTGCAAGGAGGTGCGCCTAAAAGTTCTTTCCTGCCTGGTAGTGTGGCTGCACACATGACACCTCCTCAGTGCTTTCCCCCTCTTTGCAGTGGCTGGCAGTGGCTCCAGGCGGTGTCGCTGAAGGTAGGCCATACACTGTAGGCGGTCTGGAGGTGTGTGAGGGTGGCGTTTGGGACCTGTAGAAAGCACCTGGCCACAACGCTGAAGCAGCTGGTAGACACAAGTCTTGGAGAATCGTCTGAGAGAGTAGTTGGCTGGCTTCCTGTTCTTGATTTTATACAGGATGAAGGCGTTCAACATGCACATGTCAATCAAGTGCAAGAACACCTTCCTGTACCAACGACGATTTTTCCTCAGACAGTCAATCTCTCCAGTCATCATATCCGACTTGTCCACCAGCCGCATATTGACGTTATAGTCAATGACAGCATCAGGCTTCATCACAGGCTCGCCAGTCCTTCTGTCGACCTTCCCTGTTGCCAGCATTTCACCCTTGTGTACTGTGGTGAGCATGTTCACGACTCTCTTATCATGCCACCTGATCGCAAGCATCTTGTCAGATTTCTTCAGGTGCACGTCTCCCCGCTTTGACTTTTCAGCCTCGGGGAAGGCAGGGTAATGTGCCCTTTTACTTCTGACAGTGCCACAGGAGCCGACGCCGTGTTCAGAAAGGTACTTGGCGAGTTTTGGAGCTGTATAGTAATTGTCTGTATACAGGACATGATTCTCGCCAAAGTACTTTTCCAAAAGCACTTTCACCACAGAACCAGAGAATCCAAGGGGGTCAGTCTTATCCAAATCGACATTGCTGGCGATGTAGATGACGAAGTCAAGGATGAACCCCGTCTTGCAGTCGCACAGCACGAAAAACTTGATTCCAAAGCGGTGGCGTTTGCTTGGAATGTACTGGACGAACCGAAGACGGCCCCTGAACAATACCAAAGACTCGTCAATCACGACTTTCTTGAACGGGCGCAAGAACCTCGTAAACTTATCTTTGATCATGTTCAGGATTCCCCTCACTTTCCATAATGGGTCAGTCTGGGAAGGCTCATCATTATTCGCGAAGTGAAGATAAGTCATCAGCTGCCTAAAACGATCGCGGTTCATGTATTTATTGAATATGGGTGTTGGGCACAGCTCGTCGGAACCCCAGTACTCTTCCAACTTATGCTTCCAGTTGTGCGGCATTAGGAACATCAATCCAATAAATACAAAAAGCTCGCGGATCGTCAGAGGCACCCATGATGCCATCCGCGACGTGGATGGCGTCGCAGCCTCACCTTCTCCTTCGCGAACTGGCGCACATTGCCCCTCGTACCTGTTTGTCTCGGTACAGATGTGCTCCATAACCTCGTCGTCAAGGAAGGCCAACATGTAGTCAACGCATTCACCATCGTCGTCCACAGGGAAGTCAGCCTGAAGTCCACACTCACTGTCGTCAAAGGGCAGATCTTCAGGCACAAAATCTGATCCCTCTGACCACACGAAAGCATCTAAAGTTCCCTGCCTAGGCTGGGAGGTGCTTGGGGCGGTGGGGGGTGAGGCAGGTCGTGTGGGAGTGGGTGAGGCAGGCTGGGCAATAGTAGGTAAGGGAGAGGCTATCCCAGGCCGTGTTGGTGTTGTGGTGGTGGTGGTGGTGGTGGTGGGAGGGACATTATCTCTTGGGTCAAGGTCACCCGCGGTGGCGTGACTCCTGAGTTGCCTAGTGGGAGTTAGCCTAGGGGACTTAACTTTACTTACACGAACACTAGGCCTACGATAACCTCTCATACGTAAAATTGCTCGTTTACTTCCCTTTCTCGGTGGTGAAGGAGACTCCGACGACTCAGGAGACAGGACAGCAGACGAGGAGGACGAGAGAACAGGGCTGGGAGTACGTGGCGGGCTTGCGGTGGCGTGACGTGGCGTAGGGGACAATGGCGGTGCACTGGGGTCTCCGCTACTCTTCCTTTTTTCCCCCTTTCCATATTCGAGGCCCCTTTTCACTGGGGCCTTCCCTGTTGAGGTGCTGGGCACAGTCACAGTCTCCTCCGGCACAGAAATAATCACTTCAGGGCCTGAATCAGCACTCAATTGTGTCTCGGATTCAGCCAGGCTAGACCAAACACCCACGTCACTGCCATAGTCCATAGAGGCTTTCAACAGTTCTGAGGCTATTGCCGAGTCACTTAGCCCCTTGGTAGTCACTGGTAAAGTTTTGAAGGGGGTTGAGGTAACAAAACCCTTTTTCGGAGGGCTAGAAGGCATGGAACTAGAAGAGCTCGAGCTTGACATGGTGTCACCGTGGCAGATTTGCATGGACTGACGCTATTCTGGGGCAAACCGCGCGAAAAAATGACAGTGTGACAACTGGGGAAACAAGCGTTTCCCAATAGCAAAAAGTGCTTGCGAGATGACGGCGCAGATTGACACGTATCAGCCGTCCATGCGTTGCCATATCGCACGACGAGGGAGGGCCGCGCATCGGTGCGTCCGTGGGTAAAAAAAATGAGACTTGGCAACAACCGAGGTCAGTAGTACAAAGGTCAAGTGTGCTAAAAGTAGCTCACGGGTGGCGGGACTGATAGACAATACCAGCTTGAGCCTGCTTGCCCGCGGTTATTCAAAATTAACTCAAATCGCAAACGCGACGACCCGCCGTTCTGCCCTTTGGGCCGACAGTCGCAAATGCGACGATCCGCATTTTAGGGGTTAAGACGGATCTACTTATTTAAAGTTTGGGGATCCTTCACACTGAACTCCCTCACAAGCCTGTAATACACTCTCTTGTTTTCTCCTAGACAGCCACAGACAAGTCCAGATGCGTGATGGCTCATCTTGACGTAGACAAAGTGAAAGTGCAAGAACTGCACACTTCGTATGAGTACAGCGGTCCATCTTTGCATGTAAACACTGTTGTCGTGTTCCTGCCACTGCAGTCCCCGTACGTGGGAGCACCTTTCTGGGAGAAATCCCGAAATCAGCATTTTTTCCTGCAAATCGGCTAAAAAAACTGCCACGACTTTGCCCGTGTGAACCGGCCTTTATTGCGTACTGCCCCTGCCTCAATGGCCGTTAAAGCTAAGCCACGCCCATTCTCATGACGCTTGAGCCTGCTAGCATGAGAAACAGCCACGGGAAGAGGATGTCAAGAAAAGTTCAGGAACAGTGGACACAGAAGACCCCGTCTTAGCAGCTTGATCACCCAGTCTCCAGCACTTCTATGAACCCCACCTATCTCCCCAACGAGTTGGTGATATGCAAGCAGTGGACACTGCAGCAGTATGAGTAGAGCAATCCAGTCAGTTCGCAGCCATGAGTCCAATTTCTCCACGGACCAGTATTTTCTTTCTGTTTTCTAGATTTAAGAGTATTAGCTAGCTTGACTGATTGAGTGAATTGAATTTGCTTGAGATTCTGAATTTAACTGCTTTGAGATTCTTGTAACGTAAGAATATATCTTGCTGTGATTAATAAATTTACAGTTCTTTGAGCTTGATTAAATGTAATAATTTTGTTTCATTATTCCAAATTGTTTACTTTAATATACTTGGTGCCAGTTTACACAAACTTTTCTTGTATTAATCACGATTGGTAGTTAAACCAGTTCTTTCATATTAATCCATTCCATCCGGGTGACATGTATACATATCCTCCCGGGGCCGTCCAGGTGTCATGTATACATGACCTAGTAATTCGCGCCATTGTTTGAATACTCAGCTGATTATTTTCTCCACCCGCACCAGCTGGCAACCCCCCCCACACATCCCAGTCACGCTTCAGTTACCTGCGTACCTCCTGTGTCCTGACCCTCGGCCGCCCCCCCATGCCCTCTGACTTCCATTCCTATGAATCCAAAGGCCCTTGGAGGAAAGGCCTTAGTGATAGTGCAATAGGGAGGGAATTAGATGTACCATCATCGCCAATTGTGAGTGGGGAAAGTGACTCCTCCTTTGAAGAACCAGACTTAGCCATGTTGAGTATGGAAAAATACACATCAGAGGAGGAGAGTGACTGTGAATTCGCCACTGTGTGGTGATATTTTCCATTGGCAGGATCATCAGTCTTTTCTGATGTTGAAGCATCAGATGTAGCTGATGATCCTGCAGAGGGTGATATACGCACAGCGGAGAAAGTGGCAGAGGAGGTAGAGAGTTAAGGAAGCGAGGAGACTGGCGGGAGGAGAAAACGCTGCAGGCTAGCCACCGGGCAGGAGAGCGGCGTAGGGTGGAATTTTCCACCCATGCACCATCACCACCACGTTCACCCACACAGTCATCACCCCATGCCTCACCATGCCGGCCTGCATCACTCCAGGCCTCACCACACTGACCTGCCTCACCACACCGACCTGCCTCACCACGTGCATCACCACGCCAACATGCCTCACGACATGTATCACCACGCAGACCTGCCTCACTTCAGGCCTCACCACATGCATCACCACACTGACCTGCCTCACTTCCAGCCTCACCATGTGCCTTACCTTGCTGACCTGCCTCACCACATGCCTCACCACGCCGACCTGCCACGCTACGTGTATCACCACACAGACCTGCCTCACTTCAGGCCTCACCACGTGCCTTACCATGCCTGCCTGCATCATTACAGGCCTCACCACGCTGGCCTGCATCACTACGGGCCTCACCACGCCGGTCCGCCTCACCGCATGCCACTTCACCACAACCTGGCCCATCTGGATATGTTGGTGCAGGTGCATGCCGGCAGGCAAGGGCCCGCCGACGCCTTCCACCAACAGCATCACCACCATGATCACCATCACCAGCATCATCATCTGCCTCATCTAGTGGTATGTCAACACAATCGCCACCACACTGCCATGCTAGGGGCCATGGCAGGGCATGGGGCAGGTCACGTGCATGGCTGGCAAGGCAGGAACCACGGACTGGTAGGTTTGAAACCTTTGTGTGGAAGGAAGGGATGGGGTTTCAGCCTGAAATACCTGTTTTTGACGACACAAATGCAGGTGTGCAGCCAGAATTTCCCTGCAACAGAGCTTCTGCAGTGGACTTCTTCCTTGCTTTTTTCACAACAGCAGTGATGGAGTTCATTGTGAAAAGTGAACAGTTTCAGGGATTTCTGATGCAATTGGGCTGAAACCTCACATGTGAGAGAGAGTGCAAAAATGAAGGAATGGACTGCAACGAGTGTTAGCGAAATGTATGTTTGGCTAGGCTTGACAATGTTGATGCCTCACGTTAGGAAACATAACATACATGATTACTGGCTCGTGGACGATATTGATGCAACGTCAGTATTCGGTAATTATATGCCACGTGATCGATATCTTGACATCTTGAGGTATCTACATTTTTCCACCAGTATGGGCCCACATCCGAACGATAGGCTGTGGAAAATTCGCTCGATTCTAGAGATGATGAAGGAGACATTTTGATCATTATTCAGGCCAGTTCAGAAGGTTGTTATCGACGAGTCGCTTGTTTTGTTCAGGGGACGTCTTGCCTTCATTCAGTACATTCCATCTAAGAGACATCATTTCAGAATAAAGTTCTTTGTCTTGTGTGATTGCAAGACTGGGTATGTGCTTGATTTCACTGTGTATACAGTGAGTGATGCGGTGTTGTCGAAGGACAACCCCCATGGTTTCTTTGGCTCTGTGATCAAGAAACTAATGAACATGTACTTCGGTGGCAACTATATCCTTTACACTTATAGTTATTACATGGCACCAAGTCTTGCAAAGTACTTCCAATAACACAAAATTTGATTGGGTGGTACTGTCTGTACAAAGAGGAAGCATTGGCCATCCTTTCCCAAAGGCACCGTGAAAGGGGAGTGCAGGACCTTGCAATCAAGTAAACTCCTGACAATTCACTGGCATGATAAGAGAAAGGTGAATGTCCTCTTCACGGTCCAAGAAGGTATGTTGATTGACAGGCAAGGTCGATAGAAGAACGAGGCAGCCAGTCTTCAAGCTTGATGCTGTTCTGGACTATAACGTGTACATGCGACTCGTTGATAAATTAGATATGCAGATCGGCACAATCAACTGTCTAAGGAGGTGCTGTAAGTGGTATAAGAAGGCATTCCTACATGTACTGGATATCTGTGTACTGAATGCCTTCATTCTGTACAAGAAGGTTACACAGACCAGCACATCTCTCAGACAGTTCGAGAAGGATGTGGTTTACAGCCTTCTGGAGAGGTTTGGACAGATTATTCCTTCCGTGAAACGTAGGCACAGTGTACAGCAACTGCCTGACCGCCTGCAGTGCGGGGACTACCTCAGCAGGCATATCATGGAAATCTTACCTTGCACACCTGCAGGGAAAGAAGCTTTCTGACGTTGCTTTGTTTGCGCCAATTCATCGTGCCGACCACAGCAACGCCATATGATGAAGTGGTGGTGTGCTGAATGTGAGGTTTCACTGTGTACTGACTGTTTCTTTGATTTCCACACAAAGACCGAGTGGTAGGAGTGTGGGTATTATGAATAAGTTTGTTTTGTACATACCGGTATGTTGTTTTTTATTGAAACAGATATTATGATTTCACTGCTCTGTGTATATTTATGTGAATAATGGAGGTGGAAAGTATGTTTCATGATAAACTCGCAGCATTATTTTATTTAGAAAACATTTGCTTTTACATAATTATGATGAAAAATTATAATTCAAAGGAAAGAGAAAGTCACAGTGGTATTTCCGTTTGTGGGCAGTACGTAAATGACTATCGGTACTTGGTTCACATTTTATTTATTTCTTTTTTCCCCAGTAGTACTTGTAGTGGTAATAGTAGTGGTAGTATGTGTAGTAGGTGTGGTAGTAATAGTAGTAGATGTGGTAGTTGTAACAGTAATAGTTGTGGTAGTGACAGTAGTACTTGTAGTAGTGGTGTTGTAGTATTAGTAGTTGTCGTAGTGGTAGTTATACATGTGTTTCTAGTAGTAATAGTATTATTTCTAGGAGTTGCAATACCCAGACTTCTACTCGATCACCAATGCCAGAACCGAGCAACAATCCTAGCCAAACATACATTTCCGTGTGTGTGTGTGTGTGTGTGTGTGTATGAGAGAGAGAGAGAGAGAAAGAGAGAGAGAGAGAGCGAGAGTGTCTGTCTGTCTGTAACGAGGAAGACGAGCAGCATGAGTTGAAGGTCGCTGCTACTGTGACCAGCCTTCATTCACCCAGTACGACCGATTATGGACAAATATTCACGGACGCAGTGTTTGTAATGTATTTTGGTGTCCTGGAAGTGTCATCGAAGTGATATAAGTGTGGTGGGCTAGTGTAAGCAGTTGTTGTGTCGCCGAACCTCCGCCATGCATACGGACACCGGCAAAAAAACACCAAAAATTGCCCTCATTCCCCACTCACTCACTCTCCCTGTCTGCCCTTCACAGACCATCTGATGCCATCAACTTGAAGTCGACGGATTGTTGAGTAATATGAAACCTTATTTGTTGCAATTGGTTAAGTATTAACAGAAATATGAAGCTGTAAAGACAAACGATTTTGCTGATTTCTGTCGGGACTGCCCGGCTGTGGAGAGCGCTCGTGACATCTGCCAGACGGGAGGGGTTAATGCATTAGTCCGTTGTGCCAGCTAGGAGTTAGCATCAGCAAGAATTTGTTGCTATTGCTAAGTTCTGTGGCAAAATTAATTATTGATTGTCACGGGTCAAGGGTCATTCTTTCTCTCTGAGGCCAGCAATACTGATTATTCAGCTTTTGTGAGTGATTATTTTTCGCTGTGTGCTGTTGAAGAGAAGGTTTATAGAGTATAAATCTCGTCTTAGAGAACTGGCGCCGTAAGCCAGAATAAAGTAAAATTACTTGGCTGTAATTTCATAAGTCGATTCCCTTGTGACAGTGGCAACTTCCCATTTCTCCCATAAGTAGTGGAGATATATTCAATATATATTCTTTTCTTCTCAGCAACAGACTGGCGATCTGTAGGCCATTTATTCCATTGCACTGGTCATTTATCCCAATATCCTAAACCTCCCATGACAACCTCCATGACCTTCTTCCACACCTCGAAGGTCTTCCTCCATCCCACAATATTCCTCTTCATCCCTTTGAAAGACTTCTCCATTGTTTAAAAGTCTTCCATGATCCCGCGTAGTTTTCAACATCACTCTAAATTCTCCCACTATCCCTACAATACTTACTATACTTTGTCTTCCTTCATATCTACAAAATTTCCCTCAGTCCCTCGAAAAAATGTCTTCCCATCCTAAAAAGTTTTCTTTCATCCCTCCAGGTCTTTTCCCATCCCCCCAAAGCCTTCCTCTATCCCACCAATGTCATCCTCACCTTCATATTTTCTTCCACCCTTCCAAAATCTTCCGTAATTTTTCCAAGTATTCCACCACGCTTCGAAATCCTTCCTTCTTTCCTCGCAAACCTTATGCAGTCCTCCGGAAGCTGTCACCATCCCTTCAAAACTTCCACCACCCTTCCATTTTTTTCTCTTCAAGTAAATAATCTTTATCAACCTTTTTGGAGCTTCTCTTATCTCTGCGGATTTCCCTTTCACACTTCCATTTTTTTCTGACTCCGTTACTCTCACAGGACTCTGTTACAATTAAGTGTAATAATACAGTTCTGCATGAAAATAATAAAAAAAGACCATCATCACTTTCTCTTGATCGTTAACTTAACAATCTCACCTCAGAATTTTTCTGCTTTGTACGCTGCATCATTTTAATCGCCATTTCTCTCTAACCTTTCTCAGTTTATTGTAAACCGAACTAAAAAAGTCGTCTGAAGATAACAAGTGTAAGATAAATTACAGTATACGTCGTGGTCAGAGGTTGTTTCTAATGAGACTGTGCCTGACACCTTTACAAGCGATCTCTGTCGCAGTTTTTACCCATATTATCTGACGGTAGTGATGGAAATTAAGATAGAATACTGTATTAAGGAGTAGTAGACACTTATGGATAAGATAACGTTTGTTAAGAAGCTGGATTTACCAGTTAGATGCTCGAGAAGCATCTCTATGTTTCTCGATGTTTCACGTTGTTTACTGTAGCTGATACGAGTCAGAGTTGCCAGTTTTCCTGCTCTTTGTGAGTATTATGCTAGGCGTTTTTAGGTCAGCTTCCCGTCCAAATAACACCTAAGGGATAGCTGGGTTCCCTTTCTAGACCGGAGCTTAGACACTGTGAGAGGAACAGAGCATAAAAACACAGGGCAACAACCTTACATGTATATTACCAAATTCTGGATACAGGAAGTTAGACTCTGTCCAAAGGTAAGAAACTGGAATTGACAGGTGTATAATGAGGTATAGGTATCTCGCAGGATACCAACGGACAAGCAGACACTTCACTTAAGGGAAGATGTGACTACAGTTTGTTCTAGGCTGCTTGTTCTTTATAGTATTTCTATATCTGTCCTGCGTTATGCACTGGTCATTTCTCTTACTACATTCACTAGAGTTTGGCTGCTCAGACACTGTCATTGTACTTTACACTTGTGCCGTCACTTTCCCTTTCACTCACAGGCAGAGAAATTAGTCACTATGGGGATATGGAGCAAGGGAGGGAACCAACCAAGGGGGGAGGGGACAGCAGCTCACAGGTGGCGGCCCAGTGTCATCTGCATCCCCTTAGGTGTCCTCTCGTTGAGGGTCCATGGGACTATCCGTGGGGGCGTAGTCCTCCGGGATGGGCTGTGGTCAGGTGTGGTGAAGGGTCCCACACTAGAGGGGCTTAGTATAGGGGTCTGCCCCTCGGGATTGGGGCCGAGGATTCTCTGAAGGTGATCCTGCAGGCGCCCAGTGTGGGAAGGGCATTGCTCCTCCTCTGGACTGAAAAGGTCACACCCCGGGGTGCTAAAGGTGGCATGGAGGGCCCATCAGCTGTGGTCTCACTCCCACTGCTTTGCTGTCAGGGTCGAGCTGCGATGTTGAGGGCGGCAGGAGTCCGACAAGCGTTGGTCTCTGGTGCTGGCTGGATGGAGTGTAACCCCAGGGTCAAGATGGGTCCTCTCCACCAGTCCTGGATGGAAAGGTGCTCCTTCTGGAGGTTGCCTCGGTCAGGGGAGCCGAGAATGGGGCTTGTTCTGCCACCAAAGGGGCAGCTCAAACAGGGGTCTCCCTCATGTAGTGAAGTCGAAGGGGGTGAGCGGCTTTTAAGGCACCCCTCCCTGGTGCAGATACCGGCCGTCACCGAGGTCCCTTGGGCAGTGGAAGGAGGGCGGCTACAGGCTGTCCCTGCCTCATCGGTGTGGCAACTGGCTGTCACCGGGGCCCGACTTCCAGGGTCTCCCTTGGGTTGTGGAGCTACAGGGGGTGAGGGGCTTTCAAGGGCCCTCTCCCTGGCACAGTTACCGAGCATCGCCGAGGTCCCTTGGCCAATGGGAGGAGGGCGGCTACAGGCTATCCCTTTCCCATCAGTGCAGTAACTGCCTGTCACCGGGGCCCGACTCCCTGACGGGACCGCAGACGAAGTGCGGCTGCTGGCTGTCACCTGCCTGCAGGCACGGCTACCGGCCGTTGCTGAAGTCCCATATAAAGGGTGACGTGTAGGTGAAGGGTGGCTACAGGCCGTCCCTTGTCTACTGGTGCGGCTGCCGGCCGTCACCAGCGTCGTGCCCCTCGAGGCAACTGCAGAAAAAGAGAGGGCGTACCGTTCTCTCCTTGCGTGCGGCAACCGGCCGTCACGGGTTCTGTAGGGGGGGGTGGCCAGCACTATGAGCAGCTGCTGGTCGTCTCTTAAGGGCATGGCTACCGGCCCTCACTGTTGCACAGCTACAGGCCTTTGCATTAAAGGTGCGGCTACTGGCCGTCACTAGTGCACGGCTACTGGCCGTTGCAGGGGCACGGCTACAGGCCGTTGCTTTAAGTGTGCGGATACCAGCTGTCAGTGGGGTGCTGCCTGGAGCTAGGTTTCTAGCTCCACCCCGATCCTGACAAAGGCTGGGTCAGTGGAAGGGTAATGCACCCAGACTGAGACATTCGTGCTGGGTGCATTCCGTGGAATAGGGGCATGTGGCTGTATGGGATATATGTCCATATTGCACAGACGTTGTGCGTGCTCTACTTACCCCTCCTCTGTTGCCTCCTGGAGGTGTTGTGATGCCCTCAGTTGTTACTATTTATCCACTGTCGTGGTGGGAAAAGTCACGTCCCCGTGACTGGAGGTAATAGGTCTTGGTGGTGCTGGTGTTATGGGCTGTTGTCAGATGTTGGGGGAGGGTGGTCCATTGTATAGTTGCCCAGTTTTCATTGTGGTGAGGGATGGAAGTGAGCTGGAGGTTGGTGGGTTTGGAGGCTGTGCTGAAGAGTTGGGGGAGGTGATGGGGCATGCGGATGCTGTGCTTCCTGCCAAAGGTCAGTGTCCATTTGGCGCACCATATCCTTATGGCTGTAGGTGGTCGCTCTCCTAAGGGTCTCAGCTGAATGCTGGCAACTGTGGAGGGGGTGGTGGTGTGTCTGATGGGAGTGCGTGAGAGGCGGCCAGAGCGAGTGGTGGTGGTTTTCAAGGTGGGCATGGGTGGTGAGGTGGGAGTGTGGCTTTGCGGTGCTGTTGCTGTGTGGGGCGTTGGGGTGGAATGGGTGGTGTTGGGTGGTGGTGTTTGAGGTGTGGGCCTGTTGGTGATGGGGGAACGTGGGGCAATGACGGGGGAGGTTGACGTGGGGGTGGAGGCTGCAGGTGTGCGGGGGGAGAGGGTGCTTTGATGCTTGAGTTGAGTGGTGGTGGTGTGGTGGCGGATGAGGTGGTGTGAGGTGTGCAGGGTGAAGGAGATGTGGGTGAGGTGGTAGGGGGCTGGCTGTGGGGACGAATTTGCAGCAGTGAGGCGGCGGGTGTGGTGGCGTGAGGTGTGGAGAGTGAAGGAACTGGAGGTGAGGACGTGGGGGGCTGGCTGGGGGAAAAAATCTGCAGTGGTGGTGAGGCAGTGGGTGTGGTGGTATGAGGTGTGGGTGATGAGGGGGGAGGGCGGGCGTATGGGTGTGTGTCAGTTGTGGGTGGTTTTGGCATGCTCAGGTGGCGTGGTGGTGGCGGGGTGGGAGGTGAGGTGGTGTGAGGTGAGGGGGTCGAGGGAGGCAGTGGTGAGGGAGTGGGGGATTGGCTGGGGGAAGGGAGTTGCGGTGGCGGCGAGGTGGGAGGTGAGGTTGTGTGAGGTGTGGACGGTGAAGGAACCAGTGGTAAGGGGGAAGTGAGGCCTTGTTGCGTCATCCAGATGTTTGGTGATAGGGTGGTGTAGGTGGCGGCAGGGAGCTCTGCTCGTGATGGAGAGGCTGGGGTGAATTTGGGGCCCCCGGGTTGGGTGGTTGTACTTGCGGCGGTGGTGGGGTGGCGGGAGCTGAGGTGGGGGGTGTGGCGGGTGGTGTGTGGCGTCGGAGGTGTGGTGCGATGGCTGTGGTTGGGTGAGGAATCTTTTGGTTGTGTGGCTGGGCCTGTGGTGGTGACGTGGTGGCGGGTGGTGAGACGTCCGGTGAGGTCATTGGGGATGAGTTGGCGGTCGGTGGGGATGGTGAGGTTGAGGGTGGGGTAGGGGAGGTGACCAAGGAAAGGGAGGTGGGTAAGGGTGAGGAGGAGGAGGAGGGTGTGATAGAGCAGGCGTATGAGTTAGTTGTGTTGGCGGGGAAGGTGAGTGGTGGTGAAGTGTGCTGGGTGGGAGAGCAGGTGTGGCGTGTCCGGGAGGCGGCGTGTGAGGTGGGTGGTGTGGGGTTATAGGTGGGAGGCAGTAGACAGGAGGAGATGGTTTTAGGAAGTAGGTTAGGGGAGGATAAGGCATGGGTTCTGGGGGGCCTGTTAAGTGGAAGGCAGGCTTTGCATTGAGGGAGAACAGGATGGGAGGAGGCAATGGTAATGGAGAAAGTGGTGTGTGGGGGAGTGGGAAGGTTAGGAGTAGGGGAGGTGGGAAGGTTAGGAATAGGGGAGGGTAAAACGAAAGATGTCATGGGAGGAGAGTAAAATGAAACATTACAATTCCCCCTGTTGTAGACTTGGGGACGATGTTTTTGTGAGGTGGCCCCTGTCAGTATGGGGAGGTGTGGGGGCAATGTGGGGCACCTTCTGTGCTGAGCTCTGTGTCTTTTTCATCGAGCTCTGTTTCCCTCAGGCTCGGGGCAATCGGCGTATGAGGAGTTGTCCTCGGCATCTTCGTTGTATGGTGGGGAGGCTTGTAGGCACCCTTGGGTTGTTTTCCTGCATCGGGCAGCTTTTAGCTGCTCACAGATGTCTTGGCTAAGGCATCCGTGGCTGCAGGCAGAAAATTCCCAAGGGTTAATAGTGATGATATTCGTGTGGAATTGATTGATTGCGCCCATGTGTTGCGAGGTGGAGTGGATGGCTAGAAGACATCTTATTAATTGGGTATCTTTATCCAGGTCTCCCGTCGGGTCATATATTATAAAATGTTCTTTGATGAAACTGGGGAGGATCCTGAGGAGTATGTTAGACATAAGCTGTTCCTGGGTTTCTGCGTCTGCTTCCGGGTACGCGGTGGTGACAAGCTGCCTGGCCTGGATAAAAGTGTCATCCAGGCTTCCATCGTACATTAGGCTATCTCATTGGGACAGCACTACCACTCTTCCTAGAGAGGGTGTGATCGCTTCTACTATGATCTTCGTAAAATTCGCCCATGTTACTTCAGGGATGACTTTGGGTACAATACTGGATGCCGCCCTGCCCTGAAGTGGTAGGGTGACTGCGATCTTCTGTCTGTCATCTTCAAAGCCAGCATCCAACAGTGGCTTGACTATGGACAAGTACGTGTGAATATTGTACTGCTCCTGATCAAATTTAGGCAACTGTACATGCGGTTTTGTTGCCATTTTGCTGATTTCCCTGTTTGCTACTCTCTGTATTTGCCCAGGTCAAGACCCACCACTCCCCACCGGTGTTATGCTAGGCATTTTAGGTCAGCTTCCCGTCATAATAACACCTAAGGTATAGCTGGGTTCCCTTTCTAGACCAGAGCTTAGACACAGTGTGAGAGGAACAGGGCATAAAAACACAGGGCAACAACCTTACACGTATAATACCAAATTCTGGATACAGGAAGCTAGGCTCTGTCCAAAGGCACAAAACTGGAATTGACAGTTGTATGTGAGTTATAGGTATCTCGTAGGATACCGACGGACAGACACTGCACGTAAGGGAAGATGTGACTACACTTTGTTCAAGGGCTGCTTGTTCTTTATAGTACTTCTATAGCTGTCCTGCGTTATGCACTGGTTGTGTCTCTTGTTACTTTCACTAGAGTTCGGCTGCTCAGACACTGCCACTGTATTTTACACTCGTGCAGTCACTTTCACTATCACTCGTGGGCATAGAAATCACAGTCACTATGGGGATATGGAGCAGGGGGGGGGGACCAACCAAAGGGGGGGCAGTGGCTCATGGGTGATGGCCCGGTGTTGGCTGCATCCCCTCAGGTGTCCTCTCATCGAGGGGCCAAGGGACTATCCGTGGGGGTGTCGTCCTCCGGGATGGGCTGCGGTCAGACGTGGTGAAGGGCCCTGCACTGGAGGGGCTTGGTACAGGGGTGTGGCCCTCAGGACTGGGGACGAGGATTCTCTGAAGGTGATCCTGCAGGCGCCTGGTGGGGGAAGGGCGTCGCTCCTCCTCCGGACTGAAGAAGTCATGCCCTGGGGTGCTAGGGACAGCATGGAGGGCCCATAGGCTGCAGCATTGCTCCCGCTGCTTCGCCATCAGGGTCGGGCTGCAGCGTTGTGGGTGGCAGGAGTCCGACAGGTGTTGATCTCCCTCTGGTGCCGGCTGAATGGAGTGTAATCCTGGGATCAAGATGGGCCCTCTCCACCAGTCCTGGATGGAAAGGTGCTCCTCCTGGAGATTGCCTCGGTCGGGGGAGCCGAGAGTGGGACTTGCTTTGCCACCAGAGGGGCAGCTTGAACAGGGGTCTCTCTCAGGTAGCGAAGTCAAAGAGAGTGAGGGGCTTTTAAGGCACCCCCCCCTGGCACGGCTACCAGCTGTCACTGAGGTCCCTTGGGCAATGGGAGGAGGGTGGCTACAAGTTGTCCCTGCCCCATTGGTGTGGCAGCTGGCCGTCACCGGGACCCAACTTCCAAGGTTCCCCTCGGGTTGCGGAGTCAGGGCGCGAGGGGCTTTTAAGGCGCCCCTCCCTGGCACAGCTACCAGCTGTCGCCAAGGTCCTTTGGGCAATGGGAGGAGGGCAGCTACAGGCCGTCCCTTTCCCGTTGGTGCAGCAACTGGTTATCACCAGGGTCCGACTCCCTGATGGGACCGCAGATGAAGTGTGGCTGCCAGCCGTCACCTGCCTGCAGGCGCGGCTACTGGCCATTGCCGAAGTCCCATATGAGGGGCGACGCATACGGGTAGGGTGGCTACAGGCCACCCCATATCTGCTGGTGTGGCTGCCGGCTGTCACCAGTGTCATGCCCCTCAAGCCAACTGCAGAAGGAGAGAGAGCGTACCATTCTCTCCCCGTGTGCGGCAACCAGCCGTCACGGGCTCTGCAGGGGGGGTGGGCAGCACTATAAGCGGCTACTGGCCGTCTCTTAAGGGTGTGGCTACCGGCCGTCGCTGTTGTACGGCTACAGGCCGTTGCAGGGGCACGGCTACAGGCTGTTGCTTTAAGTGTGTGGCTACCGGCCGTCACTGGGGTGCTGACTGGAGCTAGGTTTCTAGCTCCATCCTGATCCTGATGAAGGCTGGGTCTTTAGGAGGGTAATCCACCCGGACTGAGATGTTCGCACTGAGTGCATTCCATGGAAAAAGGGCACACAGCTGTATGGGATATATATATATCCATACTGCACGGATGTTGCACATGCCCTATTTAGCTCTCCTTTGTTGCCTCCTGGGGGTGTTGTGATGCCCTCAGCTTTTACTATTTCAGTGAGCATAGTTATTTCATAAGTAATGCATTAATTTTTGTGCTCTTTTTCTCTATGTTTTTTTTTTTATGTGCTTGCTTGTTAAATTATGTAATTTAAGTTCGTATGGTAAATGATTTACAGTTTAATGTAATTTAAGACAACTCTGGCTTGTTTTGATGTCTCCTAGTTGGTAACTGTTGTTGCTAAGGGCTGATGGAAGACCAGCATGTCTAGAATATTGGAGAAGTAGATCATTCTGGTAATACAAGCTATTATAATGATAGGGAGAGACTAGAGCAGTTTTAGTCGGGTTTCAGGTTGGGTGAAGTGCAGTCATTTTCCAATTCAGTTTGAGTGTAGTGCAGTGCTGCTAGTGAAATTTGTGATGTGTTGCTGGCAAGCAATAAGTGTAATTACTGTCAGTGAAGATTATTTTCGGTACTTGTTTAATAAGTGAAGTGTTGACAAGCATTAAGTGCAATAACGGTGAAATGCTGTCAAACATTAAGTGTGCTTGCAGTTAGTAAAGTGTGTTTGGCTCCAGTGCTTGTCAGAATAGTGAAGTGAAGTTGGAAAGCATTAAGTGGAATTACTTGGAAAATGAAGACACTGAACTTTAAGGAGTCAGTGTTTATTTTTGCCACAGCTGATCTTGTGTGCTGTACACCTAAAGGCTGACCATACGAAGAACAACTCACTGGGCAGCATCCTTCCTATATTGGACTACTGCTGTTGAAGCCTGTGCCAGTGTGGGACCGGGACATAACACTGGTGTCAGGAGTGGGATAATTTCAGTGCTGCAGTGAGTCTAACCTTCGACATGGAAGCAGAAGGTGTGAAGACAAGGTCTCGAGCTGGGCAGGAGGAAATTTCCTTGGTGACAATTGTGAAGCTAATACAAACTTCCAAGGAAAAAATTAATGAACAACTACAAGCACAGAATGAAAAACTACAGGCCCAAGGTGAAGAACAGAAAGAGCTAAGGAGCAAAATCAAAGAACAATTGCAAAAACAGAGTGAACAACTAGAGGCACAACGTGAAGAACAAAGGGAAAGATATGAACAACTTTAACCCTTTAACCGCGGGTGTCATTCCAGAATGACATCGACAAAACTGGACCAAACCGCGGGTGTCATTCTGGAATGTTCGTGAATATTTTGAACACCGCGCGTTTTTCCTGTGCGCAATTTGTCTCACGCAAGAGTAGCTGTCGAGTTCTTTCACGCCAGCCATCCCACACCTCCCTCCTCCCGTCCCGAGGGGGCCCCCCCCACCCCTGCCCTGACATGCATCACTCAGTATCTGTCCAGCTCTGTGCGTGATAATGGCACTTCGTCCCGACTCATCGTCACTCGCTTCCTCCTCGGAAATTATTAGTGCTAGTGTGCCTTCGACCTCTACACTGAGGAAGGAACTGCCGACGGCAAGGCAGAAGGGATTGAGCACTCCAGAAATTAGGACAGAGCTGGATAAAACTGTAAGTACAATTCTGGATTGTGGCAGTGAGAGTGATACACTTACAGCAAGTAGTAGTGACGATTTTGCAGTGATTGGTGGTGAACCCTTTAGCATTGACAGTGAGTGATGAAAGTGAACATGTAGTTTCCCCCCCACCGCCCCCAACTTACTCTGGGAAAGGGAAGGCGCCTATGGGGAAAATTGGTGTTGCACGTGGGAAGGGAGTGAAGCGTAAACTTACGTCTCCTACACCAGGTCCTAGCAAGCATTTCCCACCACTTTCCCGTTCCCCTAGCCCTATTGCCCTCACATCTTCTTCATCTTCTGCCGTGCCCTCTCCTCAGTCTACATCATCTGAGGAATATGAATTCCCAGAGCCTGCACAGTGAGGGAAGGCAGGCCGTGCAGGCAGGGTAAGCAGGGCAGGCCAGCCTAGAACAAAGGGGATGCGTGGCAGTTGGAGGGCAAAGCTGGGTGATAAGCGAGGTGATAAGCGGGGAAGAAAGGGTCAGATTTCACCACACTCCAGGTCAGTAACCCCCCCGCCTGCCCCCCACCCAGCTCCCTCACCCTCGCCACCCCCCCACTCACCACCCCTGCACTCACCCCCCTCCCGCTCTCCTCCTGCCTCACTCATTGCCTCACCCATTGCCTCCACCTCAGCTCCTTCTCATGGGGAAACGAGTGCAATGTGACCTGCCACTTCCACTGAACCATGCACCGGGAAAGTGGATGCATTTGTTTGGTCTGACGGTGCTGATTTTCAGCCACACAATCCGCCGTTTGACATGACAAATGCGGGAATACAGCCTGCCTTTCCATGCAACGAAGGAGATGATTTTGTTGACTACTTCCTGGCCTTCATGGATGACGAAATCGTGCAGTTTGTCAGCGATGAGACCAATAGGTATGCAGCTCAGTGTGCAGCAGAAGGGCTGGGACCTATTTGCTCACCAAAGCAAGTGTCGTGTTTGCCTGTCGGGATCAGAGAGCTGTATGTGTTCTTTGCACTTATGTTCTTGATGCCCCATATCAAGAGACATGAGTTGGAAGAGTACTGGCTGGTGGATGACATTACTTCTATCCCAACATTCGGGAAGTACATGTCACGAGATCGGTTCCGACAGCTGCTAGGATACCTGCACTTCGCTGACAATGGAAACCCGTCCCAAACTGACCCTTTGTGGAAAGTGAGGGATTTTCTCAACAGGATTAGGGATCGATTTATGCGATTTTTCCGTCCTATGCAAAAAGTCGCCATAGATGAATCCCTGGTATTGTTCAGAGGACTTCTCAAATTCATGCAGTACATCCCCAGCAAACGCCACCGCTTTGGGATAAAGTTCTTTGTGCTGTGTGACTGTGAGACGGGGTATATCCTTGATTTCGTGATCTACTCTGCAAGCACAATGGACGTGGACAGGAAAGACCCTCTTGGCTTCTCTGGCTCCGTTGTAAAAGTGCTGATGGAGAGGTATTTTGGTGGAATCATGTGCTGTACACAGACAATTATTACACAGCACCAAAACTTTCCAAATACCTGGCTGAACACGGCATTGGCACTGTTGGCACTGTACGGAGCCATAGGAAAGAGTGGCCAAGTTTCCCAAAAGCCTCATCCTCATCCAAGGGAGATGTGCACCTGAAGAAGTCAGACAAGCTTCTGGCGATCAGGTGGCATGACAAGAAGGTCGTGAATATGATCAGCACCATCCACAAGGGGGAATTGCAGAGAACTGGGAAGGTCAGCTACAGGACGGGAGAGCCAATCATGAAGCCCGATGCCGTCATTGACTACAGTGTCAACATGAGACTTGTTGAGAAGTCTGATATGATGATTGGCGAAATAGACTGTCTCAGGAGAAACACCCGATGGTACAGGAAGGCTTGCCTGCACATGCTCGATATGTGCATGCTGCCTTCCTCCTCTACAAGACACAAGTCGGGGGCATAAGGCAACCATCCCTGAGATAGTTCTCCAAGACTGTCGTGCAGCAGCTGCTTGCACGATTTGGTCAGGTGACGGCATTGATCCCGAGGCGACACTCTGACACACCACTTGACCGTCTTGAGTGCCGCAATTACATGAGCCGCCACCAGCTTGTGAAATTGCCTCTTACCGCAGACGGCGGTTGTCACAGGGCCGCTGCAGAGTATGTCATAACACCACACGGAGGCCTCGGACGAGAAAAATGAACATACACCAGTGCCAGGAATGCCAAGTCGCTCTCTGTGTGACTCCGTGCTTTGCCGAGTACCACTCTCTGAGTAAATACTGAAAGTGACAGTGATATACAGTGATGCGACAGTGACGTGCTTTACCAATAATTGTATAATGGATAATGTAGTAATAAGGGATATTTTGCCTAGAAAACAATGTAAATATTGGCCAGTATAATAAGTGATATTGTAATAAGAGAATCTGCGGCACTGCTGTGATTCTGTGATGTGACAGTGATGTGCTTTACCAATAATTGTATAATATAGTAATAAGAGATATTTTACCTAGAAAATTATGTAAATATGGCCAATATATAAGTGATATGGTAACAAGAAAATCTGAAGCATTTGTGTAATTCTGTGATGCGACAGTGACGCAATATAGTAATAAGTGCAGTGTAAATATAATGTATATTGCCCAGATTATATGTAAAATAGTATTAGAAGTTAGAAATAATGAAAACATCGCCGGTAACCAAACGTCAGTGAGCGTGTGATGCCGCAGTGAAGTTCGGGCAATTACAGTGCCTTTTACCTACCTCAGTGAACACAGAGTGGGTGTTTATCGTATGTGCAGTGTTCATATATGTTTATAGTACTATTATCAGAGAGTGGTTGGCATTTGGTACTGGTGTGTGGGGCGTAAAATAGTGATTTTACACCCCTCACTTCTAACGGCACTGCCCATCCTGTGAAAGTCAACAAAGTCATGAAACCTACGTCAATGCAAAGCTGAAGGTTAGTACTTTCTAATGGTACCTTTTTTTTCTCTAGCTTTATTCTGTGCAGAGTTATTAAGGTTTGTTTACATTTGGCTGAAACCCCCGCGGGAGAGGACAGTCGGGGCAAAACAATGCCCACGGTTAAAGGGTTAAGAAACATTACAGGAGCAACAGAGGGAATTACAACTGAGGATGCAAGGACAGCTAGATGCATTCATGGGGGAAATGAAGGAAGCAAAGCAACAGCTTAAGAAGGAAGTAGATGCCATGCTAGAGTAGCAGAAGTATGAAGTAAACAATAATGTGATAGAGTGTCAACAGCATGTAGACGAACGGTTGAAGACAGTTAGTGGGGAAATAGTGACAGAGTGAAAACAGAATGTGGACAACCAGCTGAAGATTAGTGAGGAAATAGTGATGGAATGCAAACAGCATGTGGACAACCAGCTGAAGATTACTGAGGAAATAACGATGGAGTGCAGACAGCATGTAGATAACCAGTTGAAGCATGTAGTTGACCATGTGAAGATAATTAGTGAGAATATTGAGGCTGTAGAGAAATATTGCACTACTGAGCCTCAGGTTAGTGTACAGGGAGAATATGAAAGGAATGGAGTAGTGTTTGGTGAATCTTGACGGATCCCAGGCATCTAAAGGCAGCATTACAGGACTGAACAATGAGAATGCTGAAGGTTTAAGTCCTGGCCTTAATTATGATGCTCCAGTTTTTTAGGCCCCAAACCAGTGAAGTGCATGGCTATAATGGGGGTCCAATTAAAAAGAAACCTAAGGAATTTGATGGTAGAGTATCTTGGGAATCTTACCATGCACAGTTTGATTTACTTGCAGATCAGAATGGTTGGTATGATAAGAAGAGGGCTGCAGTAGACCCACCACTGAAGAAATGCAGGAGAACCTTGATGAATAGTGTGCGAGAACACAAGAACAGATGGCAAGGAGTATAGTAGGAATGGGAATCATAGGAAGAAATGCAGCCATACTTCAGTGACAAGGCCAGCATCAGATGAAGAAGACCTGAAGAGGATGCAGATGGAGGATGCAGATTTACAACCAGTACTAGAGTGACTGCAACAGAGTACAGTGCAACCATCTTGGGAAGAAGTTTCCAGGTTAAGCCCTGCGACCAAGAGCTACTGGAGTCAGTGGGACCTTCTTCGTTTGAGCAACGGACTACTGGAGCATCAGTGGGAGACATCCAATGACCGCAGCAAGTACTGGCAACTTGTCGTTCTAAAGAAGATGAGGTCCGAGCTTTTTGATGAGTCCCATAACCAGATCACTAGTGGGCACCTGCAAGTGAAGAGAGTCTAAGCCGGCTGTGACACAGGTTCTACTGGATTGGCATGCATCAGGATGTTGAAGAGTGGTGTCGGGACTGTGATGTGTGCTGTACCAAGAAGGGACCCAAGAAACTTGGTTGCACCCTTCTCCAGCTGTTCCAAGTGGGTGCACCGATGGAAAGAGAAGCAATGGACATTGCTGGACCTTTGCCACTCACTGAGAGAGGAAACCAGTATATATGTGTCGCCATGGACTACTTCAAAAAGTGTCCAGAAGCCTATGCTATCCCTGATCAAGAGGCTGCAACTGTTGCTCAGGTGTTAGTTGATCAGTTTTTCTGCCATTTTAGGATGCCACAAGAGCTACATTCAGACCAGGGTAGAAACTTCGAGTCTGCTGTGTTCCGTGAATGCTGCAAGTTATTGGGGATTAAGAAGACCAGGACGACCCCCTAAGGCTACAGTCAGATGATATGGTGGAGAAATTCAACTGGAACTTGGGACAAGAACTGGCCAAGTACTGCATAGAGGGACAGACAGAATGGGACCAGAAATTACCTGCGTTGCTGATGGCATATCATTCTGCATCCCATGAGTCTACCTGCTACATCCCTGCAAAACTGATGTTGGGCCACGAGTTACATTTATCGATTGACTTGTTAATGGGAAGACCACCTGGTGAAGAGCTGCCTACAGATACCACTGGCTATGCGAAGCACCTTCAGGAAAGGCTAGCTGAGGTACATCATCAAGTGCGAGGAGCCCTCAGGTTTTCAGGAGAGGTGATAAGTGCAAGTATGATGCCAAGGCAAATGAGGTGAGCTTCAAGGATGGTGACCAAGTTTGGTTATACAATCCTCAGCGAAAGAAGGGACAGTCACTGAAGCTGCAGAGCCCATGGGACGGGCCTTACACTGTGTTGGACCGCCTATCAGATGTAACATATTGGATTCGGTGAGGCAGGAAGTCACGCCCAAAGGTGGTATATGTGAATCGTCTGTGGCAGTACTATGGGCCAGGACAGTTCAGCTGGGACATATCCGATGAATTGTGCTCTCCTGCAGAGGAGGATGTTGAGGAGGACCAAGGAGCTGAAGTGCAAGAGGATGGTGACAGTTTCCCAAGAGAAGAAGTGAATCAGGAAGAGGACCAAGACCTTCCGGAGAGGTAGACTGTGTGTAGGAGTGAGGACATCTTTGGAAGCGGCACAGAAGAAGACCTGATAAGTTGAAGAATAATTTTGTGTATAGTTAGATGTTTCATTAGGATTAAGGTTTATGTTTGTATCTACTGTGTAGTTTTGTTGGGACGACAAAGAACTAGGGAGAGGGTAGTGTTAAGAAGCTGGATTTGCCAGTTAGGTGCTTGAGATGCATCTCAATGTTTTTTAACATTTTACGTTGTTTACAGTAGCTGGTACGAGTCAGATTTGCCAGTTTGCCTGCTGTTTGTGAGCATAGTTATTCTGTAAGTATTGCATTGATTTTTGTGCTCTTTTTCTCTATAATGTTTTATTTATGTGCTTGCTTGTTAAGTTACGTAATTTACGTTCGTATGGTAAATGAATTAGAGTGTTATGTAATGTAAGACAACTCTGGCTTGTTTTGATGTCTCCTAGTTGGTAACTGTTGTTGCTAGGGGCTGATGGAAGACCAGCATGCCCTAGAATGTTGGAGATCATTCTGGTAATGCAAGCTATTATAGAGATGGGGAGAGACTAGGGCAGTTTTAGTCGGGTTTCAGGTCAGTTTGAGTGAAGTGCAGTCGTTTTCCAGTTCAGTTTGAGTGTAGTGCAGTGCTTTTAGTGAAGTTTATGAAGTGTTGCTGGCAAGCATTAAGCGTAATTACTGTCAGTGAAGATTATTTTCGGTACATGTGTAATAAGTGAAGTGTTGATAAGCATTAAGTGTAATAACAGTGAAGTGTTGTCAAACATTAAGTGTTATTGCATTTAGTACAGTCTGTATAGCTCCAGTGCTTGTGAGAAGAGTGAAGTGAAATTGGAAAGCATTAAGTAGAATTACTTGAAAAATAATGAAAGTGAACTTTAAGGAACCAGTGTTTATTTTTGCCTCAGCTGATCTTGTGTGCTGTACACCTAAAGGTTGAGCATAGGACGTACAACTCACTGGGCAACGTCCTTCCTATACTGAACTGCTGCTGCTGGAGCCTGTGCCAGTGTGGGACAGGGACGTAACAGTTGTTGTTGTTGTTTTGGGAGTGGCGGTGCTGGTGCAGGTAGTGACAGTGATGGTGACGGGTGTCTCAGGCTCATCTGACCTTGAACCCGGGTAGTCCATTGACTGAGGGAGCCCCCGTGTGCATATGATGTGCCCTAAGTTTCTCTTCATTTTTTAAAACTAGACTATGAGGCATATAAAAAAAAAGTTTGCATAGACTTTTGGTAACTCAGCAGTAAGCGAGAAAATGACGTCATGAGCCACGCCCTTCGCCACTCTAATGGTGCCAAAATTTAGGGGTAGGGAAAATATAAATTGCTATAACTTTGGAAGTATGAAACACAGAACAACAAAATACATCTTAAAATATTTGTATATACTTCCTCTATATATATGTATTAATTATCAGTATGCAAATTGATATGCAAATGAGGTAACCAGAGGTCAAAATGTCACAAAAATCCTATGTATGTCAAAATCTGACATTGATCCAGAAAGTACCCACCACACTCACAGATACACTAATTTTCTGATTTAATTTGACTGGATCTTTTAGTAAAGATGCTACTGATTATTTTGATATACCATGTTAACCTTTTTATGCCTAACTGTTCCATAACACGTACCGGAAAATGTCGTCTGAATTTTTGGAATTCCTAAGGCATCAGCACATTAGGCCTAGTAAACAGCACATTCCTTTAGTTATTCAAAAATGAAATTGTAGGTTTCTTTTTTTTTAGTCACCCTTGTGCTCTTTAATACATTGCTTTAACCCTTTGCACTGATAAGTAGGTTAATACACCCTGAATAAAGAGAGGTCAAAACATATTGAAAATTCACATGAAAGAGGACCATGTTTCATTAAATGGCATTTATGCCTCATCTGAAACATATGTAGACAAGTACATTCCTTAACTCAGTAATGTACCTCTGCTTTCCTCAAACTGAGATTTGATGAAAGGGTCAGATGTCCCGTCACTGCTCGTAAGCACTCTTACCTAATTGACCCAGAGGGATTGTTGCATTGTGCAGTTTCTTCAACACCCTGGACACTTTGACACCTGCAGAAAGTAACGCAGGGCAGTCCCTTCTTGCGACATACATATCTGTCACTACTGCATTCTTTGCAGTTGCACATGATTGTATACTCTTCAGGAATTGATCTTACCGCTTTCCCGGGCATCAAAATTTCATCTGTTACCCTAAAGCCGAAGGCAGTAGGATCTAGTAATATCAATCTATGAGGATGCAACAAATTCACCATCTGATAGGTTGCATAATATGCCCTTAGAATGTGCTGCTGTTGCATGGCTAGTTGGGGAGAGTTGCTCCAAGGATATGTCCCTACTGTGATGGTACATGTAGTCTCTCAGCTGATTCACTGTTGTGCACTTGGTGTTCATTTTTAGCACTTGTACTAGGTAATCTTCACGGGATGCCACGAAACTGTCAGTACAACTTGTTCCATGATCCAGATCTTTCAGATACTCAGAAGGAGTAGCATTCAAGGCTGCATACTTTGTTCCCACCTTGCTCGTATAGTCACAACCATTCAGAGTGTGTACAAGTGGCAGCAAGTAGCTTTAGCACGATCATATTTCAGTAGATACTCCTTTATACATAAACTGTGGCAATACAAGTACGCTCCAAACACAGAATGCTCATCCAGTAAGTCACAAGTGCAGACATACACATCATCTTGTAGAGAAACAGTTGCTGCCAAGAAATTCTTGTCCCATTCAGGTTCCGAAATCCGAAACTTTTCATATGTACCCTGATGCTTGACGTGTACGTATAATACACTTATGGCTGTAAATGTCACATCGAGGACTAGGTGGTCGCTGTGACATAACCTGTGATCGCGCACTACAGACCCCAGGTTCACCTGAAATTTCCTCTGACTGTTCTTTTGCATTCCCTTTTTTTATTGATTCTATCTAATGTTTTTTTTCGTTGTGTATGATTTGTAACTAATTATTTGTCATGTGATACAGGAAATGTTCATCATTGTTGTCTAAGGATTTTAATCGTTTTGCAACACTGTCCTTTCTAATTTCTGTGGCATCTTGGATACGTTTCCTTCCATTTGAAGTGCTGATGGTTGCGTCATCCGTAGATGTTTGGCAGGTAATGCAATTCTCGACATCAGGCGACTCAGCTGGTGTGGGCAACAATTTCACCCCACTTGTCATTGCGTCCATTGTAATCATGCAGTCATGCCCTTACCTGAAAGAGATAGTGTAAAACCATCAGAAATTATAAGGAAAAGTGTACAATGAGTCATAAAGCAATGCAGCAGATTGTCCTCAGCTGTTACACTGTCCATACATGGTATGACCGACATGCCTGACAACATGAGCTACACTATTAATCCACTGGCTGAGGAGGGCCCCCCGTGTGCATGAGATGGTTAACATTGTATATCAAAATAATAAGTAGCATCTTTACTAAAGGATCCACTCAAAAATAAATAAGGATCTTAGTGTATCTGTGACTTTGGTGGGTACTTTCTGGATCAGTGTCAGATTTTGACTTATATGGGATTTTTGTGACCTTTTGACCTCTGGTTATCTCATTTGCATATCAGTTTCCATAAAGATAATAAGGATGTAAATACTATCATTTTAAGAGGTATTTTGTTGTTCTGTGATCCACACTTCCAAAGTTTTAGCGATTGATATTTTCCTTACCTCTAAATTTTGGTACCTTGCCTACTGCCGGGTTACCAAAAGTCTACCCAGACTTTTTTTTATATGCCTCATTGTCTAGTTATAAAAAATGGAGAGAAACTTAGGGCACATCTCATGCACATGGGGGTCCCCTCAGCCAGTGGATTAGGGGAACTGAAGGCTGACTTTGTTCATCTCCTGCAGACCCTCATCCTCCTTTCATGGAATGAGGGAAATAAAGAACTTTATATAACTGGCCATGGAGTCGACCAGTTATATCAACACGCTGCGTGAGGGGGTTCTTCTCCAGCATCAACTGTAGGAGTTAATTTATGTGGGCGATTGTTCGCTTTTGGTTATCAGTTATACAAACTGTCCTCATTACGCAGTTTGGCTTCTGAAAAATGCTTATTAAATCAAGATCTTACTGCAGCTCCTAGAAAGGAGTCTTGGAAGATGAATATAATCGTCTGGGATTGTGAAAGTATGACGTAAAATACGTAGTGGAACACTTAGGGTAAAAGAATGGATAAAAGAAAAAGACAGCTCGTTCATGGAAATTGTTTGTAATGCCATCTGTTTCAGGAGCTGAATCCTAAGCTATATAAAACTGTCTCACTTGCTTACATATCCCTTTGGCATAAACTTTACAAACTCTCCTTGCTACATTGTTTGGCTTCCACACGACACCACTTACAACACATTCCTTATTCCATCACAACTCCAAGTCTCCAACGCCAAAGAAAATTTTTCCCAGGATTAATTTTTTATAAAGATGTCTGCTTCGGAAATGAAATCTGCTGTTTCTTGTGGCTTTTATTATGCCGAATTCGAATATGACAATAAAAACAGCTGATTGGGTACTGTTTTTAAGACATTTAAGTTTTTATGTTTTACATCAGGCGCATAACACCGACATTACAGTGTTAATCATGAATTACAAACCAATGTATTCCCACCTGTCTGTGATAATTTTACATGAATATATTTGACATGCCATGTATATAAACCTTTTATAATGTAGCAGTACATACTTAAGTGATTTATCAGCTTCTACAGTATGCTTATGGTCATGTCTTCTGTATTAATGAAGTGGCGCATCAGTTGTCACTGCAGCAATAGGCCACAAGCATTGATGGGTTTCAGTTGCCATGATACTATTTCAACACCGCTGCGAGGCCCTAGTGAAATCACTTGCCATGCATGTCGCTCACTGTTCTGCATTGTTGTGGAAAGAAATCTGTATGAGTGTGCAAAAATGTATCCTGAGTGACACGTTACAGTCAAGTTTTTTGTGTGGCATAAGGAGGTTTTCTGCCAACTCCCTGTAGTTGCCTGGCTTGTTTCCAAAAAATATTTTTGCTACTAGACAGAAGCTTGCCAAGCGCCCTTTCCTTTGCCACACGGTGCATTGTCAAAT
The DNA here is from genome assembly GCF_032717465.1 of Coenobita brevimanus. NCBI lineage: Eukaryota > Metazoa > Arthropoda > Malacostraca > Decapoda > Coenobitidae > Coenobita > Coenobita brevimanus. The sequence continues at coordinate 14,048,470 of NC_137006.1, forward strand.
ACATAATTTCGAAGAAGTTCACGATTCTGAGGACCACACACAAAAAAGTTCATTTACTTTTGCTTGACTTAACCTATGGTATTTCACACTGAGATACTTGAAGCCTTTTAGGGTTTTGTCTATTGCATTGACAGAGTTCTTCATCAGACCTAGCTTGATGTGAAAGGGTGGTAACAAAATCTTACTTTATTCCACAAGTGGTGAATGGTGAACATTTTTCCTCCCTAGCTCTCATGACTGTTGACGCAGCCAATCTCTCTTGGTTTGGCGAAACTTTCTTGCACGACTATCCCATTCACAGACAAAACAGCAGAATATTATAATTATATCCTCTCTGCAGACCAAGCAAAATGGCAATTACCTTCAAGTCACTGGAAAGCTGCCACTGATTTTGGTCGTTGCTTATGAACTTCAACTGTTGTTTCATTTTATCATAAGTTTCCTTCATATAGACTGCATGACCAACTGGAGTGGATGGCAGAACATTGCAATAGTGCAGCTAAACAGCTTGAAGACTCATCTTTGATGAATCAGTAGCCACCACTCAACTATAAGATGCTCTTCCATTATGAAGAACTGGACAAGAGTCTTTTGACGGTCACAGGACATGGAAACTTTAACATCATCTCCCAAGAGATTCCATTGCTGTAATCCGGAGCCCAACAACTCTGCTTTACTCCTGGCCAGTTCCAAATCCCTCACAAGCTCATTCAGTTCACCTTATATTATGAGGCGTGCTTCAGTGCAAGTGGATGGGGCAAAATCTGGGTCAAGTGATGCTGATGGTCCAGAACTAGATGTTTCGTAGATCCTCTCTTCCTCATCTGATTCAGAGGAGAAGGATTTTTGTGCTTCAGAAACAGTCAGACCATCTCCGTTGGGTACTGGGCAAATAACTGATGGAATGTTTGGATATTGTACAGTGCAGTCCACTTTTCTTTGACAAACCTTTCCCTAGTGGGGGCAGCATACAGAAGTAGCGATTGCTGCTATGATCAGTTAGCTCTTTCCAAATCATTGGATCCTTGGTACAGCAAACGGCACAGATTTATTTTCTTGCTTAAACACAGCTCTTGTCTTGATCTCCAATTTTGCAGCCAAAATATAGGCAATAGACTTTTTGAAGTACAGCTGTAATACTGCGGTTTTGTGACGCAAATGTTACTTCGGCACAAATATAACAGAATGTATATGTTTTGTTCACACAAGAACGAGTCATCACAGCTCACTTTGGCTAGACAAAAATTTGTCCCTTTGCAAAATCAAACTAATATACAAATGACACCCATGTAATTTTCAGGGTTTATATAGGGCAAAATTTTCAGTGATGTAACCTGATTAATGATTATATCATCAGTAAAGTCTCAGAATGATGTGATGTATTCCATGACAAACTAAGAATTTCAGGTTGCATCATGCATTATTTTCGGAAAGAAATAAGCAAAACACTGTCCAAACTCAGTAAAATATTTATCCATTCAGTAAAATATTTGTCCGTGTTTGGATAATCTCTCGTTTGAAATAAGAGCCAAGTTCAATTATTATTCAGTTACTTTGCTCTATTCATAAGTCATTGGTCGCAGATACTGAGCAAGAAGAATATCTTAAAAACTCGAGTGAATCGTATAATTTAAGCATTTATTTTCTCAGTCACCCCAAATTAGTAAAATTTGATTTTTTTTTTTAAATTTCGGAAGCCTTTTGTCTGTAGACCAGTGAAATCGGACGATGGTAGCAAAAATAAAGAAAGGTGCTCATATTACTGGAGGAAGAATAAAAGAAATTCTCCTCATTGTTACCCCCCCACCAAGTAAAGGCACAGTACCCACCAACAACACACCATCGTCCCTCACAGATTACTACACCAAATCTTCCCAGTTGGTTCTCGATCCCTCATGGTTCCTTTATGGTTGCTGATACTAACCAGTTTTATTCACCCTACGAAAGACTTTCCAAATCGGAACTGTAAAAATTAAGATAACCTTTATTAACTCCACTAAGTTTTCCAAATCTGAATAAATCCGTCTGAAGGTAACAGGAATTTAAAAAAAAAAATCTTGCTAAAGACATTTATACTTTACCTCGAGGGCCTCTTGTCCCTCTTCAGTAAAGTCTGCTTTAATTGGATATAAACAAGCTACATCAAATATTTCTACATGAGTAATTGAGCCAGGAATGGATTTTTATTATTCTAAAGAAACGATGAGAGAAGAGGTTGATTAGGAACCAAGTAAAGTAAGAAGGACAAATTACTGGTATATAGATACATAGATTAGCAGATAAGACAGTATCCACGCAGACAAACAAACAGCAACAGAAAAAGAATGTAGAAGGACAGACACAAGCAGAGACAGAAAAAACAGTCAGAACGTTTTTCTTTTCATTTATTTAAGAATCTGTTATGTGAGTGACTGTACAAGTCCAGAAGTCATGGGTAACTGAATGAAGTTGCTTAGACATTCTGACAAAATATTCTCAGATGAATGTGACATAAGGTTGGGTATGGTTTTCAGGTAACTTGCATGGATCAGTTAGGAAAAGGAATATTAGCATTAACGCCATTCAACTGAACTAACATCGTTTAGGCAGACGAATTTTCTATTTCTCAGTCTTCTCCCAGCATACGACCCAGGTTACCTGATGAAACAGACAGGTCCCCAATAACTGTACTACATGGTAATTTCGGACATGGGATAAAAAAAAATCCTGCATCAGATGACTCTAGAATTGAATTCGGGTTATTTCAGGAATGACCTGGTTATAAAAAAGGAAACATCACTGGCTTTCCCGTGCTGAAAATGAAAATATAAATACTAGGTGTTGAATAAGCCAATGGTAATGGATTTTAGCCCTTCAGTCTAGTTCACTTATGTAAATAAAATGTTGGCTTGTGATACAGGTGTTGAAACTATAATGACATAATGTGGACACCCTGTATGGTCGTTCCGAAAAATTATCTTTATATTATACAACCGACAGGCTACCTTACATTATACAGTCACTGATACAGTGGATGACATGGTGTGGAATATGACAAAAGTTATATTATAATCCGTGATCCTGTGTGTGTGTGTGTGTGTGTGTGTGTGTGTGTGTGTGTGTGTGTGTGTGTGTGTGTGTGTGTGTGTGTGTGTGTGTGTGTGTGTGTGTGCCCACGTGCGTTTGCAAAATACAGCCAAAACTGGAAAAGTTCCTTGGTGAACCTTGGCAGTTGGTTGGAACTGGGTCCCAGATGGGCGTTTCAAATTCTTGTCGACTGGAATTTTTTGAGGTGGTGTCTTGGCCGCTAGTTATAGCCCCCATTGCTATTACATTATGCATACGCAGAAGCTGGGACAGGACATTTCATTCATTTCCACAGAGGTAATTTTAAGAAAAGGCTCTTACATAGACAAATGCTGAGCTGCCTGGTAGGGTCACAAGGCGCTTGTGTTTCAATAATTCATTACACGTCTACCTGAACGTTCTAAAAATATCTTTTTATTGGTAGGACGATAGTATTATTTGAACATTCCCTCCCTATCTGCAGTGACTAACAGATCAAGCCTTTGTAACAGGTGCTTCTGCTATTAGTTGTACTTTAAGGTATACCGTATTTATTTGATGCTAGTATGTTCAACAGCAACAGTGACCATTGTAATATCACTGATGAGGAGGGTTAAGCTACTTTTTGGAGATCATGATAGGCTCATATAAACAAACTCAGTATAAACAATCCCTAACTTCCCTGTCTCTTTCAGTCGTACTCCCTCTACTATTACTCTGTTTCTCTCATATCCTTTCTTGTCTGTTTCACCCGTACTTGTATTTCCTCTTATATTCCTTTCTCAGTATTACCCTCACCCAATGAAAAAAAAAAAAAAAAAAAAAGATAATTCTGAATCAGCATCTTGCGCTTTACCTCAGGGCCACTCTACCACTCCTGGGGCTTCATTCTCTTTACCGCCTTAAGGCCTTCACGTTGAAAGTACTAAGTACGAATGACAGCAACGACTTGATGATCGTTTCAGGGCTCTTTGTTCCAGAGAAGATTATGGCAAAGGCATATAATTGTGGTTTGCGTGGGAGACTTTGTGGCATTTCTTCCTGAGCGATTCATTTCATAAGATGGACTTTATCTTTTGCATGATATTAATTTCTGTTTGATTGCTGACTCATTTTGTGTCGGATAAATATAAATATATAATATTAAGATGTAATATGTAAAATATGTTACTGAGGTAAAAGTGTTAGGAAGTCTCATAAGCAATTGAGAAGGCTTGGATTTTTCACCTATCAAGAACACGAGAATAATATATGTTCAGTAAGCAATATCTGCTTAACCAATTTTCCCGCAGATCACAACCCGCGTTAGTCAGATTACATCCAAGTTCCCAGCTGTACTTCTCGGTGACCAGGGACAAGAGGGAAACACACTTTGTCCAAGAGTCTGACAGCCAGAGACTTGAAGGGAAGTTTCCACAGTTGCAGCCTGGTGTTGGAGTCAATGCAAATAGTATTATAGGAGTTTAGTGGATAGATTTAATTACTGGATGCGTTGCTATCCATCCAGCCCTCTACCTCTTCCTTCGTCAGTTGTATGCATAGTTACTCTGTGTGTATGTCTGTTGTGTGCATTTGTATATTTGTCTATATTTCTCTTTTTATGTGTCCTACTCTGGGCAAAGGCTTAGCAGTTCATTCACTAGTGGTTCACCAGTCCTCAAGAGTACTATATAAAATATACACCTCTACATGTCACTACTTCGGCCCTAACACCCACCGTTCACATTGAATACATGTTAGGGCTGTCTTACATAGGACTGGTGTATTGGTGTTAGATTTTTGTTAAACACTCGTACATGTCAACGGGTCTCACGGTAGACCGTTAAACTCTTCTATAACGAAATTCAAGTCCTTAAACTGTTCCCAACCTCAAGCGGGATTTTAACCTGCGTCCATTGGAATTGCAGGCCATCTCTCTACCGCCTTGGCCAACGCCCCCTATTTGTTTGTCTGTCTGTCTGTCTGACTGTTTGAGTGTTTGTCTCTTCTAATCGGTGACAGTGGAACAAATATTAAGAAAATTATGAATATGGACATGTGTTCTGTGTTACCCGTATATTGTTTTGCAGTGGCTGCATGGAATCGGTCGTAAGACTTTTCAAGGTCCTGTTTGTCCTTATAACTCTCTCTCTCTCTCTCTCTCTCTCTCTCTCTCTCTCTCTCTCTCAGGAGCATTTCTCAGTGACTGAATGTAAATGGGTGTGATAAGAAGACCAGAATCCTATCCTAGCTGTTATTGTGACTTGGAGAGAGAGAGAGAGAGAGAGAGAGAGAGAGAGAGAGAGAGAGAGAGAGAGATTTATCTGAGGGTCTAGTTTCTCCTCACACACACAATATTATGGTTTTCAATGAGATATATAGGAAAAATATGCATTGTTCCATTGTGCGAGTATAGCGAGTTTGGTCATGTTATTAACACGCTAGTTGGTAAGTTTCTTGTTTCAGGAAACATATAATTTTTTCTACTTGCATAATACTGTTTCAATGACATTTTACCATTTCTGACTTTTTGTAAATGTTTTCAGCTGTTTACATTTATGACGATGATATTTAACATAACTATTGTGCACATCTGCCTACTCAGCGCTCTCGTTATGACTCTTTTCTCAACATACATTACATTTTTTTTTACTTTCATATTATTGTTTCCATGACATTATACCATTCTTCAACCAATTGTAAATGTTTTCACTTATTTACATTCCTTACGAGTATATTTAGCGAAATGCTAGCGCATATTCACGTAGCAAGCACACTTGCTACCACTCGTGTTTCAACTTATACTTTATTTCTTCACTTCCAATATACTTCCCCACTTACATTACACCCGTTTCCACCTTATACTGCTATTTGCATATTTACGGGCCTTATTTATTCCACTGAGCGTCAGAATATCGCATCTATATACACTCGCTAGGAATGTTTCGACAAAGATTATATTTATGCACTTAACATAATAATTTTCCACTTACATTACACCCGTTTCCACTTTATACTGCTATTTACATATTTACGGGCTTTATTTATTTCACTGAACGTCAGAATATCACATCTATATACACTTGCTAGGAATGTTTCGACTTAGAATATATTTAGGCACTTACATAATAATTTTCCACTTACATTACACCCATTTCCACTTTTATACTACTTTTTACATATTTACGAGCCTTATAATTACACTGAGCGTCTGTATGTCGCATTTCTTCCTGAGCATGAGCGTCATATCGCATTCACACCATATTATAGTCGCGATGCACGACTCTAAGGTTGTCATTATCGTACCTGGCAACCTACCATTCAAAAACGCGTCTGATTTCTTGCATAATATGAGATGCAAGTGATTCATGTATAATATGTTCGTGTATAATAATATTCGTGTATAACATATTCGTGCATAATAATATGATTCGTGTATAATATGATACGAAATCGGACACACTTTTGAATGATAGGTTGCCAGGGTACGATAATGACAACCTCAGAGTCGTGCGCCGCGACTATAGTACTGCATCAAGGTGTGATATTCACTGAAACAAGGGTGAATGCAGAGACCCACGTTACACTCAACGCACTCATAGCAGATGTCTTTTCTCTGAGTGGTGGGTCTCACACGGGAATTACCACACACATGACACCTGCGTTGGGTCCTAGGTCTATTTGCCTGGGGAGGTATAGGAGTGGGAAAATGGTGGCAAGAAATTCTCAGGGGAGTTTGTGCGGTAGGGGCAGTGCGTTTGCGTTGTCGGGGCCTCTCGACCTCATAACTGGCTATAATCTCACGTCCAAGCTCCCTCACAAACCCTTCAAAGGTTTCCTGCTCTCCTGTTGTCATGGCATGCAGGTGGTGGCAATTGAGGGCAGTTATATCAAGTAGGTGAAAGAAGAGCTTGTACCACTTCATCGTGGTCCTGGCACACTCGACAGTGGATATCATGGAGTCAGACTGGTCCACCAGCTGCATGTTGATGTTATAATCCAGCACACACTCTGGTTTCCAGATGTGGCACCTCCTCTCGCTGCTGTAATCCACGGACTCTGTACGGTGCATCAATGGGCGGTGAACCGTGGACAAGATGCAGACTTCTCTGTTGTGGTTCCACACTGTAGCTAGGATGTTGTTAGCCTTGAAGAAGACCACCTCATTTTTTTCTAGTTTCTGCCCCACCTTGACCATGTGACGCCGGTTCACCTTGACGGCACCACAGAGTCCCGTGTCATGCAGGTGTAGATAACGAGCGAGAAGAGGGCTATTGTACCAGTTCTCCAGGTAAAGGAAGTGACCACGATGAAGGAAGTCTTCAAACATTGTTTTTACCACTGCTCCAGACAGTCCAATACTCCGATCTTCTATTATGTCTGTCTGTGCACCGGTGTCCAAGACTATGTCTTGCACATAACCAGTCCTACAGTCACACATAACAAAGATCTTGAACCCAAAACGGTGCCTTTTGCTGGGTATATACTGACGAAAGGAAATATTGCCTCTCCACAACACAAGACTCGTCTATGACAAGGTCTCTATATGGATAAAATGAGGAACGAAATGTTTGCCATAGGTGATCAAAAATCAACCTAATTCACCTCATCTTATCAGTGTCATTTACATTGGCAGGATCATCAGCATCGTAAAAGTGAAGGCGGCTTAGAATTTGCTGAAACTGAATACGGTTCATGATCTTGCCAAATATAGGTGTCTGCATGATAGGGTCCGTTGTCCAGTATGACGGAATTCTGTTTACGTACAATACCCATCAAAAGTACAAGGGCAAAAAATAAAAACGTTTGCGAGGGAGACAGGGTAATCGTAAATGATCGAATGCCTGCTCCTTGTGCCCAGTCGTTCACTCTCATGGCGCTGGCTGCTAGCAAACAGTTGGTTTGTTCCAAAATCTGCTCCACAAAACCCTCACCGAAGAATAGGTGGAAAAATCCAGCCTGGTGGAGCAATGGTGAATCCCTGGAGCTGTGCAGCCAGCGTGTCCCTGCTCAGTGAAGGGGTGAATGATAGGAGAAAAATCACTGCCATCTTCCCAATTCCAACTTGCTTTACCCTTGCCCCCATTGTCTCCACCGTCGCCTTCGTCGGGGTGGGGAGGAGATGCTGGTGGGGGAGGTTGGGGAGGAGGAATGCTGAGGGCTTCCCACTCGCACTCCTCTTCCCTTGGCCTTTACACTTCCCCTTTCCCTTACCCTAGGCCTTGGGGAACGTCAGGGGGCTGTGGGGAGGAAGTCCAGGAATACTGGGGAGCATAAGACATGCTGTGGAGTGGTTCCTCCTCACTCCCTGCTCCATCACAACACCACGTGATCCACCGCGCATCCTCACTACCCCACATGATAAGCTGCACTGCCTCGCACCACCACGGGACTCACTCCCGCCACTCTTACTTTCAGTGACCGCCCCTACACTTTTGATTTCACTCCTCACACCCTCCACGCCACTTCCGCCCTCCCCAAACAAAACACTAGGCCCATACTTGATAGAACGTGATGAGTGATGATCTCGCGGCCGTACCATGTGGCAGCACGTCCCACGGCTCCGTCCTAATCCCCATCCTCGTCCTTGTCCTCAGTTTCAGGCTCCAGATCATGTAGGGGTTGCAGAGAGGTTACTGCACGATGTTTTGGTGCAGGCTGGCCCTCTCTCGTGGTACAATAGGTGATGTAGCGCCGCTTCCTTGGGGACAGGACCTCCTCATCACTGCTGCTACTTTCCTCCTCCTCTTGTTGGACATAATCCTTGTCTCCCACCTCATCATCAATGGATGAATCACTGTCGCCTGTGAAGGCAACTAGGGTGGCTTGAATTTCCTCCTCTGAGAGACCTCTGTGTGCCATGTCTAACCTGGATCACTGCTAACAGGTGAGTGACTGAGCTGAGGGTGAGCGCAGGTCACGCAGGTGAGTGACTGAGCTGAGGGTGAGCGCAGGTCACGCGGGGTAGCCGAGTGTCTCCGCCTGGTGGCAGGTAAGGGAAGGTCTCCTGACCCAAAATCAAGTGCGAAATTTGAAAATTGTGCAAATTATGAACCTTGCAATTGTGCGATGTACCAGTACGTCGACGGGACTGGCAGTGACAAAACCTTGCGACATCCCCATACGTTGACGGGATGCCTCGGGTTAAATTTTCCATTGATACCGAGTCTATGAAAAATGATGTTGGAACCCCTGTGCTCTTACCCAAAATAACTGTGCCTAAACAAGTTAGAGGCCCAACCTGGCAAATGGGGAGCTTAGGACCTTTTGTTGCTATGTGAGAATTTTCTGATAGGTACATTCCTCTTCCCCCAACCAACGACGAGCAAGGTAACGACACTCATCAGTGATGTGACCAGTTGTGTCCTTATGATACCTGCAATAAGTGTGATCTGGTTGCGAAGATGTATGCTCTCGTGATTCCTGACAGTTCTGTCCAAGTTTGCTATAACAGCTTGACTCATGGTGACCAGGGCTACCACAGTTACCACAATGCCAGCAAACGATCGAGGACTGTTGGCCCAGTGGACATTCGTCTGGTTAGACTGGTGGCCCCGGCATGCATTTGAGTGGTCCCATCCACCCACAGCTGATCGGTGTCATAAGGGAAAATGAACAATGTAAGTGGGATCCCTGGTAGTCGGCCGTGAATATGAAAATTCCATTGAGATGTGAGCCATTGGTACAACCCTTGAAGGTTCATCTGTAGTGTGAGTGGTTGTGGTGCAATTACTTACTTGATGAGTGATGTCTGAGCCTAGTCTCTCCTCTATCTCTATGGAGATTTCTAACAACTCATCTCCTGGTTTGAACCCAATCTGCAAGGCAGTTTCCAACTGCTTATGATCTGACCAATTGATAAACCTAAGGTAACCCACTAAATAACCAAAATCTTTTATTTTGATAACATCATCCCAGTTAACAGGAGTTATCCATGGTATTTCTTGCAACAGCTGGGTTTTCTCAGAAATGGTAGCGTTTGCTACTGTGGCTGCCTCATGTAACATTGTTTGTTTAGCTGGTATTATATAATCTCACATGTGCTATAGAAAAGTGGTGAGAACAATGAGGGAGCCCGCTTTTGAATGCATACAACAGAACTTTATTAACTTCCTGCAAAATTCATGGAATGTTTGGCAGCTGTCAAAGTGACCAGATCATAACCCAACACCTATGTGCAATTTACCTTGATGTAATCTGCCTTTAAAATAAAAGATCTTCACTAGTTTGGTGTGGCATTGAATGTCTGCGATGCCTGTTTCGACTTTGCAGAGAAAAAAAAAAATGGATCGAGAAGGATCTTCAGCAGAGAATTATTGGTGGTTAATATAATCCAAGAGAATGGATTGTGGAGGGTGGGGCTTGGTCGTCCAATAAGTTGTGGTGGCAAAGATGTGGGAATAGTCAACGTATTAAGATGACAGTGTTTGGGGGAAGGGGCTGGTAATGCAGTATTAGTGATATGTGACGGGGTTGGGGGTGGCGTAGTTGTAACAGGAAGGGAAGAAACAGGCAATGGGAAACCTTGCTGAAATTCTAGAGAATCATTTGGGGTAGAAGGAGTAAGAGTGTCTGGAGTAATACTATCTGGATTTTCGAAAACTGTAGTAGAATTAGTAATGGTGGTGGTCTGGTGGATATTAAAGGAGTTGTGTCAGTAACAGTGGGAGTACTCAAAGCATGAGATTTAGTTTAAGAATCACCACTAAGGAGGAGTTTTACACCATTACCGCCAAGCCAACCATTTCCTTCCCAATCATATGTAGCAGTCTGTCGAATAGGAGAGAGATCGACTAGACTAAAATAATTCATGAATAAAAGGGTGTTTAAACAGATGGAGGGGTGGGCTACAGAGAAAAAAAAAAACAATTATAATTACAATTATGAGTAGTGTATGAAGCAGTATGAACTTTATACAGTGAATAATAAATGGGGAAGTAAGCTTTATATACAATGAAAGTGAATGGGGTGTTTACCATGGAAGGTAAAAGAAAAGAAAATGGTTTTAAGAAGAGTGAACAAAGTGAGAGAGGAGAATGAGCAATGTGAATGGAAAATGTATTATAGTTTTTAAAATAAGATGAATAATAATATGAATCACCATTTGTAGAGAAATTAATAATCTCTATAGAAAGTAAGGGGATGGTAGGATGAAATAAAATAATATATGAACAAATTTACTGAGTACTAGAGAGAGGAAATGGAGGTTCACTGGAGGCCGGACTGGCGTGAAGTGGAGCATGTCACTCCTCCCACGGAGACGTTGATTGGAGAAGTGGGGCATGACATACCCAGGAGAGACTGGTTTTGCCGGGCGCACTAGGCAAACCGGCTGAGTTGATTGAAGAAGAAAACTGTGACATAGAGTACTGTGACTGGCCATGCTCCCTCCTTCATGACGTCGGTATGGTGGCGGGTAAGGATGGGCTGTGGTGACTCACAGGATGTGGCAGGTTGAGGGCCGACTCACTGTGATTGGGTTGAGATGTGGTGGCATAACGCCTGGTGGTACCACTGGGACACTGCAGCGTGGTAGCGGTGACTGGTGAGAGCAGGACAGGATCACAGCACAACAGAACCACACCAAAAATACACATGGTACTCCCACAAGCCAGATAAACAGAGGGTGAGGCAGGAGGCTGAAAGGTCAGGCGTTGCAAGGCGTGGGCGTGGGTATGGCGTGGTTATGTGGGAGACGTGAATTTGGTTCTTGGACCACCCCCTGCCACCACTAATTTATACCACTCAGCTCCCAATGTAGGGGAATCCAAAGCCTAATACAGATTAACAGGTTTTTATCTGGTCAAGCAGAACACATATGTTGCTCTTCTGACACCAGCCCTCATGATGAGGCTGCAGGGGAGAATGTCGGCCCGCACTGGGTCATAGACATGTAGTCAGCACATTTTTAGAAGTGAGGCCTGTTCATCAAAGCCGTAATTGGCATGTAGACCACGAACATTCCTAGAATTGTTACTTTCATTCTACTAGATATACAGTGTACTAAGATATAGAGACATTAGTTTTAGAGTTTTTAGTTTTATGCGAGGAAGAAGGAACCAAAGGCCATGAGCCCGCAGTAACAGTTCCCTCAAAGAGAAAAACAAAATACAATAGAGAGCCAAATTCAAGATCCGACCATTTTGAGATGCCTGGACACACTGCGTTTGAAAGACTGGAGATCATAGGCAGCAGGAAAAACAGACAGAGGGAGACAGTTCCAGAGCTGACCTGTTGCATAAATGAAAGACTGGGAGTAACGGTTAACTCTTGCATTAGAGAGTTGGACAGAAAAGGGATGAGAGTTTGCTGCCAAACAGGTGCTACGCGCCCGTTGAAGAGGTGGAGGAATGCAAGCAGACAGTTCAGAGGAGCAGTGACCATTAAAGTAGCGATAGAAAAGAGATAAAGATGCAACAGTGCGGCGAAGAGACAGAGGTTGAAGGGAGTCAGTAAGAGGAGGAGAGTTAATGAGACGAAAAGCCTTTGACTCAACCCTATTGAGATGGGCTGTATGTGGGGAGCCTCCCCACACATGAGAGTTGTACTCCACACAAGGGCGGATAAAACCCCTGTATAGAGTCAACAATTGTGCAGGGGTAAAGAAAGAGCGGAGTTGGCTTAACACACCCAATCTCTTGGAAGCAGATTTTACAAGAGATGTAATATGATCTTTCCAAGATAAGTCCCGAGTAAATGAAACCCCAAGCATGTTCAAGGATGATGCAGGATTAAGCTGAGTATTATTAAACATTAATGGTATACCTGTGGAAGATTTTGTCGGGTTGATAGGTGTAAGAACTGAGTCTTAGTAAAAACAACCATATTATTTTTGCCCCAGTCAGAGATACAAGCCAAGTCAGACATTAGGTGTGCCATAGCCTCATCCCTTGTTCGTTGAAGCAACTGTTGAGATGGGCGTTGCGCGAACCGAATGTAAAGGTGAAGGGTTGAGTCATCAGCGTATGAGTGGATAGGGTAAGATGTACAGCTTAGAAGATCATTGATGAATAAAAGGAAGAGAGTTGGTGATAGGACAGAGCCCTGAGGAACACCGCTGTTGATAGATCTAGGAGAAGAACGATGGCCGTCTACAACAGCGGCTATAGAACGACCAGAAAGGAAGCTAGTGATGAAAGCACAGATAGAAGGATAGAAACCGTAGGAGGGCAGTTTGGAAATTAAAGATTTATGCCAGACTCGATCGAAAGCCTTTGAGATGTCAAGTGCAATGGCAAAGCTTTCGCCAAAGTCCCAAAAGGAGGATGACCAGGAGTCTGAAAGGTAGGTGAGAAGATCGCCAGTGGAGCATCCCTGACGGAACCCATACTGACGATCGGAAAGAAGGTTTTGATAGGAAAGATGTCTTTAAATTTTTCTATTGAGAATTGACTCGAAAACTTTTGAAATACAGGCGTTAAAGCAATTGGACGATAGTTGGAGGGTTGGGAGTGGTCACCCTTCTTTGGCACTGGCTGAATGAGAGCAAACTTCCAGCAAGTAGGAAAGGTACAAGTTGACAGACAAAGGCGAAAGAGTTTGCCTAGGCAGGGTGTAAGCACAGAAGCACAGTTCTTGAGAACAACAGGAGGGACTCCATCAGGCCCATATGCCTTGTTAGTACTGAGGCCAGTGATGGCAGAAAATACATCAACTGAAGAAATTTTAATGTCAGCCATGAGGAAGTCAGAGGGGGGGAAGTGATGGAGGAACAACACCGGAATCGTCTAAGGTGGAATTGGAGGAAAAAGTCTGTGCGAAGAGATCTGCTTTATCAGTAGAAGAAATAGCTACAGAACCATCAGAGTAGAAAAGAGGAGGGAAGGATGATGAGGTAAAGTTGTTAGAAAGATTTTTGGCAAGGTGCCAGAAGGAGCGGGAAGAATTCGAGTTGGAGAGTTGAGAGCATTTAGTATGGATGAAATTATTTTTAGAAGAGCGAAGAACAGACTTAGCACGATTCCGGGCAGAAACATAAAGATGATGTGATTCAGGGGTGTGTTGGCTACGGTACCTTTTGTAGGCCCTCTCCTTGTTGCGGACAGCATTAGAACAAGTGTGATTACACCAAGGCTTTCTTGCGTTAGTCAAAGGATATGAGAAAGGAATGTATGCTTCCATGCCCGAGAGAATAACCTCCGTAATGCGCAAGGCACACTCAGATGGCTCCTGGCCACGGAAGCAATAATAATTCCAGGGATAATCAAAGAAGTACTGCCTGAGGGCCTCCCAGTCCGCGGCTCCAAAATGCCACAGACGACGTTTCCCTGGAGAGTCCACAGGCCGTACCGGAGTGATAGGACAGGTTAAGGTAATAAGGTTGTGATCGGAGGAGCCCAAAGGAGAGAAAAGATCAACAGAGTAAGCAGAAGGATTAGTTGTGAGGAAGAGGTCAAGTATGTTGGAGCTCTCTCCAAGGCGGTCAGGGATATGGGTAGGGTGCTGTACAAGCTGTTCTAGGTCATTAAGGATAGAAAAGATGTTGGCTTGTTCACCAGGTGGTTCCGTGAAAGGAGAGGAGAGCCAAAGGTGGTGGTGAACATTGAAATCTCCTAGAATGGAAATTTCAGAGAAAGGAGAAATGGATAGAATGTGTTCCATCGTAGAAGTAAGATAGTCGAAGAATTTTTGATAGTCAGTAGAATTAGGGGATAAGTAAACAGCACAGATGTATTTAGTCAGAGAATGACAGGAAAGCCGAAGCCAGAGTGTAGAGAATTCAGAAGAATCGAGTTCAGGAACACGAGAGCAAGATAAGTCGTTGCGTATATATACACAACAGCCACCTTTGGCTTTGAAATGAGTATAGAGAAAGTAGGAGGATACAGAAAAGGGTTTGCTGTCAGTTGCCTCAGACAGCTGAGTCTCCGTTAGAAAAAGAAGTTGAGGTTTAGAGGAGGAGAGGTGGTGCTCAACAGAGCGAAAGTTAGAGGAAAGGCCGCGAATGTTGCAGAAATGAAGAAGAAGAGAGTCAGACAGTGGTTCCAGGCACCTCGAGTCGTCATCGGGAGAGGGGCGGATGGTGGGGGCATTTATGGTCCCCCCCCCTGGGGACTAAGATATAGTGACATTAGTTTTAGAGTTTAGCTTGAAAGGACATTAAATCAGGGTAACATCCTAACCAAAGTATCCATAACAACCAGTGGATGCAGTGGATGCATTTGCAGCATTTTTGTTGCGTAACTTTACATGCACAGTTGACCTTTGGTCAAAAAGAAGTTTATTGGTGCTGTGGGTTCTAGATCTTCCAAAGCATCGTCCAGTCCATTAGTGTATGTGAATACAGTACCTCAGTAATTGGACCACTTTTGTTTGTGAAAACTTTTACATTATCAGCTTTTCCAGATCTGTAGTGGCGATAATGATGATCATGATGAATTAAGTGAATCCATCATTAAAACTGAGTTTTACGCTTGACGATATGTAAAGGGAAGACATATATGGCATTTATAATTGATTTATTACACGCTCAATATTTACTACGCATAATTCACTTGTGATTAAATACCGTACGCTCTATCACCTTGAAGCGTCAAATTATGGGATGCTCTTAATCACCATGGTGGGGAGTTGAGGGTACTTATTAAAGCTTAAAGCTGACCTAGCCCTCAGTTCAGGTAACAGGTGGAAGTGGTGTTGCAGTATAATACCTGCGAATGCCAAATGTTGCTGTCAGAATTTTGGCTATAACATTTAACTCCTGTACCTCAAGAGGATAAATTCGCCTGGTAGCAGCAAGAATAAAGTAGCACAACTCATCTTGAATAAGAGACTAATGGAGAATAATTGCAACCAATTCAGTGGGAGTTATTTTTCGTTAGATAAATAAAAAGAAATGAGCGTAACAAGTGTAAAACAAAGTGAATATCATCGTAGTGAAGACAATAAACACCCCGGCCACAGTGCAGTAATATATTACATTCTGCTTTATACAGTACGTAGATGGACCCGATACTTGGCTGCAGTAGTATGAAGTACTAATCTCATTAATTCGACGATTTTATCTGTTTACTTTCTTGTTTTTGTAAGATGATTCTATTCTGCCTAGATCCTTCGTAGCCAAAGTGTTAATACCTCAGTTATGAAACGTCTGTCTTAGTCTAAATAAAACTGTGTGATGGTACCAACAATGAAGTAAACAGATGTCATCGTACTGCTGGGTAATGACGTTTGTTACCAACTAGATTACCATAGTAAGTCCTTTCTAAATCTGCTCAACCTAAACACGTCATTATCATTGTATGCTTGATGTCTCCACATGATATGACTCTCTTTTGGATACACTTTTCGAAGTGGAAGCGCCAGTCATAGCCTTCATTAACCTATTTACTGAAAAAGATGTTTCAAAGGATGATTATCATATTCTCGAGTTAGCATGATTAATATATAAAAATATGTCAGTTTAGTGGCGGGATTAAATGCATGGAATTATCTGGAGGTGGCAAGAACAACACATACAAAAGTCATCATACTGGAGTTACAGCGCCACTGTGCTAAATTATCCCCCTCCTGCCAAGTGTGGGACCTCAGGCTAGGCTCCCGTAGGTTACAATATATAACTGTGTCTCACCACATGTCTTTTGTAAGCTATACACGATCGTCTGATGTTAGCCAGAATTTAGAGACATATTCCTCTGCTCCAAGCAGTTACTGTAGGTGACTGGCCTGCGCTCTTAGAAGCAACATTAATTTAGCTATTTGTCATTCTATTATAATATCCATCTGTCAATAGCCCATCTATCCATCTACTGCTTGACGCTGCATCCTGTGAGGGGTGGCCTCTCCAGAAGGCCCTTCAATCATATCTGACCCTACTTAGTAACAAACTCCTTTTTCACGACACAGAGGGAAGGGATGAAGGAAAATCTGTTTTCTTTTTAAGGGGTCCGCTGCCACTGTTTCCTTTGATTCACTCCTAGTAGCAATAAATGGTCTGCCGTAACCCTGAATACATGACTAGTATTGTCTGCATTTTGAAACGGTTAATACAGTAGTTTGAGTATAAACACTGTCCTGATGCTATGAATCACTTTCAGCTGAATTAAATTGTGAGGCGTTAGCTGAAATAAAACAGGAGTTTTCCCTTAGGGTGTTAAAATAAACCCGACGAGACTTTTAATATATTCTTGCCATTTTATTTAATTTTGAAAAAGCATGCAAGCAGTGCAGTGGTTAAGGAAATTAATATCGTACTCATCCAGTCTGAAAAGTCAGTCCTTAGTGAAGACAAACGTCTGAAGGGAGTAGGAGCGAATGAAAAAAAAAAATGTCATTGGACTGAAGGAATTAACCCCAAGGCAGCGAGTTACCTACTTTGCAGTTATCTTTTTCGCCTCATGTAAGACGATTTTACTTTGATTATGAGAAATCTTGAGAGCCAAGAATGTTTAAATGACTGTCATTGTTAGTTTGTGACCGGGGATATACAGCATGACTTAGCATAGTGTTCCGCTTTGCGACGCACGAAGTTATTCGGCTTTTATAAACCTTATAACTGCACAAACTGTTGCTGCCTCTTGCAGGATCAAGTCTGTACATAGCAAGTGACCTTCATGCAGACCTGTTATCATTTTTTGTCTTACTCGCAAATTATGGGCGAACTAAGCGTGCGGCCATTGTGAAAGAAGCGATAGACTCACAACGACCGTCTGTGGTGTGTGTGTGTGTGTGTGTGTGTGTGTGTGTGTGTGTATACAGTATCTATCTATCTATATATATATATATATATATATATATACACACACACACACAAATGTAAGCCTTAAATAGCCTTGATGAGAATATTTGCCATGTTTTAATACATTTTCAGAGCATTCGGCAACAATGTCCAAAATCTGAGGCACACACCAGAGGTTCATAGCTCAAATTGTAACCGGTTATAGAAACAACCTGTCTACTTTTATGTATGCTAGGACTCGTGTATTCGGAGAAGTATTACCACTACTGCTGCTGCTGCTGCTGCTGCTGCTGCTACTACTACTACTACTACTACTACTACTACTGCTACTACTACTACTGCTACTACTACTACTACTACTAACAATAATAATAATAATAATAATAGTAAACTAGGTAAGTAAATAAATAAAAAAAATGCATACATGTTGAAATTGCACTACTCCTCCTCCTCCTCCTCCTCGTACTACTACTACTACTACTACTACAGCTAGGCATAATAATAATAATAATAATAATAAAAATTATAATAATAATAGTAAGAACAAGACTAATAATAATAATGCACTGAACATCCGAAAATTCTAATTCTTAGAGCGATTCAGAACCACTATTCTAACCGCATTATTACGTGTTGGCCTTGCCTTCCTGCCTTGGGTTAGCTATGAGATTTTCATTTTCACTCCCGATACTTGTTTATTTTCTATCTATCGACATCTTTAAACGTGCAATATCTCCGAAATTACAAATACTCATCAGAAACGTCATAGAGTAATATAGTCATCTTTTTGTCTCATGAATGTGTCCTACGTGTCAAGTGGGGTTGGTGGAGGATTAGTGCCCCTCCCTGTAAAACAGTTAACTCTAAGCCCTTGACCACCCCGTTTGGGATACATGGCGTCTGGCAATGGATGGATGGAATATGTCCTCAAATTTACGAAAACATTTTTTGAATCACCCTATATATATATATATATATATATATATATATATATATATATATATATGATGTGCTACCCAAAAGTTCCAGTAATTTGAACAGAGCGAGCCAACCGTTTGCAGTTTTGCCTTTTGCTACTAGGAGGAGTCAGCAGCACCCCTTGTGCGTCAGTGTGGCCCCCGGCCATGTCTGTGAGCGGACGTGCTGTTGAGCAACGCTTACTATTGTAACGTGGTGTGTAGGTGGTTTGGTGGTTTTGCAATGGCGGACCTCACGGAACAAAGAACCTGCATCAGGTTCTGCTTCACGATCAACAAGACGGCTGCAGAAACTCACCAGTTGCTTCAGCAAGCCTTTGCTGACAATGCCACGTCCCAGAGCAGAACGTTTTTCAGGTACAAGTGGTTCAAGGAAGGACGAACGTCCATCGAAGATGATGACCGTTCTGGACGACCATCAATAGCAACAACATCAGAAAACGTCGGAAATGTTCATCAGGCTATCCTTGCAGATCTTATACAAACTATTCATGATGTTGTGATATCGTTGGACTGTGGTACGGGAGCATGCAACGTATTTTGTCGGGCGTGTTGGACATGAGACGCATTGCCACAAAATTTGTGCCAAGACATCTGAGTGACGAGCAGAAGGCACATCGCGTTGCAGTTTGCAGGGAGCTCAAGAATCAGGTCAGAGATGACGCCACTTTCATCTCCAAGGTCATAACTGGTGATGAACCATGGGTTTATGGTTATGACCCAGAGACAAAGCAGCAGTCATTGCAATGGAAGTCTCCCAATTCACCGAGGCCGAAAAAAGCATGTCAAGTTCACGGCAGTGTGAAGTCGATGTTGTCGTTTTCTTTGATATCCAAGGGATTATTCAAAAGGAATTCGTCCCACCCAGTCAATATGTCAGCGGAAAATTTACTGTGAAGTTTTGCAGCGTCTATGGGAGAATAACCGTCTCAAACGTCCAGAGCAATGGAAGAACAAGGACTAGGTCCTGCATCATGACAACGCCCCTGCCCACATATCAATTGTTGTTCGGCAGTTCCTGGCATCCACTAACAAGGCAGTCATTCCCCACCCACCCAATTCGCCTTTTCCTGTTTCCCAAGCTGAAAATTATAACTGAAAGGGCGTCGATTTGACTCCATTGAGGAGATCCAGAAAGAATCGCAGGAGGTGCTCAAGACCATCACGCCTGAAGCATTGCAGGGATGCATGGACTCGTGGAAAAAACACTTGGACCACTGTATACATGCCCATGGGAACTACTTCGAAGGTGACAGTGAGAACTAGGAGGTAAGGTAACTTATTTTCTTACAGTATTCAAATTACTAGAACTTTTGGGTAGCACCTCGTATCTATCTATCTATCTATATCCATTTATCTATTTTTCTATATATATATATATATATATATATATATATATATATATATATCATCATCATCATCATCAGCCATCTGAGTGTCCACTGCAGGACCGGCCTACCCTGACCAAGTGAGGATGATACAGCCTATGTATCTTTACCAAGTTTTTTTTTTTTTTTTTTTTTTTATGTGTCCGACTCTGGGCATAGGCTTCACAGCCTGCTATCAAGGCCCAGCAGTCCTCCTACATACCATACACCTCTACATGTCACCACTTCGGCGCTAACACCCACCGTCCATATTGAATACATGCTAGGGCTGTCTCATACAGGACTGGTGTATCGGTATTAGCGGGGGTATTTTTACGACATGTCGGCGGGTCTTCTGGTAGATCAGTAAAGCCTGATTTTATGAAATTCAAATCCTTAAACTGTTCCCTGCCCCAGCCGGGATTCGAACCTGGGTCCGTAAGGACTGCAGGCCACCTCTCTACCGACTGAGCCACCGCCTCCCCCAAGTGGTTTAGGTTGTCTGATAGAGATTGTATGAAGGGCGAGAAGTGCTTGTAAATGTGATTGTAGTGTTGGAGTGGCTTTGGATGTGTGTGTAGTCTGTGAACCAAGTGTAACTGGCCCGCGCAAGCCGACTGGGTGCAAGCATCCTTCATAGTATGCGACACTGGTTCAACCACAGCACCCCTTATGTCCGCCAAAGCAGTACGTGGCCGGAAGAATGCTCCCAAATTTTATTACCCTGACAGGGCGCGAACCCTCATTCTCCTATGTACGAAAAAGCCCACTCTACCACTCTACCATATATATATATATATATATATATATATATATATATATATATATATATATATGTGTGTGTGTGTGTGTGTGTTCTTACCTAATTGTTCTTACCTAATTGTATCTTTAAAGGAATGAGTCAAGCTCGTACTGTCCCGTGTCTTAAATCATATTTATCGTACATATCCTTAAATTTGTGAATTGTTTTGGCACACACTATTTCATTCGGTAGTGCATTGCACTGATCAATTGCTCTATTTGGGAAACTAAATTTCCTTACATCTTTATCACCTCTCTTTTTATGCAGTTTTTTTGCTGATGTTTCCACATAGGTTAAGTAATCATTTATGTCTACTTTCTCCTTCCCTGATATGCATTTATATAGCATAATCATGTCACCTCTTTTCCTTCTCTCCCGTAGTGTTGGGAGATTCAGTTTATTTAGTCGTTCTTCGTAGCTTAGATCCCTTAAGCAAGGTACCCATCTTGTAGCAGCCCTTTGAAGTTTTTCAATCTTGTCTGTGTTTTTTGAGATGAGGACTCCAGACTACTGATGCATACTCCAGGGTTGGTCTGATGAATGATGTTATTATCTTTCTTAGCATGTCTTCATTTATGTATGTAAACGCCATTCTCATATTGGCAAGCACTGTATACCGGTACATGTTCCGTACTTTCTCACTGATGTGGTCAGCCGGAGATAGTCTGTTATTGACAATCACACCTAGGTCCTTCTCTCTTTCTGATGTGTGTATGGTTTTATTTCCTAATGTATAATCGCAATCAGGTCTTTTTCCACTTTTACCAAACTTGATTACATGACACTTGTCCACATTGAATTCCATTTGCCATGTATTACTCCATTCATGAAGTTTATTTAATTCTTCTTGTAGCTCTTTACAGGAGTTTGTGTTAGTAATTCCCCTTTGTATTTTTGCATCATCTGCAAACATATTGAGATAGCTTTCATTTCCAGTGTTACTGTCTATATCATTTATATACACTAAAAACATGATTTGTGCCAGCACTGAACCCTGTGGTACTCCACTAGTCACCTCTTTCCATAATGAGTAATTTCCCCTTAGTACTGTTCTCATTTCTCTTTTCATGAGAAAATCTTGCATCCAACAATACAGATTGCCTCGAAATCCTCCTTGATGGTACAGTTTCCATAAAAGTCTTTGGTGTGGTACTGTGTCAAATGCTTTCTTGAAATCTAAATAGACACTGTCCACCCATCCTGCTCTTTCCTGTAATGTGTCTGTTACTCTGTCATAGTAGCTCAACAGATTAGTAAAACATGATTTTTCTTTTCTGAAACCAAACTGTCTTTCTGTTATCATACTGTGTTCTTCTAGGTGATTTACCCATGCTTTTCTTATAAGCTTTTCTAATACCTTGCTTACAACACTGGTTAGTGATACTGGTCGGTAGTTAAGTGGATTTTGTCTATTCCCTTTCTTGAATAAGGGAACAATGTTTGCTTTCTTCCAAATATCAGGAACTTTACTTTGACTCAAAGATTTCTTGAAAATCAAAAATAATGGTTTACTTAACCCCTTTGCACATTCACGTAGCACCCAACATGAAATTTCATTAGGACCATTTGCTTTTCCTTTGTCTAATTTACTTAGCTCCTCCTGTAATTCTTTTTCTGATGTTTGTATATCTGGTAGTATGTGTGGGCATGCATGTTCCACATAATCCCTCTCAAATTTTTTTTTTCTGTAAAAACTGATCGGAAATTCTTGTTTAGTGCTTCACAAATATCCTTCTCTTGTGTATAGGTGATTCCATCGTCCGTAATGGATTGTACTTTATCTTTTACTTTGGTTTTGCTTCTGATGTAGCTGTAAAATAGCTTTGGTTGATCACTACTTTTATTTATGATATCCTCCTCAAACTGTTTTGGGGCTTCCCTACTTATTCTTGTATAATCGTTTCTTGCCTGTTTGTAATTATTATATACCCTTTCACTATTATGTCTTCTGTATCTACTCCACATCAAATCTCTTTTTTCTTTTGATTTTTTACATTCTGTATTGAACCATTTCTTTATTTTATTTTCTGCTTCTTTGTGCTGTGGGATGTACTTCTGGACTCTTATTTCATAAATTTCACAGAATTTTTCAAAAATAGCATTTAAATCTTGTCCTCTAAGCTCCTTTTCCAAAGCAATTTCTAAGATGCACTTCTTTAGGTCATGATACTTTCCCTTTTTATAGTTTAGGCTCTTTTTGTAACTTTCATTGCTGTTATCTATGTCATATGCAATCCTGAAGTTGCAATTTAGTACTGCATGGTCTCTTTTGCCGAATGGGGGGTGATATATTATATTGTCAATATCGTTTTCTTGCCTAGTAAATATGAGATCTAGCATTAAGGGCACATCGAGTCCTCTTATTCTGGTGCTTTCCCTTACATGTTGCGTTAGGAAAAACTCTTGCCCAAGATCCAGGAGCTTTTGGTCCCAACAGCTTTCTTGGCTTATTATATCTAGAGTATTCCAATTTGTATTTGTATTAAAATCTCCAGTTATTATAATTCTTTTCGATTTCTCTTCCATTTTATGTAGTAATGCTCTTAAACTCTTAATTGTACTCTCCGCCAGGTCCTCATATTCGTCTCTTTCCCATGTGTTTGATCTGGGTGGCTTGTATAAATTGGCTACAATTACTTTCCCTTCAGATGTATTTATCTCTACCGCAATCATTTTTACTTGTGAATGTATATCTAATTCTATTTCTTTGACTTTTAGATTTTTCTTAGTTAATATTCTAATTCCTCCTCCTTTTTTTAAGTTCCTATCTCTTCTCCATATTATATGTGGTTCATTTTCTTTGACATAATCATTCATCTCTAATAATTTAGATACCATTCCATCCACATTTGAGTACATCAACTTAATCATCTTGTTTATATACTTGTTATAATTTGGTTCTACTACCTTCCTTCTTTTTACTCCCTCCTGTTTATGTACCACTTTCGTACTTGCAACCCAATTACTTTGGAAAAAAAAATTTTTATTCTTCTCCTCCTCTGATCTTCCCTCATTTTTTGTTTTTGCTTCCTCCCTCTTCTCTTTCAGTAATTCCAGTTCCTCTTGTGTTAGGCATCTTTTTATCCATACATTTTTTAACTCCTCTTTTTCCATAAGATTCTTTGCATTTTTTAGTATCTCTTCTACGGTGTTTACACTCTGGAAGGTTACCTTTAGGGGTCTTGATTTGCTTTTCTCGTATTTCCCTAACCTTTTGAGTTCCTCTATGTCTTTACTACAGACTTCCTCTGATACTTCTTTCAATATGCCCATTACATTTGTCGTCTCCTTTTTGTCTCTTGAGATCTTGTTTTTTACTTCATCCTTTTCTATACCAGTGACTACAATAGATTTGTTAATATCTGCTGAATCTCTGACTAACTTAGGATTATTATGGATTATTCTTTTCACTTCCTTTTTAATGCTTTTTTCTTCCACCCTTGTTTCCAAGTCTTTCTTTACTTTCACCATTTCAGCATAAGTGGTTTCCACATCATTTTTGTAGCTTTGCACAGCTTCATTCACCTGTGTTATCTTCTCCTCAATATCACTGCTCTGATCTATCAGACTCCTTACTTGCCTAATTGTCTCTGTATCATTTTTGAACTCTTCCATAATACTCTCGTGGTTGACTACTGTACTTGCCATTTCACTTATTTTCCTCCTAAGTGTACCCACTTCAACTGTTAGCTCATCTACGGTTGTGTCTTTCTTGTTGACTCCCTTTCCCTAATTTTTCTATTTCTTCCTTTTGCAAGTGTATCTATTTCTTAATTTCATCAATCTCATTTTGAAAAGCCGTCTCTAACCTGTGTACACGTTCAACCAGTTTATTGTGAGTCTCCATTTCAACCAGTTCTTGGCAGAAATCATCCTGATTTCTACCTTTATCCCTTTTCTTTTCCAAATTTGCCTTTCTAAAGTATGTGGTCATTTTGCAGTACTAAAAGCACATAATACTTACATTCCCTGGGGTTAATTGTAGACTAAACAACGATCAGCTGATTGTGTGCATTCTTGCGCTGCTTGTTTACTTTTCTGTTTGACCAAGTCTTACTTAAAACTTCTTTTTTATATTAGAACACCATATAGTCTAACCTTGTAAAGAGCTTGACTCATATAAAGATACTTATTTAGGTAATGCTACTGGCCAAATTGGCCAGGTATAGAGCTGTATCGACGTGCGTCTGCTCTCTCTCGGTGCCTGTGTGTGTATGTGTGTGTGTTCTTACCTAATTGTTCTTACCTAATTTTATCTTTGCAGGAATGAGTCCAGCTCATACTGTCCCATGTATTAAATCACTTTTATCATATACAGGTATATCCTTAAATTTATAAATTCTTTTGGGCCTTGGTACACACCGTTTCATTCGGCAGTGCATTCCACTGATCAGTTGGCCTAGTTAGGAAACAGAATGTCTTTACGTCCTTATCGCTCCTCTTGATATGTAGTTTTTAGCAGTGTCCTCTTGCTGATGCTTCCCCATAGGATATGTATTCATATATGTCTATGTTCTCTTTCCCTGAGATGCATTTATATAACATAATCATGTCTTTTCTTTTCCTTCTCTCCTGTAGTGTAGGTATGTACATTCAGTTTTTCTAGTTTATCTTTGTAGCTTAGAACCCATAAGCTTGGTACCCATCTTGTAGCTGACCTTTGTACTTTTTCAATCTTATCTATGTGTTTTTTGAGATGAGGATACCAGACCAATGATGCATGCTCCAGGGTTGGTCTGATGAATGATGTTATTATCTTTCTCAGCATGTCTTCATCTATATATGTGAATGCTATTCTCATATTAGCAAGCAGTGTATACATGTTACGTACGTTCTCAAATGTGGTCAGCCGGAGACAGTCTGTTATTGGTAATCATTCCTAGGTCCTTCTCCCTTTCTGATATGTGTAGGGTTGATCTTCCAAACTTATAATTATCATCTGGTCTTTTTTCACTTTTACCAGACATAATTACATAACACTTCTCCACATTAAATTCCATTTGCCATTTATTGCACCATTAATGAAGTTTATTTAATTCTTCTTGTAGCTCTCTGCGAGAATCTGGGTTAGTATTTTTCCTTTGTATTCTTGCATCATCCGCAAACATATTAAGATATCTTCCATTTCCAGTATAACTGTCTGTGTTATTTATATATATATACTAAAAACATAATTGGTGCCAGCGCTGATCCCTGTTGAACTCCGCTAGTCACTTCTCTCCATGATAAGTAATTTCCCCTTAGTACTGTTCTCATTTCCCTTTTTCTGAGAAAATCCTGAATCCAACAGTACAGGTTGCCTTGGACACCTCGTTGATGGTACAGCTTCCATAAAAGTCTCTGATGTAGTACTTTGTCAAATGCTTTCTTGAAATCTAAACAGATACTGTCCACCCATCCTTCTCTTTTCTGTACCTAATGCTTCTGTAACTCGAACATAGTAGCTTATAGACTAGTTACACATGATTTTCCGTTTCTATAACCGATCATCCTTTCTGTTACCATACTGTGTTCTTCTAGATGGTTTACCCAAACTTTTCTTATCAGTTTTTGTAGGATTTTACTTACGATACTGGTCGGTAGCTGAGTGGATTCTGTCTATTCCCTTTCTTGGAGAGGGGGACAATGTTTGTTTTCTTTCTAATATCAGGTAGTTTACCTTGACCTAAGGATTCCTTGAATATTAAATATAATTGTCTGCTTAACTCTTCTGCACATTCATGTAGCACCCTACCTGAAATTTCATCAGGACCATATGCTTTTCCTTTGTCTGATTTACTTAACTCTTCCTGTACTTCTTTTTCTGATATTTGTATATCATGTAATATTTGTGGGCATGCATGTTCCATATCATCTGTTTCAAAATTATATTCTTTTGTAAAAACTGATTGGAAGTTTTTATTTAGTGTGTGTATGTATGTATTATGTAACACGATCGCATATTTGCAAGTACATTCAGAGCGTGTTTAATTATATGCTGACTAAAAATTTATTGCTTGAAGAATAACACAATGAAGAAGGAACATTCAGAGTGTGGTTCTCTTGAAAAGGAATGACATTTCAAAGGAGTAACACGTCAAAGGAGTGGCAAAAATGCTGTAACAAAGGAGTGACACTTTGAAAGTGATGAAAAATAAATGAATGACAAATCAAAACAGTATCAAAGAAGTGACACTAGAAAAGTAATAATTTTCCGTGATATAAAACATTAAAGTCTTTATCTGAATTTCTTAAATTCATTAAAATTTACATATTATTTTGATATAATTTCAAGTGAAGTAAAAGATTTTTTTCAAACAAGTGTCTTTTAAAACACTTATTAATATTTTTAAAATTCATGTTCTTCATCGCAGAATTGTCTCCCAACGTACAGTCATTAATATTGCTTTAACCGAGATGCAGAATGCGCAACTGGCCTGAGATATTTATCGAGAGGGACGGGTCCATGTCTTCTGAAACAGTTGCAAGCCTCTCTTCTCTCGAGATTTGCTCTTTCTTATGTTTTGCTTGATTGTTTCGTGCAATCAGTTCTTCAACTCCTTGAGCAGTGCGATGGTCTTCTTTTATATACCGTACTCTTCTCTCCATCAAGAACACTCCCAAATGGTACCGTACAACTACTATTTTGAACAACTGTGCCAAGCCTCCAGGTTGTTGTTTCTTCTGGGAAGGTTGTGGGCTTGAAGATGGTGCACACTCCAAGCAGTCGGGGCCTGTACAGCTTACACACACACACACACACACACACACACACACACACTGTGGAAGAGATACTAAAAAATGCAAAGAATCTTATGGAAAAAGAGGAGTTAAAAAATGTATGGATAAAAAGATGCCTAACACAAGAGGAACTGGAATTACTGAAAGAGAAAAAGGAGGAAGCAAAAACAAAAAATGAGGGAAGATCAGAAGAGAAGAAATTTTTTTACAAAGTAATAGGATTGCAGGTATGAAAGTGGTACACAAACAGGATGGAAGAAAAGGAGGAAGGTAGTAGAACCATGTCATGACAAGTATATAAACAAGATGATAAAGTTGATGTACTCAAATGTGGATGGAATGGTATCTAAATTACTAGAGATGAATGATTATGTCAGAGAAAATGAACCACAAATAATATGCCTAACTGAGACAAAATTAACACGAAGGATATCCAAAGACATACTAAACTTAGAGGAATACAATATATGGAGAAGAGACAGAAATTTAAAAAAAGGAGGAGGAATTATAATATTAACTAAGAAAAATCTAAAAGTCAAGGAAATAAACCTAGATATACCATCACAAGTAGAACTGATTGCAGTAGAGATCGACACATCTGAAGGTAAAGTAATTGTAGCCAATTTGTACATGCCACCCAGATCAAACACATGGGAAAGAGACGAATATGAGGACCTGGCAGAGAGTACAATTCAGAGTATAAGATCATTGCTACATAAAATGGAAGAGAAATCAGAAAGAATTATACTAACTGGGGACTTCAATACAAATATAAATTGGAATACACTAGATATAAATAGCCAAGAAAGCTGTTGGGACCAAAAGCTCCTGGATCTCGTACAAGAGTTTTTCTTAACGCAACATGTGAGGGAGACCACCAGAAAAAGAGGACTTGATGTACCGTACCTTCAGTGCTAGATCTAATATTTACTAGGCAAGAAAATGACATTAACAGTTTAATATATCACCCTCCACTAGGCAAAAGCGATCATGCAGTACTAAATTATAACTTCAGGATAGCATATGACATAGTCAACAGCAATGACAGTTACAAAAAGAGCCTAAACTATAAAAAGGGAAATTATCAAGACCTAAAGAAGTATTTCTTAGAAGTTGATTGGGAAAATGAGCTTAGACGACAAGATTTAAATGCTGTATATAAAAATTTTTGTAAATTTTATGAAATAGGAGTCCAGAAGTACATCCCACAGCACAAAGAAGCAGATAAGAAAATACAGAAATGGTTCAATACAGAATGTAAAAAATCAAAAGAAAGAAGAGATTTGTTGTGGAATAGATACAGAAGACACAATAGTGAAAGGGCGTATAATAATTACAAACAGGCAAGAAACGACTATACAAGAATAAGGAGGGAAGCCCAAAAACAGTTTCAGGAGGATATAATAAATAAAAGTAGTGATCAACCAAAGCTGTTTTACAGCTATATCAGAAGCAAAACCAAAGTAAAAGATATAATACAATCCATTACGGACGAGGGAATCACTTATACACAAGAGAAAGATATTTGTGAAGCACTAAATAAGAATTTCCAATTAGTTTTTACGGAAGAAAAAATTTTTGAGAAGGACTATGTGGAACACGCATGTCCACGCATACTACCAGATATACAAAGCAGAAAAAGTAATACAGGAGGAGTTAAGTAGATTAGACAGAGGAAAAGCAAGTGGTCCTGATGAAATTTCATGTTGGGTATTACAAGAATGTGCAAAGGAGTTAAGTAAACCATTATTTTTAATTTTCAAGAAATCCTTGAGTCAAGGGAAACTACCTGATAGTTGGAAAAAAGCAAATATAGTCCCCTTATTCAAGAAAGGAAATAGACAAAATCCTCTCAACTACCGACCAGTATCACTGACCAGTGTTGTAAGCAAGGTATTAGAAAAACTTATAAGAAAAGCTTGGGTAAATCATCTAGAAGAACACAGTATGATAACAGAAAGACAGTTTGGTTTCAGAAAATGAAAATCATGTGTTACTAATCTGTTGAGCTACTATGACAGAGTAACAAACACAATACAGGAAAGGGAAGGATGGGTGGACAGTATCTATTTAAATTTCAAGAAAGCATTTGACACAGTACCACACCAAAGACTTTTATGGAAACTGTACCATCATGGAGGAATTCGAGGCAAACTGTTTTGTTGGATGCAAGACTTTCTCATAAAAAGAGAAATGAGGACAGTACAGGAAACTACTCATCATGGAAAGAAGTGACTAGTGGAGTACCACAGGGTTCGGTGCTGGCACGAATCATGTTTTTAGTGTATATAAATGATATAAACAGTAACACTGGAAATGAGAGCTATCTGAATATGTTTGCAGATGATGCAAAAATACATAGGAGAATTACTAGCACAGACTCTTGTAGGGAGCTACAAGAAGAATTAAATAAACTTCATGAATGGAGTAGTACATGGCAAATGGAATTCAATGTGGACAAGTGTCATGTAATCAAGTTTGGTAAAAGTGGAAAAAGACCTGATTGGGATTATAAGTTAGGAAATAAAACCCTATACACATCAGAAAGAGAGAAAGACCTAGGTGTGATTATCAATAACAGACTATCTCCAGCTGACCACATCAGCGAGAAGGTACGGAACATGTATACACTGCTTGCAAATATGAGAATAGCATTCACATACATACATGAAGACATGCTAAGAAGGATAATAACATCATTCATTAGACCAACCCTGGAATATGCATCAGTAGTCTGGAGTCTTCATCTCAAAAAGCATATAGACAAGATTGAAAAAGTTCGAAGGGCCTCTACAAGATGGATACCAAGCTTAAGGGACCTAAGCTACGAAGAAAGACTAAATAAACTGAATTTACCAACACTACAGGAGATAAGGAAAAGAGGTGACATGATAATGCTATATAAGTGCATATCAGGAAAGGAGAAAATAGACATAAATGATTACTTAACATATAGAGAAGCATCAGCAAGAGGACACTGCAAAAAACTGCATAAGAAGCGAGGTGATAAAGACGTAAGGAAATTCAGTTTCCCAAACAGAGCAATTGATCAATGGAATGCACTACCGAATGAAATAGTGTGTGCCAAAACAATTCACAAATTTAAGGATATGTACGATAAATATGGTTTAAGACACGGGACAGTACGAGCTTGACTTATTCCTGTAAAGATACAATTAGGTAAGAATTAGGTAAGAACACACACACACACACACACACACACACACACACACACATATAACACCTATTTCTCTGCGAGCGCGGGTCCTGTTGTTTTGTTGTTGTTGTTAATCAGTCAAGTTTGTGTGACCAAGCAGACCCATCAACCGCTGCAAGCAACGCCGCGACTGGGCCGTACTGTGCAGTGAATTGTTGTTCGAGACCCGTGACAAGGGGCGGCGGTTTGGTTCTTGGGTTGACGCCGCATTTGCAGTGCTCCACCCAGATTGCACGGGCATCTTCGCAGGCACAACGCCACCTATTATCTGGTTATACGGTTACCACCCAACGTTGTTAATGGTTTCCTAGATTGTAGGAAACTAATTGGTTTATCCTACAGTTTAGGCCTGCCGGAAGGGAAAGATGGGTAACAGAAAGTAACAGGAAAGAAAGGGACTAATAGGGAGAGAGGCGAATGATAAAAGTGAAGGAAGAAGTAAGCAGGACTGTTTCAAGTGGGTGTAAGATGGTCTCCGCCACCAACCACCCGAGCGCAGGTGTGTGTCATTGGTGTGGTGCTCTTAACTGTTTTCAGGAAAATAATTCACCAGGTAAGCGAAATATTGCCCATTCTATTAACTGGTGTTGAGCTTAAATAGGGGATTGTATCACAGGGAGATATATGGACCGTTTGAGATAATTAGATTATGGGTTGCACCAGCGAAACCATGAGGCCTCACAGTATTTATTTATATTCATTTCTCGGAAATTTGCTGAAAAGAGCGTGGAGGCAATTTCTGTTTCGTCAGTTTTGTCTGTTATCTTTACTTGTTTCTTGTCATGAAAACTGAACAGATGAATTAAGAACTAACCTCAGATACTTTCATTTTTGCTATCCCATGAATGAAAGTCGAGATTAGATGTCTGGCAACAGACAGATAATCTTACACACATAAATAAATACACAGACAGGGGTAGACACACAGGTGTGTGTGTGTGTGTGTGTGTGTGTGTGTGTGTGTGTATATATATATATATATATATATATATATATATATATATATATATATATATATATATATATCCGCAATAGATCTTCCTCTTGGGTACTTTTTTATATTGCTTCCCACTTTTTTCTTTTTTATGCAAGTCTATGTTTTGTACACAGGTTTTTTATTTCTCCTGACATTAATCGATGATTGTTGTCTTTTAAACTTTTAGATCCACTGATGATGGAGATTGTGTCTCCGAAACGTTTGGATTAATAATAAAGATGCTGTACATCACAACGTTGGTACTACTTTTCCTGACAAGACTATATATATATATATATATATATATATATATATATATATAGGCTGGGTTGCCTACGTTATTAATTCTCTCTCTCTCTCTCTCTCTCTTCTCTCTATTACAGTCCTGGTATGCATGATTCTGCATATGAGTATATCATAAATGTAGGCTACTTCTGCGGTTGGAAGTACTGTAGTGCTAGGAGGAGGAGGAGGAAGGGGAAGTGGAGGAGGAGAACTAAAGTTGTACAGAGTGATCGAGTTTTCATATTTGGCAATGAGATTATTGAGGAGGTGGTAATATCCCCTCTCCCTTTTTTTTTTTTTTTAATGATGTACAACGTTGCAGTACCTAATTTCCTTATTACGTTAATAGAATAAAGCAGTTAATTTGTTTTATGTATCAATAATATAGATGGCCATTAGAAAAAAAAAAGCATCCATTTTTCAGTGCTATAATCAAACGGCGTAATATGATCTGTATTATATTTGTATGATACTTAGCTTCTATTTGTTCCATGTGAGTGTAGAAAAATATCATCATCATCCATTAGCGACTTACTCCATACAGTGCATCGCAGTCTTCTCTGGTACGTTTATTGATGCAAATCATGACCATATCAACATAGAAGAGAATGTCAGAGTTTAATGTTAATAATAAACTGCAGTCAAGTATTGTATTCCAATGCTGAAACGAAGGTCTGCCAAAAATTCTAAACAAAAATGGCAGAACTCCAATATTAAATACTGTCTGTTAACAAAAAATCATGCATACAAAAATTATAAAACCAACCATGTGGAGTCATAGGAACAAAAACTAATATGATGCTCTACAAAGGAATGTCAAAAATTTAATCATGAATACTATGAAAAAATCTTGAGAAACATAACGGGGAACATACTGATGATGAAACTAAGATGTCGAGAATTTTTCATACTTTTTTTTTGTAGAAAACAGACATACGATTTCTCCAGTTTCCCCATTTCCTATAGAGAAGGGCATTATAATCAATGATATTACAGTTAGTGAAAGCAATGTACGACTTGCGATTAGTAAACTAAAGGAGAATAAAACACCAGGACAGAACCAAATATCTCCAAGCGTATTAAAGAGGCTACCGATTGAAATATCAAAGCCTTTATCAGAATATTTTAATTATCATTAAGACCAGTAAGGTTCCACACGAATGGAACCTTGCAAACGTAATATTCAAAAACGGCAACAAAACACAATCAGAAAACTACAACACAATTAGTTTAACATCAGTGGCTTGTAAGTTGCTTGAAACTTTCATCAGAGAAAAGTTTTTGAAACACTATGAATCAAATAATCTTATCAAAGTTTCGCAATATGGTTTTTGAAATTCCTGCTCCTGCCTCATGAATCTGCTGGACTTTTTCAACGATATATTGAATATGTTCGGCGAGATTAAATCCGTTGACAGTGTCTGTCTTGTTTTTAGGGGCGTCATTTGGGGGGGGGGGGCAGCGAGTGGCGCTTGCCCCCTCAAGCTTTCTGAGAGGGCTTCCAAATCAACCACAATAAATGAAAAAAAATATAAGGTTATGAAGTTAAGAATAAATTTTATTTATCATCAGTACGTTTTGAGTGAAATATATCTTGTGTGTGTGTGTGTGTGTGTGTGTGTGTGTGTGTGCAGTAATCACAATAATTTGCTAGGTATATTAAAGGATGTCAATGTAAATATGTTCTAGCCCCCTGTTCAGTTAACTTCAGAATCGAGCTGTCTTTTTTTATTGTATTCTGGCTATCAATAAAAGATTTTCTTCATCTTAGGAAGTACATACCTGTTGGTAGGAGTCTTAAGAGTTCCTTTAGCTCAATGGTTCCCAAAATGGGAGGTGGAAAGATCCAGAGGGGAGGGGAGGTACCATGGGACCGTGAGGGAAAAGGGAACGGTAGGAGGGGGAGGCAGGGTGGCATCAGAACCAAGTAAGCATTTTTTTTTTTTTTTTTTGACAAAATCTATATGACAAAATTTAAGTCACAAACACTTAAGTGGCATGTATGCTTTACAAAAAAAAAAAAAAAAAAAATAGGAATTATACACGAAAACATGGTTTTATTTTATTTTGTGGTTCGACGTCGGAATTAAAAGTGCGAATATTTTCTTTATATCTTGGTAACGTGGTCTGGACACGATAGGCACCACAAGCCAGTGGCCTGCCAGTCGGACAGCAGGCACCGTGGGGAGTTTATTCTCTAAGGGCTGGTAAAGTACGTATGAACACAGTTCTATCTACCTATCTCTTGCCAGACGCCTTAATCCCATAAGGAGTGGCCACAAACAGATCACCTCTATGTCTCCCTGTCCCCCTCCATTTCACTGACCTGATCCCAGCTTACATGCGAATATTTTCTTTATATCTTGGTAACGTGGTCTGGACACGATAGGCACCACAAGCCAGTGGCCTGCCAGTCAGACAGCAGGCACCGTGGGGAGTTTATTCTGTAAGGGCTGGTAAAGTACGTATGAACACAGTTCTATCTACCTATCTCTTGCCAGACGCCTTAATCCCATAAGGAGTGGCCACAAACAGATCGCCTCTATGTCTCCCTGTCCCCCTCCATTTCACTGACCTGATCCCAGCTTACACCCCCCTCTCTCATATACCTCTCCACTCCATCCCTCCATCTCATCCTTGGCCTCCCCCTCTCTCTCATCCCAACCTCACTCACATTCTCCTCGTCAGTCTCTCACCCTTCATCCTTTCCACATGGCCAAACCACCTCAGTTTGTTTCTCCTATCGCTTCCTATCACATCCACATCCACATCACAACACTCCTTCACTTCCTTATTTGTCAGTCTGTCTCTCCATGTGACTCCACATGCTTCTCTCAAATAACTCATTTCCACTGCTCTCACTCTTGACCTGTGTCCCTCCAACAAGGTCCAAGCTTCACTTCCATACGTTAGAGTTGGTATCACAATATTGTCATTTAGTAACTTTTTCACTTCCATGCTCACTTCCCTGTTTCTTATGACTGCTTCCAAGGAATCAGCAACCTTTCTTCCTTGTTGCACCTTTTCAAGCACTTCACCCGCCAAACTTCCATCATTACTCATCACACTCCCCAAGTACTTAAACGCACTCACATTTTTCATTTCCCCCTCATAGAACCTCACTGTACATTCATTGACTTCAGTTCTCTCGAAGATTAAAACTTTACCCTTCCCTACATTCACCTTTAGATTTCGTTTCTTACAAACCCTCCCAAACTCACCCACCAAGCCTTGGACCTCCCCTTCGTCTTCATTTAACAACACAGTATCATCTGCAAACAACAGTACAGGGAGTTTCCAAACACTTCCCTCTCTCATTAGGGCTGCTCCAACATCCGTTGCCCTACCTTGTATCTCGTTTATTACCCCTTCCATATACAGATTGAACAACCATGGAGACATGACACATCCCTATTTCAATAGAAAAATTCACTCAGTTCACTGTCCACACGCACTGCAGCCTTAGCACCATCGTACATACTTTTCACAGCATTTAACAACTTCCTATCTACTCCATACATGCTTAATACTTTCCACAATCCTTGTCTATCCACCCTGTCATATGCTTTCTCCAAATCCATGAAGGCCGCATACAATTTCTTTCCCTTCTCTAGAAACTTTTCCACTAAAGATCTAAGAATGAATATCTGATCTACACGACCTCTTCCATTCCTAAAGCCTCCCTGTTCTTCTCCAACTATTTGCTCTGTTATTTCCCTAACTCTGTCAGTATGTATCCTACCATATACATTTCCTATTACACTAAGAAGACAAATACCCCTATGATTACCACATACTTCTTTTCCCCCTTTTCCTTTGTACAGAGGAATAATTATACCTGACTTCCAATCCTCCGGGACTCTACCTTCCTCCTAGGCCAATCTGCACATCTTCCACATCCATTCTACTACTATCTCTCCTCCATGCTTCAGCATTTCACCACACACTCCATCAATTCCTGGGGTTTTCTCCATTTTAACTTTCTTCACTGCTTCCACAACTTCCATCGTACTGATTTCTTCCTCTCGTCTCTCACATCCCTCCTTTTCCCAGCCATTCCCCAGCCACTTACACTCGCATTACTCTCATTCTCTATGTTCAACAATACCCTAAAGTGTTCCATCTCCTCACTTTTTCTTCCTTCTCCACTAGTAATCTACCATTTTGATCTTTCACTCTCTAACTAACCCCTTTGACTCCCTGTCTAACTCTCCTTACCTCTTTGCAGAACATTTTCTCACGTTCCCTCCACTTTACACTCAAATTCCTTCCAAATTCCTCATCCACTGTCTTCTTTCTCTCTCCTACCAATCTTTTCCCCTCTCTCTTCCTCTCTGTCTGTAACTCTGTCATCTGTCTATAAACTTCTTCCACACCCCTGTTTCTCATCCACTCTCTATATGCTTTCTTCTTTTGTGCCACAGCCTCTCTCACCTCTTCATTCCACCATGCTGTTCCTTGCTTCCCCATTTGTCTTCTCTTCTCCCCTCACACCACCTCACATGTCAAATTAATGTATGATATCTTGCCATGTAACTAGAATAATCTCTTGCAATTGGTATAGAATAAAGCTGCTTTAGGTAGAATATACGACATTATTCACCATGGCACGTGGGCCACAAAGGGCACTACAAATAACTTTGCAAAGCAGAGAACACGGCGATGTCTACTGTTGCAATAGTTTATTCATTATTCAATGCAATAAATATACGTAGTTTAGTTTTCAATTTCCTCTAATGAATTCTGAAATTGTTATATTCATACGTGGTCGTCTTCCAGATTTAAAAAACATAATTTTATTTCTCCCACCTCTTAGTGTAGAGCTTATTTTTTCACATTACTTTATATGGTTCACGGTATTTTGGGGATCAGTGAGCTAAAAGCTTTCCATTTTTAATTTAGTTACAAGTTTACAACTTTTCATTCTAAATTTTATATTCATTATCTTTTCATTAGGCTATAAGAATGAAGTCAGTTTAAGCTTTCACAAATACAAATTTTTTAATTGTTATTTGGTCTATTATCTAAGTTCATTAGCATATAATGCAATGATATGTACTATACCATGCACTTTAAATTACATATTCAACATCACACAGAAATACTGCCAGTGCTAGAATATCCATCAGTGTGTGTGTGTCAGGAAATAATTGGTTTAATAAATAATTATATACAGTATACATATTTGTTTACTGCTTTAATTCTCTAATTATAGCTTTGCATGTGGCTTCAAAATGCCTTCTGGTCACTCCCTCCTTGTAGGGAGGTGGGAGTAGAGGGGCCTCCTAAATAGCCTATGCCCCCTCCCAAGGAAAACTGAAATGACGCCCCTGCTTGTTTTCTAAAAGGCCTTCGACAAAGTTCGACACAAAAGACTGCTTCAGATGGTAATAGTGCATGGTTTCAGTGGCAGTGTGCTCTGGTGGATCGAAATTGGTTCATCAGATGAAAGCAAAGAGTCGTAATAAATGGAAAAGAATTACACTGCATGGAAGTTACAAGTGGAGTGCGACAGGGTTCAGTGTCAGATCCTATTCTTTCTTTTTTTTTATAATATACATAAATGATATTGATGAAGGATTATTTGTAAGATTTCTATTTGCCCATGACACTGAAATAGGTAACATAGCTGACACAGCACTGCAGATGCAGGTGATTCAGAGAGATCTTGATCAACTGTTTAACTGGGCCTAAACATGGCACATGGACACTAGTATTATGAAATGAAAGCTGCTAAATATTGGTAGTAAAAACATAAAGGCTAGTTATAACATGAATAATGTCCAACCTGATGGTGAAAATCATGAAAAAGGCATATGAGTTATATAATAATTTATTGGAAACCAAGCAAACAGCATACAGAGGCTGTAAAAAAGCCAATAAATTGATTGGTTTCATAGGTGAAACATTTGAATATAACCTAAATCAGAAAAAAAAACTTTCCTCACTTCGTACCTGTATAACTCTTAGTATGCCCGCACTTGGAGTATGGCGTTCAGTTTTCGTCACCATATTGGAGAAACTTGAAAGAGTACAGCAAAGGGTGACGTTAATACTTAGACTGAGATATAAACCATTAGAAGAGCAGTTTGAAGCCCTAATCTCTTCACATTAAGTAAATGCAGGTTACGAGGAGACTTAATTCAATTATTAATAATATTCAAACGACACAATAATATGGCTATTGATAAACTGTTCACAGCTTATCACTCAAATAATATATACTTGAGGTAATGGTTATAAACTCATCGACAAACGGTATCATTCACACGGAGCTAAGAATTTCCTTTTTAATGGAGTTGTAAATACATGGAGCAAACATCCTCTCAGTGTGAACTGTGATATAGCCCTAACCTTTAAAAATATGTTGGGTAATTATCTGTTATCTAATCCCCAGTTAAGCATGTTCACTAGTGTATAATACATTGTTGGAGTGTTCATAACTTGTTTTTCCTATTTCACATCCTGGATGATACAGTCACCGAACAGCATTGATAAATAATGTTGACTTAATGGTAGTTTGATTTTCAGGTAGACAGTGTTGAATTAGAATTCCTTTCCCTCTTTCTATTAACTTCTGTAACAGTTTTTCTATTTTGCATGGTGGTCCTTCTCACTATTTCCTGCTGGCTTTGGCTGCAGGGTTTGGTGGGTGGGGGGCGGGAGAGCCTTCCTGCTTTTCTATCCTTGTCTTTATCTTACAGAATAATTTTATCAGGCATAACCATCCCTATACCAAGTAGCCATGAAAGTACCAACAGGTCTGTTGCTGTTTACTCTCCTTCGTACTCCTTTGTAACTGTGACTTTTGAAAAAGTCATCTCAAAATTTAATGTCTTTACCCTTATTTTAACCCATCTGCCTCAATTGTGATATCAGTGTGACTAACGTGGGGTGTCAGCCAATTCAGACGGTACTTTCCTACGCGGTTTGAAGCCAAGCCATTTTTTTTTTTTTACACCACTACACTCTCCCAGGCTCTGGGGTGGATGTGAGTTACTTCTGTAAGTATGGTTATCCGAGTGCAGTGCTAGCATGTTGACGATGAGCTGTAGTTGAAACTTGTCCGATTTCGTCTCCCTTCTCGCTCACGCCTCATGTCACACCTAGAAGGTGACTCAGTCGACCCTGCAGCCTACTTTGCATCTCCCTACCCTTCTGATGAGTCAATGGATTCAGTTGAGGAGTCAGAGGATGAGGAGGACGGTGGGGAGGACGAAAGTCAAGAGGGAAATATTTGCCGCCCAAGTCACACGAAGCCTATGCATTGACTTAATTGCCGCGCCTTTCTACAGCACTGCTATCAGGTGTGCTTTTTTTTTTTTTTTTTTTTTTTTTTAATCGTCGGCTTATAACCTACTGGGCACAGATGTGCGGGGCTTTGTAAGTAGTGTATATAATACTGTTTAAATTGTGTGTGTAAATTGGAAAAGTGCCTCAACTAAATTAAGTGAACAAATGATAAGCGAAACAAATATGGCTATTGAAAAATATAGCAAAAAAAAAAAAAAAAAAATAGGTAAGCAAGTTATTTGTATATTTGTATTACATATAAAAATTGGGACGTAAGCTGTGTAACTGAAACTGCACCAAAGAATATTACAGTACTAATAATTGAATTTATAATA
The DNA here is from genome assembly GCF_032717465.1 of Coenobita brevimanus. Taxonomy (NCBI): domain Eukaryota; kingdom Metazoa; phylum Arthropoda; class Malacostraca; order Decapoda; family Coenobitidae; genus Coenobita; species Coenobita brevimanus. The sequence continues at coordinate 14,088,143 of NC_137006.1, forward strand.
AGTGTTACGTAATGTGTTTTTGATTCGATTATCATCAGCTCATAACTACTAAGCACAGGTGTGTGTGGCTTTATAAACAGAGTATATAACATTGTGTGTATATTGCGTGTGTAAATAGAAAAAAATGCATCAGTAAAATTAAGTGAACTCGTGATAAGTGAAAGAGAAGTAAGGCTATTGACAGGTATAGCCAAAGAAAATAGAAATGTAAGGAAGTAATTTGTATATATGTATTAGTGCATAAAATCAGAGAAGGAACCTGTATGAAAGTACTCCGAAGAAAATTAGTTATAGGTGAAGTTAGAATAAATGTTATGCAATAAGTGTTTTAAGTTGATAAGTGTCTTATGATGTAAATGTAACAGTACAGTGAAGTTTATGGCCATTTCCTCTCCCCCACACACCACTGTGCACAATGTGCTGGTGATTTGCCAGCGGCAGGGAAATGATCCACTATACTCCAGGGTTGCCAGGTCTCGCTGACTGGAAGAGGCCAAACATTTTCTCATTAAGGCCAAATGTAAGGCCAAACCTCAAACACCACAAAATATTATTATATAATACTACATATCGGTCTACTTGTACACCAAGTATACCTAACTCTCTCTCTTTCTCTCTCTCTCTCTCTCTCTCTCTCGTAAAATAATAAGTAGGCTACTCACCATTTGTGCCTGAATGTGGAGACTATTTTCTGTCTGTAACTTCAGAGTAGTTCCTGATTAGAAGTCCACTTGCAGGATTTCTTCAAAATCATCACATTCTTGGTCACTAGGATTGGTTGCACTGGAGGCAAATCTTGCGCCTGATTTTGATGGTTCTGTAGATGAGGCTTCAAGGAGAGGTCTGGTCGTGTACAAAGAGTTGTTGAACAAACTTAGCATCTTATCAGTTACTTTAAACTTGTTGCAGCATATCTTTTCTCCAGCAAGATGACTCCTAATTCTTAAGACAGCTTCCATGGTTTCGAAAGTGAGTCTGTTTCTGACTTTGGTCTTTATATTTGTTACATGAGAAAAAATTCTTTCAACAACTGCATTGCTTAATGGTAGTGCATGAACATTCAGAACCATTTGAGCGAGTTCAGAAAAGCATTTCACTCCAGCAGCATTTTCATACTGCTTTACAACTACCCAAAATTGAACTGAATCATGTGGTATTTCATCAGCGTCAAACTCTTTTTTCCATTCCACTTAAAGAAGCTTGTCGTACTGAAGTTCAAGCTGAAAATCTGTCTCTCTACTAACACTTGGGTTATCAGTTAGGTGAGTAAATGATGCAACGATCCTCTGAAATGGCTTTCGCATCTGACTTAAGCACTCCTTTGGTTGAAAATATTTCAGATTTTCTAGGATGTCAGTGTCCCGACTTAGCCTTTTCTCTAACTGATTTTTGGCCTCAAGGAGGAAACCATGGCACCTGTGCTTCGTATTTGATTTTTCTTGTTCAGACAGCTTTGATTTGGAAAGTTCAAGCTCAAATTTAGCTCCATATCTTACTCGGTCCAAAGGCAGTTCAACAGAATCTGAAGTGTCTTCATACAATCTTCCAGCAAAAGAGGAGTGTAGCTGCTTTAACTCAGAAAAAACTTTTGAAGGCTCAGCATCAGTAGCTTGAAATGAAGCATTAACTGATTCAAAATCTTGAATTATGGGTAGAGCAAATGTTAGGTACAAGTAATTTCTTTCATCACAAATCATTTGATGAATAATCCGTGCGTGATAATTCTTATCTTTCTCTGCAATTACTGAAAAGTAAGCTTTTAGCACATACCACTGGGTCAGGATATTGAAGATACACTTTCCTTTTACAAGCCATCTTGTGTTGCTAGGGGTGATCAATCTCGAAGGCTGGATGCAGTCATCATTCATCACAGTAAAAATATCCTTGAAGTGTTCTCTTCTAAGAGAACTAAGCCTGAACCAGCGTGCCACCTCTGATATTAAAAAATCCAGATTAGCAGGAAGACACTTAAAGGCATGTTCACAGCACAGAGCGAGGCTATGACATGTACATTTCACAAATATTATCTTGGGATTTCTTTCTCGTAATCTTGACAGTACTGAATTATGTGCACCACATACATTGCTGGCACCATCACTGGAAAATCCCACGCAGTTGCAAATGTCAACACCAATTTTTCTCAAGAAATCCTCTATGGCATCATATAAAGCAGCTCTAGTTGCTGAAGTTACCGGAATCAATGACAGAAATGCAGTTTTAATGGAAGACTTTTGTTCACTGAAGAAACGAACACAAAGGCAAAGGTGCTTAGACCCAGAAGTATCATGGACTCATCTATTAACAAGGAATACGTAGTACTTTTCAATTCACTGATCAACTCTTCCAGGATTGATATACTCACAATGTTCTTCAGAATTGCAGAACACTTTGTTCTGTGCAACTTGACATTTTCTAATACGTGTCCTTTACTAAATTCACTTAATATTTCAGTATAATGGTCAACTGAACTGATACTACTGTGGCAAGCAATGCCCACTGCATATTTGACTTCAAATATTTTCACTTGATCACGTTGGCCAGTAAGTGTTGTGCAAAATTTTTTCATGATCTTACTGTCAGACTTAAGCACTGATTCAGAGGCTTTTCTGTGCTTCACAGTACCTTCATGTAAAACTAAGTTACTTTTTTTCATTGTATTAATTGTACATTTACACAGTTTGCAGTAGCATGATCCACCTCGGTTTGTTAACCACTTGTGATCTTTCTCCCACTCCTCTCTGTAGCTCCTTCCATCACTGTATGAACTTTTCCATTTACCCATATTAACTCAAGTATGGTTCAGTCACTAGGGGTAAACAAAGTTACTTCGAAAAGTCTGTGGGTCTATAAGCAGAACCAAGGTGGAACATCACGCGCAGTTAGCAGTGCAGGGCAGGGGAAGACTGACCGGCCTTGACTTCACGGCAGTGTTGTCAAGCAGAAATCTTCAAAAGCGGTAAGCTTAACTTCAAAACGCGCTGACCATAGGTGAACAGTTCAGATTTTCGCGCAAAATTGAACTTCAAAACGCACTAATTATAGAAGAAAATCTAATATTTTTTGCACTAAATTATTACGATGCGTTGTTGGGTCTCACCTGAACAGAACTCGTTCAGACGCATTTCGTACGGCTGGCTATGATTCACACCAGTTTTATCCGAGGAGTATTTATAATTAAATGTTAGAATGTGCTTCAGTTTTATATGTTTAATTTCAGTATCAACAAGTACGGCGGCATTAACGAAAAAGGCCAAAAAAAAAGGTCAAAATCCAGTTGGCCTCAAAAGCAGTAAAGTTGGAGGCCAACCACACCTCAAAAAGGCCAAATTGGCCTTTTAAGGCCAAACCTGGCAACCCTGCTATACTCGGTTTCACGTAGTGTGACGCGCTGAATTAGCTAGCCGAGAACAGGTGCATTTGGTAACACTGCGAGTTGTACTCGGGCGGTGATTGGTGGATTTCCGTTGGTTGAATGTGCTCCAAATTGACTTTGTATTCGAACCAAGACTCTCATTGATTTGTAAGACACCGGAATATACACATACAAATTAAAGCAATGGTATCTTTAATGATAATATGCGCCTCTTAAATTACTAGAGATAAACCTGAACGACAGTAATAACAAAAACTAAGTAAAGTCACGACTGAACGCATATGGACAACAGTCAGCGACTGATTTATTTGTTTAAATTCATTTCATTATGTTTGATTTCGTTCACACTGCACACGGTTTTATCACAGCAGCATAGTTCAACTATTATTTTCTCATGGGGTTGCTTTTATGTTACTTTCCTTTCTTCCACCATTAACAAAAATTCGGTTCATTCTAGTGATGTAATCCATTACTTTCTCAGCTCTCTGTCGAGGGGACAGAGATAAATCATGCTTGAGGAGAGGGTGTATGGTGGCCATGGATAGGGTGTCCGTCTGTCTGTCTGTATGTCTCTTATCATACGAAAATGTTAGGGAAAATCAAACACCAAACTTATTCATGTAAGAAATAATTTTACTGAATCTGACTGGGAATACAAACAAATGCAGATTTTTAAAACTACTGATACCTATGATGGTAATGAAACTGTGTATGTACACTATACAGTATATATATATTGAGAAGAGCATGTATTGACCCCAGTGAGAGGTGTGTGTGTTCTTACCTAATTGTTCTCACCTAATTGTATCTTTACAGGAATGAGTCAAGCTCGTACTGTCCCGTGTCTTAAACCATATTTATCGTACATATCCTTAAATTTGTGAATTGTTTTGGCACACACTATTGCATTCGGTAGTGCATTCCATTGATCAATTGCTCTGTTTGGGAAACTGAATTTCCTTACGTCTTTATCACCTCTCTTCTTATGCAGTTTTTTGCAGTGTCCTCTAGCTGATTCTTCTCCATACGTTAAGTAATCATTTATGTCTATTTTCTCCTTCCCTGATATGCACTTATATAGCATTATCATGTCACCTCTTTTCCTTCTCTCCTGTAGTGTTGGTAGATTCAGTTTATTTAGTCTTTCTTCGTAGCTTAGGTCCCTTAAGCTTGGTATCCATCTTGTAGCGGCCCTTTAAACTTTTTCAATCTTGTCTATGTGTTTCTTTAGATGACGACTCCAGATTACTGATGCATATTCCAGGGTTGGTCTAATGAATGATGTTATTATCCTTCTTAGATGTCTTCATTTATGTATGTGAATGCTATTCTCATATTTGCAAGCAGTGTGTACTGCTCAGCGGTAAAGTGTGTGACTCGAGATGGCGAGGTCTAGAGTTCGCGCCACGCCTGAGTAACTTCCCTTGCTAGGAGGAGTAACGTTCTCCTGTAACCTTGGCAGGGCTATATGATCAGTATAGGTCTAGCTCTTAATTAACGGAGCGGCTTGCGATTCTAATAAATATATCTCGAGTTCGACCCAGCATTTACAGTGGTTCCTTTCCCCCCTGGGGGTAGGGGGGTTTCAAGAATACTCCCCCAGTTTCCCTGCTTGTCGTACGAGGCGACTAAAAGGGTTGGTGGTGGGTTAGTGCCCCACCCCGTAAAAAGAACTAAAAAAGCGAACAAAGCGCCTCGGACCCGGATGGACCATATGTTGACGACTAAGGAACGGACGAAGGAGATTCTTAGGGTGGGAACGTGGAATGTGAGAGGAGTGAATGATGAAGTGAAAGAGAGAGAAATTGTTCAGGTGCTTGAGGATGCAAAGGTGGATATATGTGGATTGACTGAAACTAAATGGGAAGGTGAAAGGGTGTGAGAATGGGAATATGGTTTAGGTATATGTGCGGGAGTCAATGAAAATGAGAGAGCAAGAGAGGGAGTATGTCTGATGATAAGCATGAAGTGGAAGGAGAATATAAGAGAGTATGGAACAGTGGGTGCAAGGATTGTATGGGTGAGGATGAAAGTAGGTATACAAGCGTGGGCGATTGTATGTGTGTATGCCCCGACAGAGGATCGAGTGGCAAGAGTGAAAGATGAGTTTTGGGGGAGTGTAGAAGCGTGTATGGACAAGTTGAGAGGAGTGAGAGAGTGCTGTTGATTGGAGACATTAATGGCAAAGTTGGGAATGTACGAGTGGATGGAGTGGTTGGTCAGTGGGGTGTGCCAGCTGACGTAGATGGGAATGGAAGTTCTTTGGTGGACATCTGTGCTTGTAAGGGGTTGGCAATAGCCAACTCCTACTTTCGGCATAAGATGATCCACCGGTATACATGGAGAGTAATGAGGAGGATGGATGATGAACTTGTTGAACGAAAGGCAATGATAGACTACGTGTGTGTGGATGAGCGAATGAGAAGACAAGTGTTGGATGCAAGAGTGTGGAGAGGGTGGGGGAATGGAGTCTCGGACCATCACTTAGTGATGGCCAAGGTAGAGCTGCAAAGAAAGTGGTTGAGAGGACGAAGGGGAAGACAGGAGGAAGCAACTCCTGTGAGAAGAGTGGAGAAATTGCAAGATAGTGAGAAAATGACAGAGTATAAGAGCATAGTGGAAGAAAGACTGGGAAGGTATGAGCTAGAGCAGATGGACAGGTTGGAAGACGTATGTAAGATATTCACGGAAGAGATAGGCGCAGCGTGTGAGGCGGTTTGTGGAGTGAGGAGGAGATGCAAGGGTGTGCAAGGGACAGCATGGTGGAATGATGAGGTGAAACGAGCTGTGGAACAAAAGAAGAAGGCATATAGTGAATGGTTAGCGAGTAGAAGTAGGGGAGAAGATGAGAGAGAGAAGAGAGAGGTATATGTGAGCAGGAGAAGGGAGGTTAAGAGACTGGTGAAGGAGAGTAAAAAGAAAGTGGATGAGGAGTTTGGGAGGAATTTGAGTGTGAAATGGAGGGAGAGTAAGAAATTGTTTTGGAAGAAGGTAAAGAAAGTAAGGCAGTGTGAAAGGGGAAATAGTAGGGGAGTGAAAGATAGGAATAATAGATTGTTGGTGGAGAAGAGAGAGAGAAACTGAGGAGATGGAAGGAGCAGTTTGAGGATTTGTTGAATGTGGAGAGTGAGAACAGTGCGAGTATAAGTGGTTGGGGAATGGCTGGGAGAAGAAGAGATGAGAGGAGGGAGGAAGAGATCAGTAGGGCGGAAGTGGTGGAAGCGATGAAGAATATTAAGTTGGGAAAGGCCCCAGGAATTAATGGAGTGTGTGGTGAAATGCTTAGGTATGGGGGTGAGATTGTTGTGGAGTGGATATGGAAGTTGTGTAGATTGGCTTGGGAAGAGGGAAGGGTTCCAGAGGACTGGAAATCAGGTATAATTGTTCCTTTACACAAAGGAAAAGGAGAGAGAGAAGTATGTGGTAACCATAGGGGTATTTGCCTACCTAGTGTGACTGGTAAAATATATGGTAGAATGCTCATTGATAGGGTTAGGCATATGACAGAGGAGCTAGTTGGAGAAGAACAAGGGGGATTTAGGAAGGGAAAAGGGTGTGTAGATCAGATATTTGTTCTAAGATGTTTAGTGGAGAAGTATCTAGAGAAGGGAAGGAAAGTGTATGCTGCCTTCATGGACTTGGAGAAAGCTTATGACAGAATAGATAGGCAAGGTATGTGGAAGGTATTAAGAATATATGGAGTGGAGGGGAAATTGTTGAGTGCCGTGAAGAGTATGTACGAGGGAGCTTGGGTTACTGTGCGAGTGGATGGTGAGCTGAGTGAGTTCTTTGATCTCAATGCGGGACTGAAACAGGGTTGTGTGATGTCTCCATGGCTGTTTAATATATACATGGATGGGGTTGTAAAGGAGGTCTAGGGTAGGGCAGTGGATGTGAGGGTGGCTCTAATGAATGAGGGTGAGATTTGGAAGCTTCCGGTGTTGCTGTTTGCTGATGATACAGTACTGTTGAGTGAAGATGAATGGGAGTTGCAAGGTTTGGTGAATGAATCTGGGACAGTGTGTAGGAGGAGGAATCTGAAAGTTAATGTAAACAAAAGTAAAGTAATGGTGTTTGAGAGGAATGAAGTCACAGAGTGTGCAGTGAGGTTGGATGGTGAGGATATGGAGAATGTGAGTGCATTCAAGTATTTGGGTAGTGTGATGAGTAAGGATGGAACTTTGGGGGATGAAGTGCGTGAAAGGGTACAGCAGGTAAAGGAAGGTCGTTGGTACACTGAAAGCAGTGATGAGAAATAGGGAGGTGAGTATGGAAGTTAAGAAGTCACTGCATGATAGTATTGTGATCCCTACCCTGACGTATGGAAGCGAGGCATGGACCTTGCAAGAGGGGAACAATCAAGAGTGAGAGCAGTGGAAATGAGTTACTTGAGAGGAGTATGTGGAGTGACGTGGAGGGACAGGTTGATGAATGAAGAAGTGAAGGAACGCTGTGGGGTGGATGTGGCTGTAGTTGAGAAGATTAGGAGAAATACACTGAGGTGGTTTGGACATGTGAAGAGAATGGAGAATGGAAGACTGACTAAGAGGGTGTATGTAGGTGAGGTGGAGGGAGGGAGAGGGAGAGGTAGACCGAGGATGAGGTGGAGGGATGGAGTTGAGAGGTATATGAGGGAAGGGGGGGTGAGTTGGAGGGAGGGTAGTCGAATGGTGGGTGACAGAGCGACTTGGAGGCGTTTTGTCTGCAGCCACCCTTTGCGGGATTAGGGCGTCGGGCTATAGATAGATAGATAGATAGTATACATGTTCCGTACCTTCTCTCTGATGTGGTCAGCCAGAGATAGTCTGTTATTGATAATCACACCTAGGTCCTTCTCTCTTTCTGATGTGTGTAGGGTTTTATTTCCTAACTTATAATCCCAATCAGGTCTTTTTCCACTTTTACCAAACTTGATTACATGACACTTGTCCACACTGAATTCCATTTGCCATGTATTACTCCATTCATGAAGTTTATTTAATTCTTCTTGTAGCTCTTTACAAGAGTCTGTGTTAGTAATTCTCCTTTGTATTTTTCATCATCTGCAAACATATTGAGATAGCTGTCATTTTGAGTGTTACTGTTTATATCATTTATATACACTAAAAACATGATTGGTGCCAGCACTGAACCCTGTGGTACTCCACTAGTCACTTCTTTCCATGATGAGTAGTTTCCTCTTAGTACTGTTCTCATTTCTCTTTTTATGAGAAAAACTTGCATCCAACAAAACAGTTTGCCTCGAATTCCTCCTTGATGGTATAGTTTCCATAAAAGTCTTTGGTGTGGTACTGTGTCAAATGCTTTCTTGAAATCTAAATAGATACTGTCCACCATCCTTCTCTTTCCTGTATTGTGTTTGTTACTCTGTCATAGTAGCTCAACAGATTAGTAACACATGATTTTCCTTTTCTGAAACCAAACTGTCTTTCTGTTATCATACTGTATTCTTCTAGATGATTTACCCAAGCTTTTCTTATAAGCTTTTCTAATACCTTGCTTACAACACTGGTCAGTGATACTGGTCGGTAGTTGAGTGGATTTTGTCTATTTCCTTTCTTGAATAAGGGGACAATATTTGCTTTCTTCCAAATATCAGGTAGTTTACCTTGACTCAAGGATTTCTTGAAAATTAAAAATAATGGTTTACTTAACTCCTTTGCACATTCTCGTAGTACCCAACATGAAATTTCATCAGGACCACTTGCTTTTCCTCTGTCTAATTTACTTAACTCCTCCTCCTGTATTACTTTTTCTGCTATTTGTACATCTGGTAGTATGTGTGGACATGCGTGTTCCACATAGTCCCTCTCAAAATTTTTTACTTCTGTAAAAACTAATTGGAAATTCTTATTTAGTGCTTCACAAATATCTTTCTCTTGTGTATAAGTGATTCCCTCGTCCGTAATGGATTGTATTATATCTTTTACTTTGGTTTTGCTTCTGATGTAGCTGTAAAACAGCTTTGGTTGATCACTACTTTTATTTATTATATCCTCTTCAAACTGTTTTTGGGCTTCCCTCCTTATTCTTGTATAGTCGTTTCTTGCCTGTTTGTAATTATTATACGCCCTTTCACTATTGTGTCTCCTCTATCTATTCCACAACAAATCTCTTCTTTCTTTTGATTTTTTACATTCTGTATTGAACCATTTCTGTATTTTCTTATCTGCTTCTTTTTGCTGTGGGATGTACTTCTGGATTCCTATTTCATAAAATTCACAGAATTTGTGTGTGTGTGTGTGTGTGTGTGTGTATGTGTGTGTTCACACAAATCATAATTATTAGAAGTCAAGCGTATCTAGGGTAAGGTTGTATATTAGCAGATGAGGTAATGAAGGGCATGGTGCAGACTATAGGCTGTGACACTCTTGTAGTAGTGGTAGGAAAATCATTCGTGGATTTCGTGCCTTCATAGGACCTCGGAACCACTCCGCTCGCTGTGTTCGTATGCGTCCAGTCGCGACTTTACTTAGTTTTTGTTATCATTGTCGTTCAGGTTTATCTCTAGTAATTTAAGAGGCGCATATTATCATTAAAGGTACCATTGCTTTAATTTGTATCTGTACATTCCAGTCTCTTACAAATCAATGAGTCTTGGTTCGAATACAAAGTCAATTTGGTGCACGTTCAAACACAACAGAAATCCACCAATCACCGCCCGAGTACATCACGCAGTGTTACCAAATCCACCTGTCCTCGGCTAGCTAATTCAGTGCATCAGACTACGTGAAACCGGGTATAGTTATAGCACCATATCCAAAGACTCGAGCATGCATAGGGACAAGGCCGGTGCACGCCAACAAAACATATCTCTATTCATTACCTCCTCGTTCCTCAACACCAGCCCCAGGCCTTCAGATGTCATTTGCAATGGAAAGGCGAAGGATTGGTGAATATTTTGGTTGTTTATTCAATGTCCTAGATCCAATATTAGCTGAGATATGAGGCCTTGAGAACAGTCGGTATTGCTAATTTCACCCGCGTTTGAAAGCGGGCAATGTCAAAATATAGCAAAGGTCGAAACATTAATCTAAACCCTTCCACAAAGTTTAGTCTAAGCTGACCAAAAATTTTTATAGTTGACCTTGCAATATGATTTGTAAATTTGACATATTGTTCTTGAAAACTTTATGGTAACCTTTTGGTTGATCCTTAGGTCATTCACAATATGGGGTCCAACTCAGATGAAAACTGTCTTAGTTTCTTTACACATGGCCACACGGGTCACTATTTGAACCTGCATTGTAGCCTTGACCTTTGAACTATAATTGCCCTCAAAATATAATCCCATTTGTTCTTTCCAGCCTTTAACCTGTTTAGGCTGACTTTGGCCGGTGATCTTGGCCTTTGACCTATTGTCCTAAAACTGTTTGGGTCAATTTTCATTGCTTGATCCAGGAAATCTGTCATAACCACGTTGTAGACCACGTTATTTTGAATCTATTCCACTATACACTTGTTTTCGGAGATGTGTATCGATGTGAAAATCCTATATTTAACTAGAAAACAAAAGTTTTCTTCTAAAATTATTGTTAAGAAGTAGGAATGGCAAAAGTGCACAGATAAGAGATGAAAAAAGCACAGAATAGAGCATTTGGGGTGGGAGGAGATTTGGAGAAGTATACCCATTACTGCATTCCACCAGGTTTAAGTTTGTGGCTGAAGTGTGGACTGTAGTAATAGGTATAGGTCTCCAAATCTCCTCCCATCCTGAATGCTTTCTTGTTTCTGTGTTTTTTTCATCTCGTATCTGTGCATTAGCCATTCGTACTTCTTTAAAATAATTTTAGAAAATTTTTGTTTTCTTGTTTAAGATCTTTTGGAAGTATAATTATGCATAAAGCAAGAGTTACATTTGAATTGTTACATGCATAGCATACTGGAAGGCTAAAACGAGGGTGCTTTCCCATGAAAAGAAGTGTTGTGGTACTTTCTTTAACTGCCAGTGAGCTGTTGATAATGAATATTGCACGAAATGGTGTACCTATGGGTGAATGAGGTGCGGTTTTCAGGCCGCAACTCGTGAACTGTGGCGTGAATACTTTTCAAAACATGAAAAGAAACATCTACACTTAAAAGCAACATTTGGATGTATAATGTGCTAGCTTAAGCCTTTTAGTTTTGGATTTATGACAGATGAAGAAAGAAAGAAAGAAAAGGAGGAGAACAAAATCGATATATTCGCGGTTCGATTTTGCGACTCCTACGAAGGTTTGCAAGAATTTGCGAGTAGTTTTGCACTTGAATAGCGATGTTCTTTTAGTTATGAACTTATAACTGGGCTTTGCGACTATTTTCTCGCGAATGCTTCTATACATTATAAGTGAGGACGCTTCTCTGAACGTATGCCATTCCTACTTACAGAGTGTTATTGCACCATTGGATTACCTTGGATCTCTGTCAACATCTGCCAGTAGCCGGCCATATTTAATGTTCCTAACGTGCATTTTTTTTTTTTTTTAAGCTGGCTTTCAAACACAAGTGAGGTTAGGTTGGGTTTGGCTTGGTTTGGTTTGGTTAGGTTCGGTTAAATCATTACGTTTCCATTGTTTTGACACGCCACGTTGAGTGCACCGCTTCCCGTCCGATCAGCGAAGTTAAGCAACGTTGGGTCTGGTTAGTACTTGGATGGGTGACCGCCTGGGAACACCAGATGCTGTTGGCATCCCTACGTGTCAAGTGGTGTTGGTTGAAGATTAGTGCCCCTCCCTGTAAAACAATTAACTCTAAGCCCTTGGCCACCCCGTGTGGGATACATGGCGTCTGGCAATGACTGAATGAATGAATCCAGTCAGAGGGATGGTTGGTAGACAACACAAGCCAGTCAGAGAGACCATATGTAAACATTTGCCGCGGGCGACCTCACTAGATCCTTAACTACCCAAAAATAGGTATATTTTGCCATGAGTAGACCAAATCTTCAAAACGAGTGATTTCCGAAAAAAAAAAAAAAAAAAGCTCAAATTCATTTCAATCTCACCAAAATGGACAAGAAAAATATTTTTGTTTAGAAAACTAGTGATGTGAACTACCGAAAATTTATCACAATTTGCATACTTCTTGGCTGACTCTCAACCCTTCCACCAAGTTTAGTTAAAATGAATTAATAACTGAGTTTTTTGTTAAGAATCACAAACATGGGTGTAAGTTTGACCTTTCCCTCTGACCTCAAACCATGCTTGATTGGTCTTAGAATTGAACCACTTTATTCTTGCTTTTTTCCTCAATCTTCTCCCTAAGTTTCCTCAAAACTGGAGACTATTAAGCTTTTTTTTTTTTTTTTTTTTAATCTCAACGATTGACTTAATCCTGTGATCTTGACCATTAGCCTAGTGTTCTGAAAACAGTGGCATTACTCGTCGCCTAATCTCTAACATATCCACCAAGTTTGATTAAAATGGTTGAAAAAACGTTTTGAGTTATTTTGCACAGACACAGACAGACAGACACACACACACACACACACACACACACACACACACACACACACACACACACACACACACACACACACAAACACACACACACACACACACTGTCAATCAAAATATAAATCCCCCACATCGGGTGTTTAAATAGTCTTGATCCGATTCATTCCAAGCTCGGTCAAAAGCTTGAAAGTCAACCAAGGAACTGATTTACTGGATTTTTATTTATTTATAAATTTATTATTAACATAGCCCAAAGGTCGAGGTCACATGACAAGGTTAACATTTGTCATAAACAGCTTTCATCCGATTTAAACTGAACTTGGATAAATGATTCAGCCAGCATCAGGGAAAGATAAAGGGATGAAAAGAATTATAATCAAATTTCTAGGGCATAGTTCCGGGTCACAGGGCGTCGTTAACTCAGTTGTATTTTTATCTGAAGCAAACATGGTGGAAAAATTAAGGACTAGGCAAAAATTCAGTAATTTTATTTCTGGTAGGTGAAAGCCACAAACCAACTCAAATAGTCGGTCCTTAGACCAGTCAGAGAGGGCGAGTGTTGCAGGCTTTGATACTTTTTTTTTTTTCCGAGGTAAAGATTTTTCCAGCTTTTGTAATTTTTTTTTTGTTACTCTTCGTCAACATCAAGACCAGCTGCAGCAGGAGAAATTAATTCATGCAATCATTCACACCATGATCCATTTCCATCATCAACATGTTCCTACTTATAACTCTGGTTTCTTCGTGTATCATCATCTTTTCCACAAAATGATTAAATGCTGGTTGGATAAACTTTTCAATACTATTCGCCATTTCCCTGAGCAGTTTCATATTGGTTAGTAATGACCTGGTACTGAAGTTGTTAAGATGATTATGCCGCCTGAAGTTAGAAATTGCTATGCAAAGTCAAGTAAAACGTCTAGCGGTTCATTTTTTTTTATTAAGTAAAACAAGTAATTAATCAGCTGCAAACTACAGTCGGTTGCCTTCAAACATCTGGCCATTCCAAAGGGTAGTAAATTAAATTACATTTCATTTTGAGTACAAATGTATAAACTAACAAAAATTGTCCTACTTTTTGTTTGTACAACTTATCCTTTCAGTCGCTCCCAGAGACTACGCAATGGTCCATTTAGTGGAAAGCTAGAATATAATATGAGGTGATGACTTGCTAGGAAATCAATCAAACGAAATGAGAACTAATGGTATAAAAAATTTTTTACATAAATCCAACTCATGCCCACGAAGATATTTTAGCTGATCTGATAATAGTGTGTTTTTGGAACAGTTTATATAATTAGGTTGTACAGAAGTGCGCCACTAAAGTAATAGATGTCACCCTATTTGCGTCAGTTCCGGGTACGTCATAAAACAAAGCTCATTTCTTTCACATGCCAGCTACCAGTCGAATTTGTTTCAGTTAGCATCCTCTCACTGGCTCTCTTCAACCTCTCTCACTTGGCTCCAATTTACTATCTTTCCGATTGGTCAGCACTGGTGACTGCAAAGCTGTTGGTATTAATGAGTACTTAAGGTAACATGTAGGGGAGGTAACTATGATAACCTGGCTTATGCAATAGCCTTATATCCTACGATATTGAGTGCAGAAACCCGCCACCTGTTCAAAGACCTAAGTTTCCGAGACGAACAACGCGGCTAAGCTCCTCATGGCATCTACCCACCTTAACTCTCTCTCTCTCTCTCTCTCTCTCTCTCTAGTATTGAGGGTATTATTCTCAAATCTTACTGCCTCTACTAAGCATGGAACACCCATCAAGTTATACACTTTTAGTAATATTTTATACAGCTTTCTGATACAAGAGTTAACCCGTACCCGGAACTCGTTGGTCAGTATTCTCATCATTAAGGTAGCTCCCCAGCACCTTTTCCTAACCGATTAATTTTGCTTAATACACCTTACTGTCCTATTTTATGTTATATAAATCCTTCCAATATCGCCATACCCTGCATCAATATCTTTAAAAAAATATTAACCACCCATATCCAGAAATAATACGATAAGGAAGAGGTGTTAGGAAGCCTTCTTACCCGACTAGAATACGAGCTTTAGTCTTTGATGTATGATCCTCGGCAACTTTGAATATGATTCCTGTTAAGAAAGAGTGTTTGGAAAGTGGTATGGTTTGTATTTTGTGTGTTCGTGGTTCGAATTGCATGTTTGAATCTTGTTAAGGGAAAGTGTTTTGGAATGTAATCTGGTTTGTTTTCTGCATGTTTGTGTGTGTATACTGAAGACTGAAATATTATGTAGGAAGAATGTCTGTAATGTCTTTGGTGGATGATCTGGACTATGTATGTCATATAAATTTGATAACATTGATACTAATGCTACTAAAGAGGTACATTTTACTCCTGTGTTCTGTAAAACTGCCTTTAGTTTCGCTGCTGGATCAGTTAAATGGATATAGTCGGTTACTGTACACCGTAGGCAGCAAGAGTTCCATGTTAGCTAAAATCACCGTGTGTGATGTTAGGCCAGCTTAGATATCTCCTTGGGAAGTTAAATATTTGTTGGTTGCCTTTCGATGGATGAGTGCAGTACGAAATATTTAGACGGATATTTCAGGTGTGTGTGTGTGTGTGTGTGTGTGTGTGTTGTCAGCTTAGGTCCTGATGTTGAGTTGTAGGTCCTACATTAAATTTTGTAGTTATATACTTGACACAAGCACACATACACACGCACATGCACAAACCAGCAGTAACAAGAACAAGGACGACAACAACAAAAACAGCAACAACAAAAACGAGAAAATCAACAATAACAAAAGCCAAACCAGGAAGCAGAACGATAAGTGACAGACAGCGAGAAAAATCGGTATTTTTCCTCTCATTTAATTATCAGAAGAATTATTATGTTTCACTGAATAAAATTAGACACTTGGAGCAGTGATGAAAACGGAAAATCCTGTCGTGGACTGCTATTGTTTCTGTGGTTAAGTGTCAAGGATGTTTAAGAAGGTAAAATATATATAGAGCATGTGTTGGAATAATATATATATATATATATATATATATATATATATATATATATGGACTGCACTCTTAATCCCTTGAATCAGGCGACGTCTATTTCAATTTGTTCTTGCTACCTCAAGGCGATTTTGTTCTGCTGAGGAAAGGCATTTTAAACTAAAGGGGTTCGACAATGCTTCAAACCTTTCACCTCATGGAGTCTTTAATAAGTAGAATAAAATGTTCTAGTGACAAAGTAGGACTGAAATGAGAAAAAAAATTCACCTGAAGAAGCGGATTAAACATAAAATCGACGTACGGGTACATTACTTTGATTTCAACAATGTCACTGTGACATAAAACAAAGTGAATCTGCTTTTGTTACACTGTAATTGCACTGGTCGGAAACAGTGTCGATATAAACAGTCTATTATTGCTGCAGACTAATATTACCGGGAGTCAGTCATTTAGGAAAATATACATTATTTTTTGGGAAAAGCTATTATACCCTTAGGGTGGTTGGGGAACGCACTATCCACACATTTTAGTGCGGTTTTTTAATTACACCTGCGCTTGAGGAGCGGGAGCGGGTGTTTTCTTCCGAACAGTCTCTCTCTCTCTCTCTCTCTCTCTCTCTCTCTCTCTCGTGTGTGTGTATGTGTGTGTGTGTGTGTGTGTGTGTGTGTGTGTGTGTGTGTGTGTGTGTGTGTGTGTGTGTGTGTGTGTGCGCGCGGGGGGGGGAGGAATGAGGCCCTTGGTGCGAGAAGGGGCGAATGAACCAAATTATAATAGGTCAGAAAATGGCTTCAAAATTTGAGGACGTCTCTAACTATCTTTTGTTTTTTACCTCCACAGTTTATTTTTACCTCCACAGTTATTTACACGGAGTATATGTATCAGGCAGTTGTCTTCTGTGTTAAATTTTTACAAAAGATATATCAGTAAATTCCACACCCCACTGTAGGGGGTCACCTTGACGTGGTGGTGGGGCTTGAAGCAAGGTTGGCAGTGCCACCTACTTGGGAGGCAAGCCTACCTTTGTAGGGTTTGGCATTTGTCGGCCTTGTGGACCAAGCACCCCCTACGTCACTGGTAGAGGAGGCCTACTGGTGATGTCAGTCCCTGCCCATTTGCCATCTAGGGCGGGACTGTTGCCTCCCCACGTGTTTGCCGTGCGTGGCGTCCCGTAATGCTGGGAGACGGGAGTCCTGGAGGTTGAGCGATGCTGCATGGAGCGCCTTGCAGCTAGCAATACACCTCTTTGGTCCCTTATTCTGGCTAGACGGGTGGCCTGGTTGGGCCCGACCAGGTGAATCGGCTGGTCACTGGCTAGCCATCCAGGCTAGTCACCTAGTGGCTTTAGGGTCAAGCTGGCACTGGGGGACCTGATGGCTCCTATCGTCCTGGAGTCACCCTTGTCACGGTCCCTTGGTGGTTACCTGCGTATACTTTCCCACTACCTCTGGGGTCGCCAGTGGTGCTTTCCCTGGCATATGGCCTCCCCTTGTTGGGCTTTATGGTGGGTGGAGGGGTGGGGGAATGAAGGTGTTTTTTTTTTTAATATGGCTTCGTATAAAATTTTTGCAGCTGACGACCCTGGTTCCGTCCCTGACCATCCATTACAGTCTCCCTCCTGTGCGCCTCATGTGCCTCTGGCTGGTGAGGCCCATATTGCCACCCTGGAACCATACCTACCTGGTTCCAGTGGTTTACGGTCAGTGGCCACTACAAAGAAGAGCCGGCAACAGACAACATATTGTGGACATGCCCGTGAGGTCCTGCCGGGTGTCTGAGAGGGTTGATTTCGCAAGGTACTACACCATTCGTACTTTGGATGGTCAGCCTATTGGGAATATGGATACTTTTACTGTTCATCGGCGCATTATGTCAATCTGTGGGAGAGAGCCGAAGATTTCACCTCAGGGGGATGGTAGCCTACTAGTGGAGGTTACATCCCCTGAAGAGGGTTCCCAGCTGGCTGCCCAGTGTAAGGACCCGGATGCGCTGTTTACTTGTGTCCCTCATGCTTTTTTCAATCATAGTCGAGGTGTTGTTTTCTCCAAAGACTTACTTCGCTACAGCGAAGAGAAGCTGCTTGAAGAACTCCAGGTCCACAGGGTTGTTAAAGTGGAGAGGTTTCGGAAGAAGGTTGATGGTGTACTTACCCCAACTCCATCCTTGTTGCTGACGTTCGACTGTACTGATCTCCCTTCATCCATCAAGGTGGCTTGGTTGTCCCTTAGGGTCAAACCCTTTGTACCAAACCCACAACGCTGCTACCACTGTCAGATGTACGGGCATGTTGGGCGAGTCTGTCGTCGTTTGCAACAGGGCCTCCCAGTGGTGTGTGTCAGTTGTGGAGAATCCACTCATGCAGGACAGGACTGTCCTGGACCTGTTTGTTGTTTGCACTGTGGCGAGGCACATCCTGCTTCATCTAAAGACTGTGCCCGGTTTTGCTTGGAGAAGGAGATCCTCCTCATCCATAATCGTGATAAAATAAGCTTTTCTGAGGCCAGGAGTAGAGCCATGTCATCTGTTTTCTGTAACGGAGTGTCTTATGCGTCAGTTTTGTCCGGTCATAGCCGTCCTCATCGTCCTGTCCAGCAGCAGACTCGAGTTCCTCCTGTTGTGTCAGCTCCTATGCCTTCATCTGTTGATCCCATGTCAGTGCAACAATATCCCGCACTTGAGACGGTTGCCGCTACAGTTCAAGACTCAACCTCTACATCTATGGTATCCCCTGTTAGTCATGGTGCACATTCTTCATTCGCTAAACGTCATCGTGGTTCCTCAGAGTCTTTGAGTCTTGAAGATCCTCCAAGCAAGGTGTCGGTCATGGAGTCCACACCCTCTGTAGTTACTCCATCTGTGCAACAGCCCTCAGACCCTGCTTCTGGGTCTTTGGGGGCTTCTGGGGTGTCAGGTCAGTCTGGCACTTCTTCCTCCGGGGTATCGGATGTTCCTCCTCCAGTTACCTCGGAGGATCCTGTCCTGCCCCCTCCACGTTTGGAGGCCAGGACCCCAACCCCTCCTGCTCGACTTCTTGGTTCACTGGGGGCCCCGGGCAGGGTTCGGAGTAGCACTTCCTCCCCTGCTGGGCAGCGACGAGTGTCTGTGAAGTCTCCCAACACTTCGCAGACCCCAGGCCCTCGTTCTAGCCATGGTACTGCCCGTGACAAGGCCCTTCGTGGGCGTATCCGCATTCCCAAGAAGATTGTCTCCCAGGGTCGCTCAGTGGTTTCCACTAAGTGACCCTTTCTTTTGAGTATATAGTTCCTCCATTTTAATATTTTTAGTATTTTTTTTAATGGTTTTCTCTTTGTCCCTCTCCCCTGCCCCTTTTTATTTCAATAGTTTTAATGGCTAATATTATTCAATGGAACTGCCGTGGTTTACGAGCCAACTGGGAGGAACTCCGTTGGCTTCTGGCTGAGTATTCACCTGTGTGTGTTTGCCTACAAGAGACAATGGTTGGTGATGCTGCGCCTCCCAGTCCACCTGGTTACCAGGTTTTTTATTCAGATCCTCTTCCTGGACAGGGTCATGGTGGGGGTGTGGCTATTCTAGTATGCAGTGACATACCTTTCACTGCTGTGAGTCTGAACACTCCACTGCAGGCTGTTGCTCTCCAGATTTTCTTTCCCCGTCGTTATACTGTGTGCTCTTTGTACCTCCCTCCTAGTGCCACTATTGAGAAGGTTGATCTTGAAAATCTTATTCGTGCACTTCCCTCACCTTATTTCTTGCTGGCCGACATGAACAGTCATCATCCCCTGTGGGGTGGCTTCACAGCTGATGCTAGAGGTACTATGTTAGCCTCCGTTGTGGAGGATGTGGATCTGTACATTTTAAATTCTGGTGAAGTTACTTACTTCCATAGTCAAACGGGTATTTATACTGCTATTGATTTGTCTTTGTGCTCTGCAGGGGTAGCCCTGAATTTTACATGGGCTGTGTTACCGGACTTACATGGCAGTGACCATTTCCCTATTTTATTAAGATCGACACAGAGTGAGCCTCGGCATCGTCTTCCCCGCTGGCGCTTGGATAGGGCAGTCTGGCCGGTTTTTGAGGAGCTGTGTTCCCCGAGCCGATGTGTGGAGGATTTTGTCAGCACTGATGCTGCTGTTGAGTATTTCACAGACTTACTTCACTCGTCGGCACTGCAGAGTATTCCGAGAGCAGCTGGTCACTTTCCTTGCCGTCCAGTTCCCTGGTGGACCAATGAGTGTGCTTCTGCTGTTCGAGCTAAACGTGCTGCTTTCTCCCGACTTCGTCGTCACCAAGGTGACCCTGGTTACTTAGCGGCATATAGGAGGGCCCGAGCTCATGCCCGGTGGGTTATGAAGGAGGCTAGGAGAAAGTCTTGGGCGTCATTTGTTTCTTCAATTTCTTCACAGACTCCTCTCACGAAAGTGTGGAAATGGGTGAGGAAGATTTAAGGGAAATTTCCCGTTCCCTCTCCTCCTGTTTTATCTCATGCAGGTGTGGTGGTGGCTCATTCTTCGTCTGTTGCCGAGATATTTGCAGCTCATTTTGCTAATGTCTCTAGGAAGGACACCTCATCCCCGTCGGCACGCCGCCGACTGCACCTGGAATCGTTGGGCATTAGTTTTCCATCTTTTTTTTTTTTTTATGCGAGGAAGAAGGAACCAAAGGCCATGAGCCCGCAGTAACAGTTCCCTCCAAGAGAAAAACAAAATACAATAGAGAACCAAATTCAAGATCCGATCATTTTGAGATGCCTGGACACACTATGTTTGAAAGACTGGAGATCATAGGCAGCAGGAAATACAGACAGAGGGAGACAGTTCCAGAGCTGACCTGTTGCATAAATGAAAGACTGGGAGTAACGGTTAACTCTTGCATTAGAGAGTTGGACAGAAAAGGGATGAGAGTTTGCTGCCAGACGGGTGCTACACGCCCGTCGTAGAGGTGGAGGAATGCAAGCAGACAGTTCAGAGGAGCAGTGACCATTAAAGTAGCGATAGAAAAGAGATAAAGATGCAACAGTGCGGCGAAGAGACAGAGGTTGAAGGGAGTCAGTAAGAGGAGGAGAGTTAATGAGACGAAAAGCCTTTGACTCCACCCTATTGAGAAGAGCTGTATGTGGGGAGCCTCCCCACACATGAGAGTTGTACTCCACACAGGGGCGGATAAAACCTCTGTATAGAGTCAACAATTGTGCAGGGGTAAAGAAAGAGCGGAGTCGGCTTAGCACATCCAATCTCTCAGAAGCAGATTTTACAAGAGATGTAATATGATCTTTCCAAGATAAGTCCCGAGTAAATGAAACCCCAAGCATGTTCAAGGATGATGCAGGATTAAGCTGAATATTATTAAACATTAGTGGGTATACCTGTGGAAGATTTTGTCGGGTTGATAGGTGTAAGAACTGAGTCTTAGATGCATTAAAGACAACCATATTATTTATACCCCAGTCAGAGATATGAGCCAAGTCAGACATTAGGTGTGCCATAGCCTCATCCCTTGTTTCTTGAAGTAACTGTTGAGATGGGCGTTGTGGGAACCGAATGGAAAGGTGAAGGGTGGAGTCATCAGCGTATGAGTGGATAGGGTTAGATGTACAGCTTAAAAGATCATTGATGAATAAAAGGAAGAGAGTTGGTGATAGGACAGAGCCCTGAGGAACGCCACTGTTGATAGATCTAGGAGAAGAACGATGGCCGTCTAAAACAGCGGCTATAGAACGACCAGAAAGGAAGATAGCGATGAAGGCACAGATAGAAGGATAGAAACCGTAGGAGGGCAGTTTGGAAATTAAAGATTTATGCCAGACTCGATCGAAAGCCTTTGAGATGTCAAGTGCAATGGCAAAGCTTTCGCCAAAGTCCCGAAAGGAGGATGACCAGGAGTCTGAAAGGTAGGTGAGAAGATCGCCAGTGGAGCGTCCCTGACGGAACCCATACTGACTATTGGAAAGAAGGTTGTGATAGGAAAGATGCCTTAAAATTTTTCTATTAAGAATTAACTCGAAAACTTTTGAAATACAGGACGTTAAAGCAATTCGACGATAGTTGGAGGGTTGGGAGTGGTCACCCTTCTTTGGGACTGGCTGAATGAGAGCAAACTTCCAGCAAGAAGGAAAGGTACAAGTTGACAGACAAAGGCAAAAGAGTTTGCCTAGGCAGGGTGTAAGCACAGAAGCACAGTTCTTGAGAACAACAGGAGGGACCCCATCAGGCCCATATGCCTTGTTAGTACTGAGGCCATTGATGGCAGAAAATGCATCAACTGAAGAAATTTTAATGTCAGCCATGAGGAAGTCAGAGGGGGGAAGTGATGGAGGAACAGCACCGGAATCGTCTAAGGTGGAATTGGAGGAGAAAGTCTGTGCGAAGAGATCTGCTTTATCAGTAGAAGAAATAGCTACAGAACCATCAGAGTAGAAAAGAGGAGGGAAGGATGATGAGGTAAAGTTGTTAGAAAGATTTTTGGCAAGGTGCCAGAAGGAGTGGAAAGAATTCGAGTTGGAGAGTTTAGTATGGATGAAATTTTTAGTAGAGCGAAGACCAGACTTAGCACGATTCCGGGCAGAAACGTAAAGATTATGTGATTCAGGGGTGTGTTGGCTCCGGTACCTTTTGTAGGCCTTCTCCTTGTTGTGGACAGCATTAGAACAAGCGTGATTAAACCAAGGTTTTCTTGCGTTAGTCAAAGGATATGAGAAAGGAATGTATGCTTCCATGCCCGAGAGAATAACCTCCGTAATGCGCAAGGCACACTCAGATGGCTCACGGCCATGGAAGCAATAATCATTCCAGGGAAAATCAAAGAAGTACTGCCTGAGGGCCTCCCAGTCCGCGGCTCCAAAATGCCACAGACGTCGTTTCCCTGGAGGGTCCACAGGCCGTACTGGAGTGATAGGACAGGTTAAGGTAATAAGGTTGTGATCGGAGGAGCCCAACGGAGAGAAAAGATTAACAGAGTAAGCAGAAGGATTAGTTGTGAGGAAGAGGTCAAGTATGTTGGAGCTCTCTCCAAGGCGGTCAGGGATACGGGTAGGGTGCTGTACAAGCTGCTCTAGGTCATTAAGGATAGAAAAGATGTGGGCTTGTTCACCAGGTGGACCCGTGAAAGGAGAGGAGACCCAAAGGTGGTGGTGAACATTGAAATCTCCAAGAATGGAGATTTCAGAGAAAGGAGAAATGGACAGAATGTGTTCCATCGTAGAAGTAAGATAGTCGAAGAATTTTTGATAGTCAGTAGAATTAGGGGATAAGTAAACATCACGGATATATTTAGTCAGAGAATGACAGGAAAGCCGAAGCCAGAGTGTGGCTGCGGAGGAGTCGTATAATGTTGCTTTTTCTGCTTCTGAACATCAGACGGCATTGTCGCAGTGTCGCGACTCGTCTCCAGGCTTGGATGATGTCCCATATGCCTTCTTACACCACTTGCCTGATGCAGCCCTTCATTTTCTGTTGTCACTGTATAACAGAATTTGGTGCACTGGTGGGTTTCCAGCCTCATGGGGTGTTGCTGTGGTTCTCCCCATCCCTAAGCCGGGTAAGGATCACTTGCAGGCCACTAATTATCACCCTATCTCGCTGACATCTTGCCTTTGTAAGGTCCTCGAAAAAATGGTGAATAGTCGGCTCATGTGGTACTTAGAAAAGGGTGGTTACTTGTCTCCAGTCCAGTGTGGGTTTCGGAAGATGCGGTCGACCACAGATGCTCTCCTTTCTTTAGAATCTTCCATCTGCCACGCTTTTGGAACTAACCAGCATCATATCACAGTGTTCTTTGATTTGGAGAAGGCATACGACACTTCCTGGCGTCATGGTATATTACAATCACTTTATGAGTTTGGTCTCTGTGGGCGACTCCCCACTTTTATCCAGGAGTTTTTATCTAATCGTATTATTCGGGTCCGAGTTGGGAGTGAGCTGTCTACTGCACGTCCCCTTGAGGATGGTGTGCCACAAGGGAGCATACTAAGTGTTACCCTTTTCGCAGTGGCAATTAACAGCGTTATTTCTGTGCTCCCTGATGGTGTTCGTGGCTCTCTCTATGTTGACGATTTATCAATCTCTGTCACTGCCTCACGGATGTCAATGGCAGAAAGGAGGATGCAGATGGCTCTCAACCGTGTCTCTAGATGGGCTGATGAATGAGGTTTTCGATTTTCCTTCAAGAAGACCGTTGCCATGCATTTTTGCCACATTCGTGGAGTCCACTCTGATCCAAACCTTTTTTTAGACGGGCGTCGTATTTCGTGTTTAAAGGAAACCCAGTTTTTAGGGCTGATTTTTGACAGCCGGTTGACTTGGGTCCCTCACTTGGGGTACGTAAAAGCTGAGTGTCTCAGAGCATTGGCTCTCTTGAAAGTTTTAGCGCACACATACTGGGGAGCTGATCGCAAGACCCTCCTCCTCTTGCATCGGTCTCTGATTTTATCCAAACTTCATTATGGATGTGAAGTTTATTCTTCTGCCTCAGAAGCCCGGCTTCGTAGTTTAGATTCCATACATCATGCTGGTGTTCGTCTCGCCACTGGGGCATTCCGATCTTCCCCGATTTCGAGTTTGTTGGCTGATGCTGGTGTCCTTCCTCTAGACTTGCTCCGCTCTTCCCTTTTGATGCGATGTTGGTATCGCTTATCTCGTCTCCCAGACTCTGTGCCCTTTGTCAAGGTCTCTCAAGATTCTCGGTCACCTATTGTTGCCACTCGGCCATCCTTTCCAAAGCCCTTTGGTTTCAGGGTGCAGTCAGTTATGTCTAGCTTCTCTGTTCCTTCTGTGCTGATCACTCCTCACCGTGTCCCAAGGGTGGGCTACTGGCTTCTCCCCAGGGTGACATTTTGTCGTTTCTTCCCATCCAGTAAGGCCTCCCTTCCTTCTCAGGTTTTTTTTTTCTCTGTTTTTAGAGCATGCCTCTTCTCATGGGGACTCCATACCAGTTTATACTGATGGATCTAAGTCTGATGTGGGTGTGGGCTTTGGTGTGGTGTTTCCCACCTTCTGTCGAGGTGGGAGCCTCCCTGTGACTGCTTCTGTTTTTACGGCTGAGCTGACTGCTATTTTATTTGCCCTTCAGATTCTCTTCACTCTCCTCCACACTGCTTTTATTGTTTTTAGTGACTCACGAAGTGCTCTTTCTGCAATGGAGTCTTTTAATCCCTCTCATCCTTTGGTTTTATCCATTTTAGAGTGGCTTTTCCTTTTAGGGCGTCATGGACGTAGTGTAGATTTCTGTTGGGTTCCAGCTCATGTAGGAGTGGCAGGGAATGAACGAGCTGATCAGCTGGGCAAGGCGGCAGCTGCTCGTCCCCCTCTTGCACAGTCCCCTCTGTATCGTCTGCCTGCTGCAGATATGTGCTCTTTTATTGCCTTCAGAGTTTGGTGCTGTTCGCAGGAACATTGGGATGCTGTAGGTGCCAATAAGTTGCGCTCTATTTGCCAGAAGGTGGGCTCATTCAGTTACCAGGGCTTCCCTCGTCAATGGGAGACTGCTTTGTGCCGCCTCCGCATTGGCCACACCCGTTTCTCTCATGGTTTTTTAATGGAGAGGGCTCCTCCTCCATTCTGTGAAGACTGTTTGGTTCCCTTGACTGTTCGGCACCTGTTGGTGGAGTGCCCTAGTCTTGAGGATTTGCGTCGTCGGTTCCTCTCTGACCACCAAACGGATGGTGGTGTGTATCATCTTTCCTCCGTGCTTGGGGAGGATGCCTGTGTCTTGGGAGGGGCAACCCTCTCGTTTGTGAAGGAGGCAGGACTTTTTAAGGATATTTAGAATTTCTCCTTTTTCATTGTGTGGTTTATCCTCTGTTTTTTGTTTTTCCTTTTTACTTCTTTGTTATACGGCGGCATATGACCCTGGCAGTTGCGCCGCCATGATTATTAGGAAAAAAAAAAAAAAAGTAAATTCCACAGATTTTCATGTGTAACTAAATTTTTTTGGAAGTAGGAAAGAAAATCTTAACTAAGTCAGTTTACAATATGCAGTGTTGTTTTTATGTCAAATTAAATTGAGTGACCTGTAGATTCTAAACAAATGATGAATGTTTGTAAGTTATGATCTTTCCTTTAAGTCTGCAAACCTAGTTGCCATTTTCTGATAATAGCCCAATATTAATTTAAGTTACTGGTAGTTACCAAAATTAAGAATGTGAAGACTGTAAACTTTGTTTTTTACATGGTATGTATTCCAATAGCTACATATTAGCTGTGGAGGCTTCGTGAGTCAAGACACCTGCCCTGCATTGCTCACGAACACACCTGTGATGTGGTTATTCGTCCCATCTCGCACGAAAATCGCCTCCGAAAAGGACGAAGTCAAAGCCAAGCGAAAACACACCATGTTACGCTCGCCCAGACTGAGCAAAATCCAATGGCAGTTTTGGCTAATATAATTTTACATTCAAAAGTGGCAACATTGAGGTACCTGTTGCTGCATGAACCTCGGTTTCAGTTTTGATGGCGTCTTCGTTCTCTCGCCCACCGAGGGCTTCAAATAACAATTATCGAATTTCAACCAAGCTTGGTAGAATGGTTGACGGTCTGTCAGTAAAGGAACCTGCTTTTTCTAGAATACATTAATAGGTCAGTAGCCAAGGTCACAGCATTAGGTCCAACGTTCACCATGTAAAATCATCATCAACAGTTATATACAATTTAGACATAACGTGAGAGAAAGGTTAGGCGTATGGCAAGAAGGAACTGATTTAACTTTGAGAACAAACAATATCAAGGTCACAGGGCAAGGTCAAAGTTCAACCCGTGCTTGCGAGTATTAACAAAAGCTATTCCCACAGTCTGTATCGGTTTTAGCCAACCTTTGTGGAAAGGCTGTGGGTTAACTCGAGGTAAAGAGGATTATAATAGCTAGATTCACCATCCCTGGCTCGCGCAGAAAGTATGACGTCAATGATAATAAGACAGAAAGAGAGAATGGGAGAGTGAAAGAAAACGAATGTAATGGTATACCAATGTAAACTGCCAATTTCCGGAACAATTGGTAGGTGCTTAGTGTTGCTATACTCTCACCAGTGATCTCTGTCAATTTTTCAGTTTTTCTCATAATCAGCTAGCTTAAGCCCCAGTCACACTGCAGGTACGACTTGTCGCAAACCTGAAAATCGCGAAACCAGTCACCTACCATTGAGGTCTCCAAGCAGTCGTGCCACCGATCAGCTACCTGTGGTCGTCCAGTGTCCGTCCAGCATCCGTCCAGTGGGTGGCCAAACGGTGACCATGACCAGGTACACACAGGTCAAGACACTGACAGGTGGCCGGCTGGTCGTTGGCAGGCCGCTGACAAACGGTGGCCGGTCCGTGTCCTGTCGCAGTCAGGCCGCGACCACTAGACCGACACCTGCCGCGGATTGGTCGGCGGCTGGGCTCGGTCCAGCCCACCACCTGTCGCTTGACCAAACACCCGGCTGGAACGTGACCGGACTTCAATCACCACCCCTGACAGAAGGCTTCTGGACGGCAGCCACTGCAGTCCAGTCGTTGCCTTGACAGAGTGCGGATGGCCACCGCACAGAGCGGCCGGCGACCGGCCTCCGTCCGGATGACAACCACTGCTTAAATATCAAAAGTCGCCAACCAGTCGCAGTCTGTTAGCCAGCCAGACGAAGTGCAGCCACCCACTGGGCGGCTTCCGTGCCACGACATCGGTGGTCGCGAGGAGGTTTTTCGTGCAGCACGAAAAACCTCGCGACGATTTTTTGGTCGCCATGGTGGCCTGTGGCTAGACTGAGACATATGAAGACCGGTCGTAAACCTCACCAAAACCACCCACGACTTGCAGGTCACGGGTGTTTTGCGATAAGTCGTACCTGCAGTGTGACTGGGGCCTTACAGGCATCTGTGATGTCGGATCTGTGTCTGCATGACCATGTATATGACATTCCTATATTTTCTGAAAACAGATGGTTCTTCTTGAAGACATATTTTATAATATCTCAAAAACATAGCATTAACCTTTTCATTGCTCTGCATGCAGTTTAGGATGCAAGTAAAAGTAATCCATATAGGCCAGGGAGATCATATCACAGGGCAGGTAGGTGAGCAACTGGCTTCACTATGAAGTGGAGACCCTCAGTCTGGATTATCTGTGACGTCACGCGCAGACCGAGACAAGTTTCTGCTCCCCGCCCCCCCCCCGTGTGAAACTACCTTACATTCTGT
Organism: Coenobita brevimanus; assembly: GCF_032717465.1. Lineage (NCBI taxonomy): Eukaryota > Metazoa > Arthropoda > Malacostraca > Decapoda > Coenobitidae > Coenobita > Coenobita brevimanus. The sequence continues at coordinate 14,116,084 of NC_137006.1, forward strand.
TTACATTGGTTTAACCAAGAAGTGAACGTATTGTTGTTGACTACAATGGATATATATATATATATATATATATATATATATATATATATCTTCTCCTTTCGGCTCTCCCCTTAGGGGTCGCCACAGCGGATCACCCGTCTCCATCTTACTGTCTTCTGCATCTTCTTCTCTTAAACCTACCACCAGCATGTCCTCCTTCACTACATCCATAAACCTTCTCTTTGGCCTTCCTCACTTTCTCTTGGCTGGTAACTCCAATTCCAGCATCCTCCTCCCGACATACTCCTCATCCCTTTCCCGCACATGTCCAAACCATCTCAGTAATGCGTCTCTAGTTTTATCCCCAAACTGACTGACGTGCGCTGTCCCTCTAATATGTTCATTTCTAATTTTGTCCAACCTCGTCACTCCTTGTGAAAAACACAACATCTTCAATTCTGCTACCTCCAACTGTGCCTCCTGTCTTTTTGTCATTGTGTACCAATTTATGTAACAGTTGCATTAACAAGATGTAACTTTTATGTAACTTTAACTACAATAATGTAACTACAAACGATATGTAACAATTATGTAACTACAAACGATATGTAACAATTATGTAAAGACAAACGATTGCACTATGTTACACTTTGCCAATTAACAGTTGCATTAACAAGATGTAACTTTTATGTAACTTTAACTACAATTATAAGGCCAAGACACTTACAGTATATAAGGCCAACACAATTATGCATTAACACAATATAAGTCATACAATTATAGCACAATTCTGTATTACCAGTATCATCATACAAGTTAGGTGAAATATTAGACATTACTAAAGTGATAACTCTATGTAATGTATAACCTAGCAGTATTACCATTGCACAATTATATGCGTACATCTGTTGTACATGCACGTCTTACAAAGTGTTATACAACAACCATTGCATTTATTCAAATATGTATACAACTTGTTTAAAATGTAATATTATTGAATAATCACTATTTACTATATTATATGTATACAATATTCATACAATTATGTTACTTTTACAATATTATGTATTTCACTTAATTAGCTTATAAGTTCATTATAATGTATATATAATATGTATTAATATGTTATGACTATTAACTGTCGATGGTACGCCATTTTCGCGCGGCCGAGCAGTGTGTTAGGACTCCATATTATAATTGCAAATCATAATAGATAGATAGATAAATAGATAGATAGAGAGACAGATAGAAGCAGGGAGTCAGATGATGAGAAGGTATTGTATCTGCGAGAATCGAGCAGTGCTAAACGTGCTTACACACTCTTAACTCGAGGAATGCTTATTAGGCACACGACAGCGCCTAGTGACCATACACACACATACACACATACTCACACACAGGCTGCTAGAACTTTCCATCCACGAGGAACACACGTGACACACCCCTGCTACACCAGAATTTAGGAAAGAGAGCTCAGAGGGAGGTTAGCCACAGAACAGGCAGGAGCAGAAGGAGACAAGCGATACAAGAGGCAGGTCACAGTGAGAAGGGCTTGGTAACTTTGAGAGAGAGACTTGTTAATA